>NW_027315945.1:21542815-22142815 GCF_026437365.1 Eucyclogobius newberryi | reverse complement strand
GAGAATTGACACTTACGAAGTTTGCCTTTGAGTGAGGAGTGAGGTACAGACACAACAATCTGAATGTATGCAAATACACTTACCGGTAAATAAATAAAAATAAAAATGTTGTGTTCATAATCACAATGAGAGTAACAGCATCATAAAAGGCTCGATGTGCCCACTGGGGCTTGATGAGGAAGACTTTCTTTTTACAATTATGACATTTAAGGGGATGGATTTGTTACATGGTTATAGTTATGTCTTAGGTGCAGTCAAGTTAGTTTATGTATTTGAGACAGGGACATTTTTCCCCACAATGCAATTGTAAAAGCAAACTGACGGGCACCTACAGTTTTAACAAAGGTCAGATTTTGTGGAAATTTTTGTCTATTTTCATACCATTAACTTTTTCGCTGTTGGAAATGTTAATGTTTAGTTTCGGCTCGCTCTGCTCCACTCTAGAAGCTCTCGCTCTGAATCAACAGATTCTAAATGTCTGCTCACAATATGTTTTGTTTAAGGCAGTGCCTTCAGTGCCACTAATTATGTTAAAATACATTGGCCATTACATGACTAGTGACCCAACAGATGATAAGAATATGCAGAAGTTTTGTAAATGATATGGGCAATCAAATATATAGGCATGCAAGTTTAACATGTGCTCTGCTGAGGTAAAGATAACCTTATTTAAATCTTACTGTTCTCCTGCACAACTGTGGCAGAGCTACAAAAATCCACTGTGCAGAAGATTACAGTGGCCTATAACAATTCTATGAGACTATTGTTGAAGGTTCCTCAGCACAGTGGTGCCAGTCAGATGTTGGTAAACTGTGGGGTATGCTCCTGTTCTGCTGCACTTCTACAACTACAGTGCAAATTTATGTGTAAACTTATGAACGCAACCAATTCTATTGTTCATGCTTTGGCCTGTCCTGAGGTCAGCTCAGCTGCTCGGGTCCTGACTAGAACCAGGAAGTACGATCACATTGGTCCTGTTCTCAGGTCTCTGCACTGGCTCAGTACAGAGACTGTGGCTCAGAGAATAGACTTTAAAGCAGCTTTGCTTGTGTACAAGTCTCTCCATGGCCTAGCACAAAAGTACATCTGCTGGTGCCCAGAGTCAGGACTAAACATGGGGAATCTGTGTTTCAGTTTTATGCAGCTAAAATCTGGGACGGTCTTCCTGAAGATGTGAGACAGGCTTCTACTCTGACAATGTTCGAATCTAAGTTTTGTTTAGCTGTGCATATGACTGAAATTATTTGCTGTTATCTATTGTGTGAAGCACTTTTAATTGTCTTGTGTATGATTTTTTGTGATAAAATGTGAATATATGATTATATTTCTGTGATGTATTTTATCTGCATAATAGTGATATTTTATCTGCATCATTAGTCTAAGAGAAGAACGGGTGTGTGACAAACTGCATTTGTGAAGGGGTTGTAAAGATGGGCCAAAGGATGTTTACCCGAGGGGGGGTGACAGCCCAGAGGAGTTTGGGTAATGTTTACCCAAGGCTTGATCTCTACGGAAAAATACCAAGTGCCTTGATGTGAGGCTGACCAATGAGAAATGTGACCCGCCTATTCCAGAATATCTAATAAAACCAACCAGCATGGGAAAAAACGGGGTGAGACGCAGGAGGGTCAGCCAGGCTCCTTACAACGGCTTGGCTGACACAGCCCGGCGTTTTCTCCCAAGCTTGCCATACAAATGTCTGATATTTCTGTGTCGTTTCATATTCTAAGTTGAATTGTGTTCTCTATGTGTTAAAGAATAGCATCTGGTGTATGTCTGATTCCATGACAATTTTGTTCTACAAATAAAGTTGCCTTGCCTCTGTCCGGATCACCTCTAAAACGTAGAATCACTGGAAATCACTGGCGATCTTGCCTTACATTTCAAAACGTGTTTTCAGCATTGAGAATTGCAGAGGGTCAAATACAACAGAGGGTTAAACCTAAAGCCGTTTAACATTTTATATTTCTCTTTTTATCTCAACTGTTTTGCAGAGTGATTTGGTGTAAAGTGCTTTGGCATTCACAGAGGTATTTCAGCAACTGGAGATGACAGCGTGTTAGGATTACAGTCATTAACAAACAATGCAGATAAAGCTAAGACGACAACATTGACTGTCTTAGCTCATGGAGAATTCTTTACAAACATAATCAGTGCATAATTACTGCAAACCCAGTGTAATATGTAAAATAAATGCACATAAGAATCAAGACAGTGGAAACCAAACAGATTAAAGTCGTGTTGCCAAGTTACACATTGACTAAAATTATTTTAAGTATTTATGAATCCCATTTCAAGTTAGGAGAATTTTTGACTTAATTTATTCTCCATTTCTCCTCCTTCGCAGTTTCGAACCCATTAGTGAGATCTTTGATTGAGATTAGCTGTGGCCTGAAATCAATGAAAGATAATTAAAAAGCCTTTGTTGAAGGGCAGGCTCTTGTCGGAGTGTGGAGGTGTGTGTTGTGCATAATGTCTGTCTGATGTACTTGTTCAAAGCCACACGTTGCTCCCTGCTCTCCGATTGGCCGATAGATAATGAGATTTTGGGAAATTCATTTAGTCTTTTGACAATATAAATTAGTAATATATGTGATGGCTTAGTGATTTGATTGTGTCTTATTTCAATTTGAAGAAAGAGACTGGTACAAAAGTAGATTAAAATGTGACCATATATTTATCCAGCCTTAAATTGTAGTGAAAAGTTAATGAATGGGAAAGCTAAAGAGTAGAAAGGTAGACTGATGTAAATTTGTTTAGCTCCTGGCACAAAGCTGCATTAATGAGTCATTCGCTGACTACAAGGCTGTGGTCAGGACAAAAGTGCACCAGCCTTCAGAGCACAGCGCAGAGGAGGGAAGTAAGTCTGATCCTGTGTATAGTTCAGGTGCCACAAACTCATTAGAGAGAGGATTTGAAACGTGCACACAAATTTAATACTTTCTCTCTCTTTCTCCCTGGCTCGCTCCCTCACTCAGACGGGGAGAAGGAAATCAAGCCGCTTGAAGGTAGCCCCTTTAGTCATTGCCGCAGTACCATCTTGGGGTGACAGCTGACCTTGCGTCTCGAGTGCGCACTACCATTGCACGACCCTGCAGCCAAGCCAAAACGTTAGCATTGCATTTTAAATTATTCATAAACGTCCACAACAAAAGCAGCCAATTTTTTCAAACTCGGCCATGTAGACTGCACAGAAGCTAATCTTTTGTACTACTACTATTTGAAAAATCTGTTCCAACTGGGTGTGTGTATATCCAAACCTCCCGATAGGATATTATCAGCAAATGTATCTCACAATACTTATTGCGATATTTTGGGCTACCAGAATGGTGGATATGCAACTGTTTCCATTTAAAATGCCTTCATAAGCCTTTGGTGCTCTCATTACTATGATATTACACAGAATTAAAACATAAAAGTGCTTTTCATGTTGTCTGCACTAAAATGGAGTAAAGGATCATGATCTATGCAGTTCCCTCTCTTTCTTTAGTAGTGAAACCAATGAAGTTAAGCAAAGGAGCTTTTATAGTAATTCGATATATTGTAAGTCCAAGATAACACTGAAAGACTTTTGATGACACAATATCACGATATCAGTTACATCCGTAATTACAACATTTTTCACTTTATAACACTTTTTTTAGTATCAAATAAGATAAAGGGGACATATTTTGTACAAATCAGCTTGTATGAGCTTTGACAATCTTGTTAGAACGGCGTTCACTCAAAGTTGTATTTTGATTGATTCATGCATGTTTGAGTAATTCTGTATTTTTCTGCAACCTCTATACTGTGGTTTACAATGACCAAAATGTAAATTGATAATCTACTTATGCTATAGTTCAATAGTGAGTGCCTAAAAAAAGCATATGTCTCCTTTATGTGTAAATTTATGTTTTAAAATAATTTGTAATAATCTGGGACTAGACTCGCTGTGAAGCACTCACTGTACCAAAACAAGACCCATCTCTCAATGGTTGTCCAGACAAACCACTATATCTCACGATAGACATAAAATCATTACTCCTTCCTTTAAAAAACAGATAACTCTTCTCAGGCAAAGACAGAACCTACTCAGTGGAGAAAGTGAAAAGAGAAGACGAGCCAAAGGTGTTACTGTATAGGAAGGTGTTGAAAAATGTACCAACACAAGTGCGACTAAAGCTATTATGAACAAAATACTATTATTATACACATTATTTTAAAACAGTTGCTAAGGAAAAGCTCAATTCCATTCAGTGGCAGAGTACGGGAGATGCAGGCCAAATCAGATAGACTTATAGTTATTGTTGGCGGCCAAGTAATAGCTCACCTTCTCTAAATTTTTAACAGAATGAGTGAGTAGTTACAGCATCCTCATTATTGCTGCGTGTCGATCAGGGTGATAGCTGCCAACTTGCCTAAGAACTAATGCTGCTGCATGTCAGGAGCAGTTGCCTCAGTTTTCCCCATGTTCCCAGATGGAGCTGGTATTATTTATTAAGGTTGGCTTGAGCAGAAGCCTCACTATATCTCCTCCTGCTTTACAGCGGCGCGCTCTCTTACAAGTCAGCCGTTTTTTGGCCTGTACTACAAATCATTTTGACTATCAGACAAAATTGGACAGACACTCGAACAGAGAGTGACAGGCAGATACAAACTAACACTTTTTCAGCGCATCTGTCTTGCTCTTTCTGTCAGTCTGCAGCCGGCGAAGCTACACTCTATTTTGAGAGCAGCGGCACAGCGAGCCTGACGTGTGTTCATTTTTATTTTTGTTTATTCCAATAGTTTTATCAGGCTGTGGTGATTTCAACACACAAAAACAAGAAACTTTGAGACCACGGCATTGCACTGGCATGTGTGAGTGAGCTGCAGAATAACCGTGGACAACAACATAAGATAGACATTGTGCATGTGTAACAAACTCACCAGCCTCTTAATAATCCACAGAGCTGTGCGCAGGGCCCGTGGGTGCTCACTGTTCATGTGTGCGCGCAGGACATGTTTGAAACTGCGCAGACAGGACGCAGAGAGACAGTCCTGGCCCTCGCCTCCGTATAGCTGGACCAAGATGGAGAGACACTGAAGAGATTCCTCCCACACCTCCTGATGCTCTGTGGACAACTGAAGACACATAATTCATTATCAATTTAATTATGGCAAGATTAATCACTTCAAAGAATGACAAGGAGCGCTTTATATCTCCTAAGATTAATTATAAAAGATTAGGCTATCCCAAGGCTATCATTTATGCCACTTGTGGGTACTATGGAAATGAAGGTGATGGTGCGATTACTGAACTCAATGTAAACATCAAGTGAGACTCAAGTAGAGCCAAGGAATTAAAATTATTTATTTAATGTCAGTTCACTTCACACCTGAGCTGCTTTCATAAATTATCCACCCAGTGATAATCAGTAAACACAAACGCCTACGTGAAAGCTGCCATAATACATTGTAAAATGTATTAATTAAAAGGAAATCGAATTAAGATTCTTACAATGCAACTGTAAATGTAAATATTTCATCACTTTCCCTTTAAGTACTATACAAGTAATATATGCAGAGTTTTGTATTTAAGAATAATGTTGACATATCCTGCCCTCTATCCCACTAATCTCCCATGGGGCTTTGGGGCAGAGCAGAGGCCAGGGGTGTGTCAGTTCCCCCCTCACAGTCCAGACACACTAGACGCCCACCCAACACTTCATGTGTCAAGTAGAAGTAAAAACCTTTATTGTTTCCCTCGAGACCTCTCTCTGCCCTCCCACTTCAGCTCAAGCCCTCGCCTTCCCAGAATTCATATGGATTCAGCCCATCTAAAACCATTTATCCAGAGAAACTTATTTCACAGGTCCTAGTCTGCCCCAAGATAATGTGGATTTTATGGATTAATTTGAAACTTTCTATGGTCGACGTCACATTAATTATTCCCAAAGCCTCAGAGTCCAAAATGTTAATTGAGATAAGCTGCCTCGGGTTTTTATTTAAAATAAGAATTTGTCTGGAAAGTGAACATTTTGAAATAACAGTTGAAACATAACTTTAGTAAAAGCTAAAACTGGATTGATGATTGTATATCAAATTACATTATTACAGTTTGATAGATGTGCTTTCTTCATATGAGGGAAATCTTCAAATGAAGTGGCATTTTTCCCAAGAGTACTACTCCTTTTAATTCCCATGTAAAAACGCATCAGGTAAGATGATTCCCAGTATGTAATTATAAATACCAGTATAAAGAATTATACTATTATTTAAATCTGGGCCTAAAAATAATGTAACCTAACTTTGTATAAAACCATCTCCTTTGCTTGTATATGCTCATGGATGTGAGTCTCAGGCCTGTATGATGGTGAGTGCATGCAGAGCACTTAGAAACCCTGCTCTGAGAGAATGAGTGAGTTGGCCTCACCATGTGGATGAGGTGAGTGCTGACTTGGCTCAGGGGTCTGTTGGCCAGGAGCAGCTTCTCTGCTGCCTCAGTCTCCACCACTGGACAAGATAGCCTCTGGCTCTACACACAGACGCACAGACACACACATGCCTTAAATCATTTATAGAGATTTGACAGTCAATAATGATGGATCCAGAGACCTGCCAAGACACATTCTGACAGACTGAGGCAGATGGAGACAGACACTCAGGCACATTTCCTGCATACGCCGTTTTTTACTACACCTCTGCTCCAAGAAGTCTTCAACTTCACTAAGTGCCTGTGTCACTTCAATTTATTTTAGCAACTCATTTATGGCTCTCACCTGCGCCTGTCTTCACTTCATTAGCACCTCAGTATCTGACTCTCACTTGTTGCAGAGTCTACAGTGAAACTTAAAAACAATTAGAAGAAGAAAACCATATCGGGAAGACTGCCACACATTTTACCCTTCCCCAAAGTCACACCATCACCGCACCTCTCTCATCATCTGTGTTTTTATACTTTATTATCTCAACTTGACTCTCGTGACCAACAGAGTGATAGTTTGTGAAAAGTGGCCTAATCACGTCCTCTCTGCTTATCAGACCTTATTACCCAAATGATTTGGGTTCAGGCTGAAGTTTTTCTTTATAATGAGCTTTGCATTTCAGGCAGAATTGATTTCCGCTACAAATTGTGCTTCCTGCTTTTCTCCATTGCTGCTTTCTCTCCATCCTTTCCTCTCCGCTCTCTTCATCCCAGTCTTTTACCCAGAAATCCCTTGCAGCCCCCCACCATGTCCGGCCATTAATATGTATGCAGTGGGCTGGAGTGCACACAGTGGGGAGGAGGGGGCTGGTGCGCATGGAGCAGAGCAGGGCGAGCTGAGGACAAACCAGTGGTGATAATGAGGCCGCAGGGACATTGCCAGACAGGGCCCTGTGTGTATTTCCATGTGTGTGTTTGTGTGGTTTATATTGTGTGTGTGTGTGTGTGTGCGCCCCGGGAACTCAGGACGTGATCCACTTTCTCCCGAGTCCACAACTTCAATACTACCATTGCTTAAACCTGCTGGCTCCCACTACACACATCAGTGGTCACGCAAAAAGACCAAAACGCACACACCAACACCTCTGGGACCTTCCAGAGCAACATTTGGAGGGAGCTGACTTTGTGTTCCGGTTGGTGGTTTGTGCTCAATGGAGAATTTTTTTTTTTTTTTAAAGTGACAAATCAGTGTTGTAACACAACACATGATACTGCAAACAATTTGCATGATTGATGACCAATTTAGAAAAAAACTAAATAAATCATTCTTAGCTATTAACTTTGTTAGTTATACTCTCAGGTTCAATGGTAAAATTGTCACATTTATATAGTGCCTTTTCTATCTTCAGGGCACTCAAAGATCTTTATGAAGCCAATCATTCACACACACATTCATACAGTAGTTCACGCAACGATCGCATGGCAGGTTGAGTGTCTTACCCAAGGATGCAAAGCCAGTATTCACCTGTGGAAGCGGGATTCAAACCTTCAGATCAGAGGACAAACACTCTACGAACTGAGCTACTGTCGCTCTTTACATTTGGCTATATGTTTTACCTGTAGAGCGGAGCGGACCACTGAGGATGTCTGTTTGAGGATGCTGTGTAGCAGCTCCAGCAGAGCGGGGAGGGTGGGCAGGACTGGCTGGCTGACTCTCCTCTTGTCACTGAGCCCCCCGTCCAGATGAAGTAAAGCCGCTTCTGTCAAAGTCTTCACCAACACCTCTGTAAGACCTGATGAGGCAGAACGGTCATAAAACTGCTCAAAATGAATGTCACCATGTGACTTTTCTGTTGGAGGGTCTGCCACCTAAGTGTTTCCATGAAGAGGTTATTGTTTTGCATGGAATTTTCCACAGTATGGCATTACAGATTACATTACATTGTTATTGCCTGATTTGGGGAAGTTTTCAAACTGCAGACGCCAAAATACTTCAGCACAAGCGCTGAAGTTGCTACATAATAACAAAACTTGGGACAAACATAATCTTTGAGATTTTTTCAAAAAAATGTCTTAAAATACAAACAGATTTACTGATAAATACATGCTCAAAGTTTGTACTTTTTAAATGTTGATAAACGTTAGAAAACGGAGCAGAGAGGCATAATGATAATGAGCTAAAACAATCACTTCTCTTCAGTAAAATAGTAATTTTGATACAAACATTTTACCTGAGCACTATTTGAGGTCACAACAATACAGGATGAACATGTTTTAAAGAGGGTGTGTCAAAACGAGCAATGACACTAGTGTCAGACCCCCCAGCAGAAGAGTTGCCTAGTGCACCTTTAATGAATTTGTGTCATTCATGTCTGAGAGACCTTAGCACAGGTTGTAACAGTATTCAGAAACCCGCGAACTCCATAAGAAATATTTTGTGCACTTTTTAACTCACTATGAGCAAAACATACTGTATCCTTTGCCCAAACTCAAGTTCATACTTCTTATCACTTTCCACCCTCAGTCAAGAAAACGATCCAACATGTTGTAAGGCTGCACAGCGATGAATAAAAGCCCACTCTCCAAAGTGAAAACCCATGTACTGTTCTCATTAAAATTAACATGACATCCAGGATACTTTGCATTTTGCGGCATGTTCCCCGCATCACCGATCGTAGACAACTGCCCCCGAGGTGCGCCAACTAAGTGAAGGGTGGATGCCAGCCTCGGACAACTTTTGAACGTCATCTATAATTCAACCCAGGTTTTTCCAAACATTGTTACTGTTTTATGAGTTGTGCTGGGTTAAAGATGATCAGATTTACAGGTTGTGTATTTATGTGGATGTTCACAATTTGACCTGTCTCAGGAGTGACATTTGTTAGCGCTTGATCAATTTCCAGTCAATATTAATATATGAATCTCCTCCTAATGGTGATCTCTTATTATAGAAAATAAATAATGCAGCTTGAACTGTAGAGTAGACAAACACAGTGAAAAACAACGATCTATTCCTTCGAGTCAAATACACTTGAGCTGTTATTTTCTCAAAAGCATCTTTATTTAGAAAGTTAATGCTCTTGTTTATTTTGGGGAGTGAAAGTGCAGGAGTGTGTGTGTGCGTGTTGAGGAGCTAGCCTGCTGTCAGAGAGACGAGGCACAACTTTGTCAGACTGCCACATAATTAAATAAACAGCCTGCTCCTTTGGACACACAAAGACCTATCTTTGCTGGTAATGTAATGTGACAATTCCCTTCTGCTCTGGCCCCAATAGTTGCTCACGGATATGTTAATATTGTTTTTATGCTCTGTTGAAGAGGGCTACACAGTCTGTAGGAAGATTACTGTACACGTATGGTGGGCAAAAAAATCCATTGAGTCTTTTACAATAAATACATTCGTGAAACACATCTCTAGACTCTTGATAATATCAGTTCAATTAAATACTGCAGAAAATGATTTTCACTTGGGATAAATTGAATGATAAACAACTTGAAGAGCATAGTTTTAGTGGTATTATAATGATCCAAGTTTAAATAGCCTACAATATATCAAATTTGCAATAAATAATGCAGACAGAGTTGTATTGTCAAAAAAATTATGTTGTGTTTGTGTCAAGGTTAATCTTGAAACTCATTCTGTCTGTATAGAACATAAATTTGATCTTTCAAATGAGTTAGACGATTTCCCAGTGTGTGCCATTGCATTTTTGTATCACATTCTGTCATCTGAATGGTTGTGGTCAGCAGTGCTAGGTCATATTATGAGTTTCACAGCAAACTGCCGTATTCACCTTGTTTATTTACTTGTGTGTGCTCTCATTAGTGCCACCAAACACAAAACTGTGCCTCACTAATTAGATTTGGAGAGCGCTGCTAGCTAATGAACTATGGTTGTTTATACATGTGGGTATATTTCATTTCAAACCTATTGTGTATTTGGTTATATGGCAACATTGTATGCACCTAGACCAATCTTTGCGGTATAAATTGCCTGGGGCCATTTCCCATTGATTGGGCACATATGGGTAGGGGGTTTTAGCCACCAATTGGGGAAAGTAAACCAATTCAAAATGGCAATTTATTGATGTGGGTTCCAGTGAAACTCGCTAACAATGGCACAGAGGCAATTACCTAAAATACTCCTTTGAGCTCTACACAGAAGGTCAGGGCAATTGACAAGGACTGGCGAAGCCTAAAACCCTGAGATGGAGCAAAAAGTCCTCCAAGGATTCTCCAGATAGCCACAGTCCCACATGCATTCCTAATTAATTAAACCACAAGAGTAACGCAATTAAAATAGCACCAAGTCTGCACCCAGGGCCAAAGCCAAGGTGCTCCAAAACGCTCTGCTCTAAATAAAGAATAAGATGTTAAAAAAGAAAGAAAAGTGCCTACTGTTAACATCTCCATCTCCTTTTGCACGAAGTTGTCCGATTATCATTATGTACAAAATTAGTTTCTGGTAACTTGTCAGTATAAGGCGCTTTGCTTTGCTTATCTTTACCAACTTTGTTTTGAGCGTTTCTCCTCCAGGTTTTTCACGAGCTTCCACCCCACTGTATCTCTGCAATCAAAATGTCATTCACTTCAACCTCCAATTTTCTGGCGCTATCATCTCGACGCTGCTCCCAATAGTCTCTGCACGCACCACGCTCAGCCTCTTTGTACCTTCTCCTTCCCGCTGTCACCTCTGTACAACCCCTTTACCTTGCGTTTTGCTCCGTTTCTGCCTTTATCATCTCTCCTCTATATATCTCACCCATTTCCTCATTCAGACTCTCTTTCTCCATCTCTTCCCCTCCCCTGTCTTTATTCCCAGGGGGGCATTATCGCAGTCGGAGGCAAATCTTCCCAATTATAAACCTCATCTCTGCTGTGTGCGCCACTGCCACTCTAGACTGGGAGTTCCTGCATCCACTTTCCATCCACAAACATTTCATTTCAGTCTTTCTCAAATAGACACAGAAGCACAAATAATTCACACTAGCACTACTTATTTGGTACTGTCTATTCTATTGCAACCAAACACGCCTCACACCACCTTCCCCTACTCTGTCACACCAATTATATACGCTTCCACCTTCCTCCTCAGTTTTTTTTTTGCCATCGTCACACCAATCTAGGATGAACCACAACTAAAAGTGTAGATAGATTTCAAAAATAGTGCAGAGGGCATAAACAAGAGCAAGAGAGACACAGATAAGGAGGCAGGATAAGCAAAATAAATGTTGTGTGGGACGTGAGAGTTGGAAAGCAAAATGTAAAGAAGGATAATGACATAAAGAAGCAAAGGAACAAGAGAAGATAGTGTTAATTGCCAGGGCTGTATTAGTGCTGGGTTGACAGTTTCTTGTTGAGAGAACAGGAGAGCTGATTGGATGATAATGATGCTGACTATTCAAACTGAAGCACTGCTGACCCAATGGAAATAGTGGGGAGAGAGGCCCATAGAAAGTGTTTGGAAAAAGTGGGCTGATAAAGAACAGAAAGTTAGAGATACAATGCACATGTAAACAGAAATGAGAAATTGAGAGGATTTATACAATGCCTCTAGCATTGTGTTGCTTCTGCATCGAGTCCCTGGCCATTTTTGCACTAGATACAGGGGTTTTACATTATGTACATAGCTCACTATTAAAGCTGGGGTACCTGATACTTGAATAGAAAGAGGTGTGCATTTAAATCTATGCAAGTTCCTAGCTCTCCCTTTGGCTCATTTTTAATATTCACATTTTTTTTTTTTTTTTTGGGCATGAGCACAGCTTTAGA
Organism: Eucyclogobius newberryi; assembly: GCF_026437365.1. NCBI lineage: Eukaryota > Metazoa > Chordata > Actinopteri > Gobiiformes > Gobiidae > Eucyclogobius > Eucyclogobius newberryi. The sequence continues at coordinate 22,130,655 of NW_027315945.1, read as the reverse complement.
ACTGCTTTTTTCAGGGTGCAAAGTAAAACTGGGCCGGACCGCCAAAGAGCATTGCTTTCAGATCTAACTTCAGTGTTTACAGGAGAGTTGTGGGCGTGTAGTCACTTAGTTAATTCTCCATTGATGACATATACCGGTAGTCAACCAACATTTTATTAGTTAACAAATTATTTTACTGGGATTATAAGATTTTGGGAGTAAATTGTTTGTTTATTCTGCCTTTTTACATGTGAAAACCTAGTTCATTTGTATTTCTCTGTACAAATAGTTACATGAAATAGGTCAGATATTTGGTCAGATACTGAAATACTAAAATACCGTAGTTTTGACAGGTTTTTCCAGCACCACACCTTGGTCCCTCTTAGTCAACTAATCGATACACAGAACATGACTTTCGTCGACCAAGAATTTCTTTAGTGGACAACTGCCCTAGTCAACGGAAGATAAAATACTTTTATCAGATACTAATATTAGATGCCGATGCATAACAGTGTAATTTTGTCACAATGTCCTGTTTTTACGATATTCTCTTTAGGGGAAAACATGAAGAAATTTACTAATTTCCCCAATGTCCTCATTGCAGTAAAGATTCAGTCATAGTCATCTAGTCATTTGTCGTGTTTTTTTTTTAAAAACAAGACATTTCCACTTTCATCCAACAATCATTCACATCTGCGGACCTAGTGTGAGAACTACTTATCATACTCTGGGCTGCATGCATATATTTATCCTACCCTGGGCAGGATAAATATCTGTGCTCTCACACTAGGTCTGCAGACAGAGAATGACTGCTGGATGAGATTTGAAACGTCTTGTTAAAAAAAAAAAAAAAAAAAAACACAAAAAACAGTGTCCAGATGACTACGACTGAATCTTTTTCTATGATGGAACACTCCTGGATGAAAGCGGGATTACACAGAAATATTTGTCCTCTGCATTTGAGCCATTCTTCAATGCAGTTGCTGGGGCAACCTGTCAACAGCAGTACACTCACATTCAGATTATGAGCTCCTTTTGGCCAGGAGCATTAGCTGAAGGATTCTGGATATTTTGCATGTTTTTTTTTACTTATAACCGAAACCTGACACTTGCAAATGACAACAATGATGATGATGATAATCTATAAACCTCAATTCAAATCTATAGACCTCAATTCAAATCATCAAAAGACACAAAGTTAATTTCAAAATTATATAACAATGTTAAAAAAAAAAAAAAAATTCAAATGAGTTCTTGATAATGCTAATCAAATGCTGTACGCTCAAGTGTGCTTTTATGAAGAGTAAAAGCAGTTGATTTATGTTTGCAAAATTAAAGAGGGCAAAATTGCTTTTCACTTCACCTCACACATCAAGGACAGTAAACTCCAGCTTTTAGTGGTAACGAACCTAAATTACATGAGTGTTTACTTGTGTTGCATGACAAAGGAAAACATTTCAGCGTAGCATCTGTGTTGCCCTCAGTAAAATTATTTTACTTTACTCATGGTACATTTATTCAGTGACAGAACAATTTACCCTAATTCAAGAGTAGAGGGATTTGTTGTTGTATCAGTGACAACAACAGGTTTCAGAGATGCACTTACCTTCACTTCCAGCACTAACAATGTCAGGAGGAGACAATTGATAGTGATTTGACCGAAAGTGGGTCCTGACCCCTGACAGCACGTACCTTGTTGATTCACAGGCTCCAGGTCTAAAATGGTGTCTCCACTCAGGTTACAGAGCAGAGCAACAGCGTTTTGAACCATCCCACTGGTCACATTATTATTGAAGGCCTGGAAGTAAAATAGAGAAATACTGTGTTCTGTTCAGTGTTTTCTACCAATGTACAGATTGCCTATATTTACATTGAAATCCTTATGGTTAACAATGCAACCACTGAAAGCAAGGGTGTAGCACACAGTTCTGGGGGTACAAACCATCTTGGTGTACTTATATCATAGACAGAGTGTGCACTGAACCCTGGGTAAACAAATTCCCTTTATCCTCTCCACCCCTGACTGAACGGTGAAAGGAATACAACAGCTCATATAATTCTGGCAGCTGTTAGCTGTTGACCAATTGAATAACTACATAAGTTAATAAGAATGGTGTGCAAGTGCACATTGTGTCCCATTTATGGATTTGAGACTGAAAGGTTGTTAATGTCAGTTAATGCAACCAAATGGTAAGTGTTAAAAGTTCAAAGTGTACTCCAAAGTGTGAGCCTCAACTCAGGCTACAAAGGTAGATGTAAGAACAAAAATATAGTGTGACCTTCATAAGTGCAATGGTTTTGAAACCATAGTCAAACAGCTTATTACACTTCTCTGTGATTGTGTTGTATTCATAGCCAGTGAGTTCACATTTCTCTTCACTTATTCCTCTTTGATCTTCGATGTATGCCATGTGCCTGGAGGGCAGTGAGCAGTGGTCTGATCTGTGCAGGGCACTAAGCCTGGCTCACACTCATCATGTGCTTTAGCCTCAGGGTGAAGACAATGACATCAAATCAAAACAGGACGACCTGCCTGCCACCAACAACAAAAAATGGTCCCAAATATTCTTGATCATTGCTAGGCAGTAAGCTATTGAGCTTTAATCCTATGTGGAGGGTAAAGAAAAGACTGCACCATCAACGTGAAAACTACTGTTTTGCCATTTCAATTGTATTAATTAATGTATTTTATCATAAAATGCACAGTAAATACACCAACTGAGGGATTACACAGTCTCTATCTATTGTTGAACTTTGATTAGTGCTTTCGTTCTAGATTTATATAATTTTGAAATTCAACTCTTCTTAAAGTGGACTTCGCTGGATGATATGATTGATGACTCTATCGTTGGATTGTTTACCGTTACTCACTGTTACTAAATTAAGAAATATAGCATGTGGTCTAGTTTGACATTTAGGGTGCATTCACACTCGCACAAACACCACATTCAAATTGGGACTAAACTAGACCTGAACCTGAAACTAAACATGGACCAGGCCAGGGCTAAACAAGGACCAAAATGGGACCTGTGCCCAGCCTCACTACTTGGGAATCAACAATAAAACTGCACAAAGCTGATCACCAATAGTTTCTTTCATTCTGTGTGTTAGGTACAAATATATTTTATACTCTGCCATAACAGACAACAAGTAACAGGAAGCTGGTTCAGAACAAAACAACCAAGTTACAAAAGCCAGGCCTCAGTGGTTGAAGTCTACACGTCTACAGCCAAAGTACTTCATCATTTAGACAAATACGATTAGGTGAGACTGTGGCGTTTGTGATCACCAGTGACAGGTGTAATCACTGCAGATCTGAGCCAAACCAGGACGAATAAATCAATCTAAAAGTGAGCCATGCAGACCACTCTAATGGGGCCCGACATGACCAGTTCAGACAGCAGTAAACAATGAGAGGTGAAGTCAATCAGGCTGCCGGCTAAGTGCTTAACATTGTGCATAGGAGGTGGACAAGCAGCCAGGCAAAACGTTTATTATTTAGTGCAAGAAATGTTTGCATACATTATCATAAATTGTTTTGCGTTTTGGGTCGCTGCACAGATTACACTATGCGCTTGTTGAAAAGGGTCAAGTGAATTAAGTTGTTTATTGGAGACAAGCTTCAGTGATAACAGTGGGTTGTTATACGTTGTTGTGGCTGTGTGCAATCTACATCCCGAAACCTCCAACTTAACCCGTTGTCGTCTTATACGGCCGACCTGCCAGTCAATTACACCGGCGCTCCAATAGGTCAACACCTTCAGGTTGATTTACATAATGCAATTGTAAGTGCAGAGAGGGAAATGTTTGAGAAAAGTGCACCGAGCAGGCGTAGAGTTTTGCAGAAATTCATTCAAAAATGCGTGATTAAAGTGCTTGATTAGGTGATTGAAAGTCTATTCAACAAAGTGACATTGTGATTTACTTAGTAGCTAAATGAAAATGATTTAATTAATTGATTGATTGGTTTCTTACCATAATGAGCTGAAAGACCAGTGGAAGGATCGTGCTGTGTTTTATTAACCTAGAGGAAGGAAACAGAGAGAGCAGGGACAGAACGAGAAGGAATTAATTACATTTTTAAAGCACAGTTCACATGCGCACACTCACATACAGGACATTTCATCTTCATTAGGTTTGGGGTTTCTCTATAATGACTACAGCCTCAGTCTGGAGGAATTCGAAGCAGGAATAAGAAGGAGGAGGTGAAAAGATGAAAGTTTAAGATGGCCGTAGAGAAGATTGCAAATGACAGGTGAAGAAAAGGGCACTATGGGAAACGTGGACAAAGAGAATGAACTTGAAGATGAATTCATAAAGAAAGAGAGAGGCCTAAATTAGAAAAGACTATTGATTAACCAGCCTTATTTTATGAGCAATTAAGGCTGTACTAGAGGACTCTAAAGAGCAGTGAAAGTCAGAGAGGTCATAAGGGTTCTTCCAAAATCAATAAAGACTAGATCTAATCAAATCACCTTAACTAATTGCTGTACATGCCAAATTGTAATTCACTTATATACAAATCAAGAATATTAAAAGGTATGCCTTGGTGCTTTCTTGTCTTTGTCTTAAAATTGTTGTTGCTACGGGTTTAATTAAAAACAGGAGTTGGTTACATCTTAAATGCGCATATTTTTTAGGTATTTCTTTTTACAGTTGACAAGAACACATCTTGCCCTGGGAATGACACCTTAACAGTATTTATAATGCAAATCACAACCAAGATTCAGTCAGTTCTTATTGTCAATAATCAGCTTGGGTCTTTTTAATTGAGAGGTCAATCCTGTCAGTAAAAGCAGCATGTGGTTTAGGGCAGAGATATTTGTTTGTGTTAAATGGCAGTGAGTTTGAGGAAATTAATATTGAATCATTTATATGTGTTTTTGTTAAGACAAAATCAAATTTAATTAAAATTGAGATCAGTATCAAGAAAAAATACAACAAAATCATGGTCACATTGTAAAAAATCATGGTCATATTGCCCAGCCCTAAATTCACAACACAGCAGATTTGTGACAGTAAGTTTATTCATGTAGCTTTCTGCTTACTGGGATCTGTATTACACTTTTAGACTAAACAAGTGGCTGTGTGTTTGTAATTGTATTGTACCGTGTTGTGATGGATAGATTCCCCTTAAAATAGTGACAGCGTGAAAGATGGGAGGACAGGCCGGCCAGCACGACATTATAAACAAGACCACCTCTCAACTACAAGCCATGCATCAACAAGCACAGCAAACAAACAAGAGGAGAGCAGCAGGTACAGGAGTACAACACTATTGGGTCATTTATTATGTGCCATAATAAACATCGTTATGCAAGTCTGATTAAAAACACTACCTCAACACATCTTAATTTTTGTATTTACTCAGAATCCTGGAATGCAGTGATTGGTCTTTTGATTTTGTACAGGTTTTACACTAGATGCCCTTCCTTATGTAATCCTCTTCTTCAATGCAGTATACAATTTCAAATATGATCTAACCCTAGAGACAATGTGCCATATTTTGTTGATATATCGCTTCTCTCCATCTTATGCAGCGCTCTAATTGGTCGTCCTCCGTCCTGAGTGACAGGTGGATTTAACCAAAACAAAATATGTACAAAATACTAATTTCCACAAATTTCTATCCCATCATTCGGAGCACAGATCGCCTTCTTCGGTCCTGACCAAAGATGTATTTTTATAGATCACAAACATAACGTGGAAAGCCATGTAGGTAACATTTTAGCATGTACACACGCTTTATAAATGAGACCATGTTCTGTCGAGAGGCGAGTAAGAATGCATGTTTTTTAAGGCATTTTTAGTACCAAAAATAACTTAATAAATGTGCGGTACATAGGTTCAATGCCATAGTGTGAAACATCCAAGAAAAGCAATGACATCTCCATGCAGACAAGCGGATGGTGGATCGTCACCAGAAAAATTACAACTAGTACAACTTTAAGTTCCCGCTTTAAAACAATATCAATTATTTTGACATGACTTTTATAAAATTAACTCCAAAATATATAGGTAATTCTAGAATTTTTTTTTAATAAATTATATAATAACCAGTATAAAAGTCTGGTTTCTGAGCATGTATGGAAAGGACAGAGAGTAGACATACCAGTAAAGGCTGTAAAGGCTGTAAATCTCCCTTGGACACGCACTGGGGCTCTTTTTGCTTAAAGGTCAAACTAAATGTAGTTGATTGAAGGTGCCTGAGCTGTGATAATGCAGGGAGAGACAGCGGGCTGCCTCCCCAACGTTAATGTCCCCAATTTACCATCTAATTACTGCCGGGCCCGCTTCATAGCCACACTTATCTATAACCAAGACCCAGGCAATTTAATTTCTGATTGTACAACCACAGTGATGGAGAAAGAGTTTACGAAGAGGGCAGCTGAAGAGAGACTTGTGCACTAATGTTAATAAATTAGAGATTGTGAAAAGGGAAAAATGAATGAAAGACTAGAAAAATGTTAATAATGTCATAAGAAAATGAGTGGTAGAGAGACGAGCGCTGACACCAATTTGAAAAGTTCATGTCACTCTACTTGTGCCACAGAGCGATGGGTGAACGGAAAGGAGAAGAGAGGGAAAGAAAGAGAGAATAAATGGGGGAAAGTGTCTGATAAGAGAAGTAGGGGTCCTTGCTGCAGTAAGTGTGAACTATGAACTTTACAAGCTGATAGATTGGGGTCAAAAGAGGCCAGAATTTTCCTGATAAGAGGTGTTTTATGACGAGAACAGATAAAATAAATACAGCGAGAGAAGGAGTAGTAATAGGTGTTAAACACTAATCAAAAGTTATAAATGACTAGACTAGAAAATACTGCAAGAAATCTCCAATCAAAATACATTTTGACTTCTTTTTTTTCCTACAAATTACACATCAGAATCAGATCTTGTTTTCTGGATGAATTACTATCTCTATTGAACTCTAATGTCTTTTCCCTCCATTTTCCTCTAGTGACAGTTAAGTTGTGCAGAAACATGCAGTGCAAATAACGTAGCTGTGGTGCTGTGGTGCATTTGTGCTGAATTTGCAATTATGTTTTTCTCACATAAATATATAAATATCAGTGCTTTAGCAAACAATAGCAGCTAATACCGGTAGTAGGAAGTGTTTCTGTAGATGCGGGGGAAAAAATAGACTTGACTAGCAATTTCCGAGAACTGGAAAGTACAGGCCTTGAATTAATGCACTTTCCAGACGGATTTATTTATTTGATACACATGATATTTGTACACATTTCTTTACTGTATGTATGTATTTACCTGCAGATGTGAATGCTGTGTTCAGTCATTGACACCAGCAGTTTGACGGCATAAATGGGGATGGGCTCTGTGGCTTGAAGGAGGCTCTCGTACCTGTGTACACATACGAACAGTCAAATAATGTGAATATCTTGGTACCTCCTTCTTACATAAAACATGCATTTACACCATATGTATCAAATAATATTAGCCAGTAGTATATTATGATGTCATCTAAAGTCCTGGCTGCTTTTATTGTTCATAAGGCAGTTATTTTCAGTTCAAAAAACAAATTCAAAACTTTACGAAATGTTTAGTTGACTTAGCAGTTTATAATGTTTTAGAATCAGAAATTAAATAAACTGGCATTTTCCTCATGTGGCCCTCCTTTGAAAGCTTTCAAACTTCACTGTTGAGCTAAATAGTCTTTCATCTGTCATAAGCAATGTATGCACTAAACATCAATCAATCGATCAATCAATCAATCAATCAATCAATCAATCAACCAATCAACCAATCAATCAACCAACCAATCAACCTTTATTTATTGAGCCCTTTACAACACCCAAAGTGACCTAAGTGCTTAAAAAAAAAAAATCAAACATGTACACGTTCAGTTCAGTTTTGAGCCTAAATTGTTATTAAATTAACCTGGGACCAGAATTCAGCACTTTATTTGAGGCTGGCAAACACCACTGCATTTGAGACAAACATTAAACGCACCTTGGAAGCAGAGAGTTTGAAATGAGAGCTACTAATTGAGCTGAGGACTCATCCCCTTTGACACTGGCTGGTTCCACCTGCGCCTTAGGTTTGTCTCTCTGTGTATTTTGCTCTTCACTGACATCATGGTCTCGAACCAGCAGGACCAGACTGAGCTCTGAAAGCACCTGAAGCACAAACACACACCACTCCACTGCGCACACACACACACAGACACACAGAGACACACAGAGACACACAGAGACACACAGAGACACACAGAGACACACAGACACACAGACACACAGTCAACACAGAGAACAGGAAAAATCACTTTGTATTCATGAGCGTCATAAAATAAGCTGGACTAGCACTATATTTATGTGCTCACCATTGATATGACAACCAAACTTAGAAATAATTCAATCTTTTTCACTAAACTATGACCGGACTTTTAACTTTGATCGAACCTTGATTTTGTCAAGACTAGTTTAGGGATGTCACAGTTTCAAATGATCTATTGTCACTACAAATGCATTTCTGTACCCAATTGTAAGTGGTATGAAAGTGTACGAGTGAGGGCAAAAGCATGAGCTGTGTGTAAACTTGCACTGATAGAAAAATTATTTCACAAGTCTAATAGAGAATAAATTGAGTTGAAATGACTCATTTTCAATATTTTGGTAGCGAAGGCGAGTGGGGGGGAACATGAGGGGGCCGCCACGTTTGTTTGATGACGCTGCTGGGCGTGTTTCAATCCCATAATGCATTGCGTAAGACACCGTGATAGAGCGTGACATGCACTATGGACACTTCAGTGGCGCTGACAGAGGCAAACCAACTTGTAAAAGGCAATATAACAACACTAACGTGCATTCTGTTAAGTTACAAACGCAGGTGGAGGTCCGAATATGAAGACGCACACGCATTGCGCAGTGCGTTATCAGTCTTTTGACATGACAGATAGGTGTAATAGCGTGATAAAAATATTCAACATGGCGGTTAAGGAAAGGCCGGTCGGTGAGTTGACGAAATAATTTAAAAATAAAAGATTTTGACATTTTTTCAACAAAATGCTGATAATTTTTTTTCAGTCGGCTAGTTTCATACTGGGTTGGTCGGGTTACGGCAAATAGACATATTATTTTGCTGATTATTATTTTTTTGTTCAAACGATTATATTGTGTCCTGAATAATCCCGATAATAATCTTAAAGGTTGAATGGACGATTTTTTTGGCATAAATTTGAGTCTTATTTCCTCGTGGCGTGGACAGCCGATTAGTCCTGCCACGTATCAATCATAAAACGCACCTACCGCTCACCTGCAGCCGCGTGCGGATCGTCCCACATTTCCGTGTGTCTAAGCGCATCGATCTATCATAATATAGTTCCCTCAGTGTACGGGGCAAAATGAAGACGGAGAAAGACAGTTCGAGCTGACTCAGAAGAAGACGGAAATCTACGTGAGACGAGAGATGCAATGCGATCCGTCGCGCTAATAAACAAACGCACGTGTGTGTTGTATCAGTCCGCACGGGGGAATGCGCATGCGCACTTCCACCTGCGTTCTCAAATCGCCGAAAAATCGTCCATTGCGCCTTTAACATCTCTAGTCTAGATTTAAGAAAGTTGAATATTTGTAAAATTATAACTAGAAATTAGGTGTGGGCCAATTTCCACAAGACGAGACAAGAAAAAGTCAAGATTTTGACATCCTCCATACTAAATAAATGGTGTGGTTCAGTTCACAAATGTTTGATTTACTTTACTTAGCCTAATATGTATGCTGTCATTTTCGCACAGCTTTTTGAAACTTCTCAAAAGGTCTACTCATCAGAATAAATATTTTTTTGTACAAGCCAAATGTAAACACATCTCAATTATCAAACACAATTATTTTCCTCGTGGCAATCTTGTGGCAATTTCATCTCCTGAGATCTTGTGGTATGAGAGACTAGAAATAACGTTATCTTATTGAACGAATCAAATATTCTCAGTAAATAGTTCTTATGTAAGTTGTTATTGCACAGTTAATATGACGAAGCCCTACAAATGTAAATAAAGAATTGAGTTAGTACCATTTTTGCTGAAGGCCAAAGTCATCAGTGGCGGCAGGACACTATCCACCATCTATAGGGACAAAACATAGACACAAACATGATTCAATGCTGGTATATAATTAACAGTCTGCACCATTTACAGACTGAAAACAACAACAGGCTTTACTATATTAGGATGCTGGGCTTTGACAGCCGACCACTATCAGAGGGATCAAATTACCATGGAAATGCACTGCTGACTGAATTCTTTGATCAAACACAAAACAAAAGTGCGCCCGCAATTGTCGGGGCCCTTATTTAGCCATGGGTCTGTATTGGACAAATTTGCATGATTACTAATATTACCATAGAAACAACACTAATGCTGAGTGAGGCGGTTACAATAGGAGCAGGGAAAGAGTGAACTACAAAGGATGTTGTCAGGATAAATTGGATGCGTATTAATATCACAACCATCAAAAGACTGAATGGAGTGTTTTTAAGAATGTGTCTATCTGTGTATAAATCTGCTTTGTGTCTGTGCGCGCCCAATTTCCCTAAAACGTGAGCTCCACATGACATGTCTCCTCACTCGGAAAGCTTTCTGAAGACGGTTCCTCATTTTATCATAGGGGACAGAAATATGTTGCCAAATTGAATCAAAAGAATATAGCTGTACTTATCAAATATACTATACTAATAGTTTAAGAGAACAAATAGTTTCCTAAAGGAGTAGTTGATTGTGATTTAGAGTGATAAGAATTTATAGTCTTTTAAAAAAGGTCAACTCCTATCTGTAAAAGAAACGACAAAAGTTGCAGCTGCCTTCAGTAGCTTTTCAAATGAAGTTGGCCACCATCTTCTACAACAACACAACACAATATGAATACTTATCTTTACCAAAACGAGACAGGAACAATACTCGCTACAATCCTAAATTCTAGTCCAAAATGTTGGTTTATAGCAACTAAAATACTACTGACAAAGTTCCAAAGTTGTTGTTGAACTAAAAATCTAGCTAGAAAAGTTTTTACCCTCACTCAAACTGAATTGGAGTGAGCAGGCACGATAACATAATCGGAGTTGGCTGGAGGTAATTAAACTGTCTTCCTGCGTTATTGAGTATCAGGCTCCTGTTTGCGGCAGCCCTGTATTCCTCGTCTGTTCTTCCTAGTTTTCATCTAACCGCACTACTTCCTGCTGCTCTCTGCTTCAACATGTCAATAGTCATTAAACACATCTGATTCACATGCACTTGTAATATATACAGGTAAACCACTGGTGTGATGAGCTGCTGCTGCTGGTTCAATAGTTGATTAGTGTCTTGTCTAATAGCACAAAGATTGACCCTTAGACCTCAACATTAATAATGGATAGGATTAGTGATCTAGAAAATACATGCCCAGTGTGTAAATAGCATGTAAGGATGTTTTTTTGACTCACAAAAATACAAGAAACATTTCTGTAAAGCTGCACATTAGTTTGGAATTACACCTATAACACTTACAACGCTATGATGTGGAGAGATGAGGGCCTGGTGTTGGCTCAGGACCTCCACAATAGACAGAGCTGTGCGTAGCAATGCATCACAAACAGTTGCACCTGTTGGGCAAAACTCATAATTAACCAATGCAAAACTGTATGCTGCAAGATCAAGATATTCTGCACTAGGAAGTTACAGTGGTTTATAGCCTCATTATGCAAATGACTTGGGTTGGAGACTGCTTGTGTTTGCAGTTTGATGAGCAATTAAAAAAAACTTACCCACAGCACAAGCCAGATTAGTTTCATTGGAGTCAATAGAAATTATAAGGTCCTAAACAATAGAGAGGAAACCATTATTAACCTGAAATCTACAGTTTATTCATATTAGGAACCAATTGAGATTTTTCCAATTGTTCTTAATAAAACTCACCAGAAGCTGTCCAACGTTAACAAGAAACTTTTCAGTCACAATCTGTAACCTGAAGACCTGTAGAACAAATTATTTTCAGTGCTAGGGTTTATACTGTTCTTTCTTTATTAAATCATTTTTATTGTGGAAAAAATAATTCTTATCTAAAGGTGTTAACAATGAAATGCAGAGTTGGAGGGATTAGATAAATATAATTATCCAAGAACACATACCAACACTATAATTTAACAAATATACTGTATGTTGTAAAATTGAATTAAACTAGACAATAAATGAAGTACCTGAGAGGACAGAAGTTCCAACACAATGAATAAATTTGGTAAGATCTGTTTGAGTTGTCTGCTCTGAGCTGTCGATGGGTGCCTTCTCCCAATCACACCTTTCAGTGCACACAACACGTCCTCTGAAAAGTAGCAGAAGGAAACTTCAGGAACAACGTTGCACAATATGAATTAAAATAAATTACGATTAATCTTAGGTCATTACCCAGTATCTGTGGTGCAGTGTGACTCAGATATGCAGTAGTCAACTCTAGACACTGGGACAGGTAGTTTGACTGGACCGTGTTCTCTCTCAGCGTTGTGGTTTTGCGGAAGTCTCGCTCCAGATACATCACCAGTCTAAATCCCCAAAAAATTGTTAAATATAATCCGAATCAACTCATTATACACTTCAAAAATCATGTAAATAAACATGAATTAAAGATGCGCCTATTGCCTCTCAAGATTGAGTATTAATGAATGTTTGATCCCTGCATGTAAATAACATCTGGTTTTCGATAGAGCTATGTCTTTGGTACCTATGCTTCAATATGTATTATCCAGAGCAGAAAAAGAATGCAATCAATTAAACATTTTAAAAAGCCATTTCTTCTTTTGTTTTTGGCATTTATTTTTGCTGGGACTGTCATGATACTTTACATAGCACTGTCTGTTGACCAACCAGGGGAAAAAAGGTAAGTAATATTACAACACTTTTCAATACCACATACATTGCCACAATATGTATTTCAGAGCATTCAACATGCATGTACTTTAAATGGCTAAGTGGTGCTAAAATGGTAAATCATCTTTAACAGAAATAATTCAACATCCTCTATTTTGCCTTTAGACTAGCATTATTCCCTTCCTGAATCTGCTTGATTATTTTAGTGCAATCTCAGGAATAGTTTGACTAAAAACGAAACAGAAGTGAAGAATAGATTCATCCATACTATGTCAGTGAGCTATAAGATGCCAATAAGATTTGAGCCTGACAAGCCCAGAGACGGAGAACATTTTTATTCTCGTCAGCCAGAGTGTATTGAACAGTAATCAATATTGTTCTATTCACAAATTCAGAGTATTGTGGAGGGGTTACCAGCACTAACTGATATTCATTACACATAGAAGGCCCTCCCACACTAGTGCAAAGAGTGAAGAGACACACATGAGCCAACACAGACAGGGAGACTGGGAGGTCATGTTAGTTAACAAATATTGATTTCATGTTTCAGAACAATGATGCTGAAGGGGATGGACCATTACAAATTCAGTGAGTTTGATCTCAACCGCAAGGCTTTCTGCGTGGCTACTGTAATTTTTTTGTGTCTAGAGGAAGCATGGTTAAAATTCCTTTTTTATTCAAAATTCATCATCTGTGCTATGAATCCAACCATAAAATGTGTTGTTTGCTCACGTGGGCATAACCTTGTAAAACAGGGCCATATTAGAGGGTTGCATTAAAAGTGTGTTCTTGACAGGAGAGCACACCCAATATTACTATTTAGAGGCAATTTTGAATTTACTTAACATCCACCTCTAAAAGCATCAAATATGTTTGCTAAAAAGCACAGAGCATTTCATCTGCTTTTCTGTCAGTAACAGAACATTTTCATGGTCTAATTTGCACCACAACCTCCTTATTGAGACACACTGGAGCTTCTACCACTGGGGACACCCTTAAAAGATAGATTTTAAGGGTGTGCACTAGAGGTGGAAGATATATAAAATAATGGATAGTATTTCAGTTGTAGAAAATTGAGTATATATAATCTATAGTTATAGTTAAAATTGACCTCAAAAACATTTGGTGTAATCTTCCAAACAAGAGTCTTCAGTGACATTTCTGTACTTTTTTGGTACATTTTGTGGTCCATTCCCATTTTGTGCAATATTTTGTCCTCAACCGAGACATTTTCAGTCATGTTTAGCACATTTCTGATGCAATGTTAAAATATCGTTGGAATATCATCATCGAGAATGCAAATAACTACTGAGAAATACTAGGATTTGTAATAATCTGGTTATCGAAGTAGTTTGGATGGTTGATTATTGGACAAAATGTGGACCAAATAACTTGTTAAATGAATGACAGACTCCATCTAGTATGTCAATGTGAGACCTCAGTTTATTTAAGACGGACAATCCAGCATTCACTGTGAGAATTGTGCGTAAAATTACCTACAATAAGTGGCTGATTGTGTGCAGCCCAGGCGGATTTCGATCACACGTTTTCTCGCCACTGAGGAGCTAATTACACATTAACGCGGAGGGGTGAGAGAGGGACCGAGAGGGGGGCTGGTGTCTGTGACTGCGCGGCTGAATCGCGTAGAGCTCGGTGGGAGAGGAACAGGCAGGTCAACACTGACAGCTCCAACTCTGCCAACAGATGCACAGCAAGAAAACAGAGGGGGATACAGCGGCTGTGAGTACAATGAGCTATTTTTGATAGAAGAATGTTAATGTTTGGAGAGCCAAAAAAGGTCACAAGCTATAACTATACTCCTGCCTCAGTCCAAAACATGGATAAAGAAGGGCAGTAGAAAAAAAAAAAAATGTGCAAATGATTCTTGAACCGAACCCCAACCGAAAACCGAAGAGAAAGTATATACCTGATAATAAAGCTCCACAATATATCGCAATTGAATCAAAAATGCAATTCGGGTTGACGCAATTATCAAATTGCAAAGGATGCGGAAAGACAATAGGTTGTTTTCTGCAAGAACAAAGTATCCTCTTTTTTTAAAGAAAATGTTTGTTGAACCTGTACTTTAGACCTCAACAAAGATGAGGTTCTGAAATGCATGTGATTATTGTATTAGTTTAACTTTCCATGTTTTAGTCTTATGTTAAGCATGTTGGAGCATGTTGTTTACAATGAGCACTCTGAACAGAATTCTACTTTTTATACATTGCAATTCAAATCGCAATTTGATTTGCACGGCACAATTTTCTGTGCACATATGCCAAATGGCTTTTTATTCTAAAAAAAGGAAGTAATCAGCATTTAGTCATATGTGTACTGACAAATATTCAAAAATACACAAGTACTGTAAATAATTTTAAATTTTAATTGATTTATTGTGCTGTTGTTTTTAGTAGAGTATGCAAGTGACTAAGAAAATGTAGTCGCTCATGTTGGAAAGATGTGGTTGACACTTTTAACATTTCAAACACTTCGCAAACATTTCAATCCCAACAAAATTAGCACTAGCTTTACATTAGGGCTGAACTTTGTTTGTAACCATGTCTTAGATTGCCCTGTCCAATGAATAGATACAATTAAAAGCTGGTTGGAGGCAACACTCAGTACTGCAGTGAGAAAATGCAGAAACCAAAAGATATAATATGTGCATTAATTATGATGCACATACACACAAGGGTCAGAAATATTCAACTAATCCACCATAAAATCAATAATTACTCATCTGTGTTTACAAGTTCATCTACAGTCTGTGGGATCAAATACAGTTGCACAAGTTCTTTTGGTTAAACCAATTCACAAGATCAAAACGAAAGAGCAGTCACCAATGTAAACATTATTTGTACCAATTGATCAGGAACACTAATAAAAAAATAATTTGTTAATTTAAGTCACTTCAAATATGTAAGAATTCACTGAGAGAAGGATTTGAATAAGAAAGCAGAGGAAGAAAGACTGCAAACGAGAAAGAAGACATCAAGGAGGAGCGGCTGTAAAGATCCATATGTCAGTAATGTAGGGCATCATTTCGCACTGAAAAACTAACTGGTTAAAACCATCCGGGAACAGACTGTATATAAATATAACTATCATGTATATGTATATGATCTTATGGAACAAAAGTCAGGGGTGAACCAGAGGACGAGCAGCTAATGAAGCATTTGATGTTAAGAGTGAAGTTTTGCCATGCACTAGCACAAACTCAGTGTCCACGCTGTATTCATATTCTCAATCCCACTGCTACAGCGCTAGTTAACATAAAGGTTACACAGAGTACAGCTGCTCTGCCAGATTCACTAAGCTGCATTTTTAGAAAGTTGTCCCTGGTTTCTTCTTCCCTTCTCAGAAAACAGTCTTGAATGTATAATGCCTTGTGCAAATCCGAGCAAGACTATTTACTAAATCTGGCCCATTAAGTTGGTAAAAAACGTTCATTAGGTTAAGGCTCAAGTTTATTCTAGTCTATTTTTGCATTGCCTTTCCAATACAGCCAGGCTACCCTACTCCGATATTACCTCCCAATAGAAAACCATAGTTAGTAATGTGTTCGCAGTAGAGTAAACACTTAAGAGGACATTTCGTTTTTACTACGCTGCAGCTCTGTGTTTGAGTAGACTCCGAGTGCTGCAGCTAAATAATTTAAAAAGGGACTCACAAATGTTATTTTTTGTTCTTGACAGTTGCGAGTGTGAACATGAACCACTACATTCCACAGAAACTAATTAGCCCATGGTCTGACAGTGTTGCAAGCCAAAGTTATGAGCAGGCTTCATTGGTCTCTGTGCAGTCAAACAGCGGAGAGAGCTTTGTGCTTTGTGGTAAAACTAACGGACACTTCAAATATTTGGTTGTCTTGTTTGGTTTAATACGCTCAGCAAATGAGAAAAAAGCAAAAAAAACATATACACTTGTGTTTTCTTGTAGGGGCTAAAATGTTTGGGATGCGCCCACCTGTGTTGACAACAGAAAAGCAGTGTTGAGGTACTGTCTTGGAGTAGCAGCAGCAGTAGCAGAGTCGCTTTGGCTCGGGTCACTGTGGATGGACTCTCAAAACAGCGGAGAGCCTTCAACACCAGGTCCTGGAAAATACAAACACAGAGCAGTAAAAAGATATATTGTTGCCCTGCCAACGAAGTAGAAACAAGATTTTCAGCCAAAGTAAGCTCAGATGTTTATTCTATTGTGGCATTCAGGTGAGCCACTGATATCCACCAGGTAAACCTCTGTTCCAATTGTACTCAAGTAAGAGTAATGTTACTTCAAAATAACATTACACAAGTAAAAGTAAAACGTTGCTGTTCAGGAAATCATGGGAGTAAGAGTAAAATGTATTTGGGAAAACTAGTATTGCAAGAGTAACATTCTGAATGTAATATACAAATCCAGGCTCAAAACTTCTTTATTCAGACTGGCTCAGTAATTCAGTGACACTTTATTTTGTACAGTTTTTTAATTGTTTACACTGTTAAATGTATTGTAATATGATGTTCTACTTTTGTATTGTGTGTCTTTCTGTGATGCATAGGAATATATCATATGTTTAGGAATTTCCACACATAAACTAAATTTAGTTTATTAGTTTGAATGTCATGAAAATCTCATATCCATATTTTGGCATTAGTGTTTGTAAAATATAGCTAATTTCCTGCAGGTGTTGAGAAAAAAAATCTAAAAATCGTAAAACTGTCCAGAGTAAAACTTAATCAGCTCCGACAGCACGAGGACGCGCCGTACACAGGAACACGCTGTTGAATTTATAAGCCTACAGCAATTATAGTCATCCACTCACTCAGCAGTAACTGGTTATAAAATGTTTGGACTGGCCAGCATTCATTACCATTGTCATTATCATCAGCAGCACCAGCAGCAGCAGCAGCCGTAGCACACCCCACTGATGGTGCGTGCACGTGTATCGGAGCGCGAGAGCGAGTGTGCGGGAATGTGAAAATGTGTGTTTGCGAAGCAACACACCAAGTTAATTAATTTCAAAGCCCAGTAGTGTGTGTCTCGCTGATAAGTCCCTCCCCACTACCCATAATGCTTTGCTAAAATGGAAGGCTGCAGCGTGTTGATTTAGCCAATTAGCCCAGATACTGACAGAGTATACAAATTAGCACGGGCGCATGTACATAGACACACATGTACGCTAACAGACACGCGCCAACAGACTGAGTTTTGTGTAAACAAACTCTCGCACTGTCTGTCTTTGCGCCAAGGGAAGGGGGGGTGCATATCAGTGTATAATTAGAGCAGAGTTGAAGTACTAAGTTTGTATTCTGGTGTTAAATTGGAAATGCTCAATGCAAATAAATTCAGTTGAGAGTCAATTACCAATGCGAGACTCCCAGTTAAAAGCCCTTAAATCAATTTCAGCCGCTCTGCATTTCTAAGATTAGCAGTTTTCCGCAGACAGTTTTCCACGGACAGACTGGTAAAAAAAGATATAAATTAAAAATCAGTCTGACAAATTAGTCAAGGCAAGGTTCACCAATAGTTCATGAGTTGTGCTGGAGAAACTCACAAAACTCACTAAATACTCAATGATGATGGAAAGATGACAAGTGTTTTAATTTCAAAGTTTGTTGCAAAAAGAGTCCTATAAACAGAATTACCTGCGCTGAAAATAAAGAAAGAAAGGAAATAAATATGTATAACTGACAGAAAAAAAAGATAGACTTATTTGAATTTCATTGTAGATTAGGGCAGATGCAGGAGCAGTGCTTTTCATGAATCTAAATGGAATAGTAGGTCATAGCCCAAGGATTACATTTTCCATTACAATTTGGAGCAGGCGAGTTCCGTTTTTTTAACTCAATTTTTGTAATACACTCAGATGGGTCATTTAATTAAATTACAAAGTTACTCCTGTGTCAAACTGGTACCTGGCTCTGAGTGATGCGGTGTGTGTGCGTTTTGGAGGTTAGCAGAGCAGTGGCCAGAGCTGTGAGGATGTGCTGCTGGACCCTGGCTCCTGCTCCACCCACAGCCTCCAATATGACTGCAGGGCCACACACGTCAATCACTGCACAGAAGACTGCTGGGACGACCCGCGTGAGCCGGCATAGGGCCTGGAGACACACAGGTGCACACAGACACACATCAGGAAAACACTGCATCTGGGCAAGGGGAAGTGTCCAAGTTCAAATGTCAAAGCTGAAATAAAAACAAACCTTTATCTCATTATATTAAGAAATAATAAATAATGATGTGCCTCTGAGAGTTATCAAAATAAGTCAGCTTGTTTGCCATTCACAGTAAGGACTTGGGAACAGGGCCCACAAAAGAGAGATAGAATTACAGGTAAATGTACCCTTTTGAAAATAATCTAATATTAATAGTGCATTCTTAATTTGTTAGTTTACTTAGTTTTAGCAAATACATCTGCACGTCTACTGTAGGGAACAATTATCAATATTGTGATATTGTAACACCTCACAGTAATATTTCACGATATATATTACAAGCTTATTTGCTTAAATACATTGTTCTGTTGCAGCACTGCTAAAAGGCAATAACATTAACTATGATCTTTTGATCAATTTCAGTGCATACAACGTGACTTTGTAAAAGAAAAAATATAATATCTACAATTCTGTTAGACTTGCAATGAATATCATACTGTGCAGTTTGCACCAATAATCCATATCTATGTCATCAACTGTAAAGTTTGACAAAATAATATGCTCCAATATTAAAAACATATCTTGTTTTTAATTAATTATTGTTGATGATTTTGATTCTTCTTAAATATGTAATATGTAACTTTTCTTGTAAGAGATCTGAAAAGTACTTGTCTCCATGGAGATGTTTATTGTTTAGCCTGGTATGACATTAAACATATCTATTTTGCATGCTTAAATGAAGGTGTTTTTATTGCTTGAGAAATAACCTGAAGAACATGCATTCTTGCAGTCAATGTCTCCACAGATCCGACTTGTAACTTGGCCTGGTGGTGTCACGTTTAATACCTAACTATTGAACATTCCAGATGGTGGCTAAAAGTGACATAGTGCACCTTTAAAGAATTCAAAGGGAAAACAATGAGCACCTTACAGTTTGTGTCTTTTGCACTCACAGATATTGCTGTGACTCTGACAGCCTCCGCAGGGGAGTGAGTGAACAGGTGCCACAGTGCTGGGCCTGTGTCTGAGGTCACCAGGCTGTGGGCTGGACCTGGGACCACAGTGGCAATGTTTTCAACCGCTTTAGCAGCCATATGATGAACCACTGAATCATCCTGTGAGGAAACAAAGCAAATCAACTTTAAACACAAACACCTCAATACACACTGTTGTTGTTCTTCTGTTCGGTTGTTTGAATAGTTGCCATACAATCTATGTACAATTATGTAAATCTAAAAGTCAGTTTATTAGGTGAGAACTTTAACAGAAGCAATTTTACTCATATAAATGTTGTGTCTTTATGTGTTGGACTTGACCATAAAGATGAAGATGGTCCTGCAGCAAAAGGTAAGGATGAACAAAACCCTGATACAATTACAGAGGAAACAATTACATTTGTTTTAACACATCACAACAGGAGAAAAATAACATGTGTATGGTTGTATCAATTAGTGTGTATGTTTGCGTGTGTGACTGCCGGGTGCGTAGTGTGCGACGCTCACTCCTGAGTAGAGTGGAGAATAGTTTGTGTTCAGACAATAGACGGAGCTAATGAAATCTGTGTGGCTGAGGAAATGAGTTTTTCCAGGAACGCCATTGTGGAGAAAGACAGGAAGTGGAAGAGCCGTGATTGCCTCTGTCAGGTTATTATTGTGTTTCACTGTGTTACATCACTTCGACACTGCTCTGCCTAGGAATAACACACAATGGAGTCTATTCAGGAGTTAACTACATTTTGGAAAGGTTCATTATAAGACAAAGTTGGTTTATGCAGTGGTTATGCAGGCACAGGATAACAAAACAAACATACTAGCAAAATGTCACATAAGTGTTGGTTTACTTGGCTTCCAAACTCTAAACATTGTTGGTTTATTGCCAAAACACAACTGACTTGCAGTTCAAAATTCACTGACAAGTTGGAATTCACTTTTTGTTGAATTGCCTTTGCAACTCGGACTCATCTTGTAACTTTATTACATCAAATTCAATCAAAGATAATCCTTTTTCATAGAAATATTTGGGGAACTGTTTTCTTGACTTTAGAGCTCATGTCTACAGAATGATATTATGAAGTCAGTAGCAAAGCTCAATAAGTAAACACTAGGTGAAACTTTAAAATAGTTACTTCTATACTCTGTAATAGAATGAAAGCTGCTCAAGCCCTTGGGAACACTAATCAGCTCTCATATCTTAAATAACCAACCCATTAATCCAATATAGGACATCATATATTCAACACTTGGGGACTGCGTAGTACGACAACATAATGAATCCTCTGGCACCCCTCCGGGAACGACGAGAATGGTGTGTTCCTGCTTTCCCCGGGCCACGCGGGCTGGTTCACTAATGAGCCCACGGGGGAGCACCCTCTGTCTGTGTGTTTAATAGACTGTAGTCCTGCCAGGAACTACAGAGTCGGCAGAGAGGAGGAGAGAGAGGCAGTGATAGATGGGGGTGGGGAATGAGCCTTACATGTGGTGGGAAACAAGTAGCTCATGCAAGAAACTCCATCATTACGATGCAGCGAGAGAGAGAGGAAAGCAGGAGGCAGAGGAGGAAGTTATTCTCATTATAATTTCTCCCAGTAAGAGAAACAAGTTCATCCCAGAAACAGACTCTATTGTCGGTGTCCTACTTAAAACTCACATCTTCAGAAAGCCAACGAGAAAATGGGAATTGGCTGAAATTTGACTACGATTATTACGGTTAAAACTGCCACAGAAGGATTTAGGTCACATTCTATTTGCTACAAAATTATTGTACAAATGTTCAGAAACATAAAATCCACAGTTCACAAAATGCTTGCATGAGTTTTGATATTTCTTTAGGCCTGTCCATATCTGTGCACAATCATCTGTATATGATATACAGATGATTGCGCACAGATATACCAGGTGTAAATGGCTTGAGACAAAGCACTCTAAATACACAGGCTTGTGATCTACTGTGCCTGGGTCCTTGAGATGCTGATATGAGCAGCTTTATGAACAAAGTGCCAAAACATACAGAAATAACAAGCAAATGCTTTTCACAACATGTAGAAACGAGGATCAAAAGAGCCTCCAGTAAACTTCTGGAGGTTCTGTATTATTATTGTATGCAAGTGTACAGTACTTTATGAGTTAATTGACTCAAGGGAAAATAATATCAATAGAGGCAATGTATTTAGTATGACATAATTGTAATATATGTTGTATTGTAAATTAAAATGAGGACAAATCAACACTTTTGTAACACTATTGGTAAAAAAGTTTTGACTTCTTCCTACTCTCTTTCGAACATACTGAAATGTATTGACTCCATTCTTTAATTATCGTCCATGTTGGATTTTGATTGATTCCTATTTAGTAAGTTAGTTTTATATGTTCAAAATAAAAGTAACCAAATCAATCAAATGAAGGAAAGCACAAGAATACATATATGGCAAATGTTTCAACTTATTGTTGTTATCGCAATATCTTTGCCATATAGTGCATCCTGATATTCAGAAGAGAAGAAAAAGTTCAATATGCATCAGTACAATGGGAAATATACCATACAACTAGGTGTTATGCTAAAAGGAATCACATTTTTTTTCCACATACTGATTAATCTTGATTTTCTATTAGATTATTTTCTTTCTTACAAAAATTACAATGTCAATATTAATATTCTGAACATAAACAAGACTTTAATTCATTGCCATTTAGTGCACACAAATTAGTGCACTAAACTAACTAAACTCTGCCACAAACCACATGCTTTTACTCATAGAGGACTAGCTTTATTAAGAAGACCCAAGCATTTCATGGACAAGTAGTAACAGAAACTCAATTAAAATCGTATTAATTGCACAACCCTACATCAAAATAAAAACACTAGACTAAGCTTTTCATTGAGATTGAACAGTACTCTGCGTATTTACAGTAGTACAACATGAATCAACGGCTTTCCACATTCAGGAATTAGTTATGTTAAGGTGCATCCCCTTTAACCCCTGGGCTAAGAGCTGGAAAAACCTGTCCCGAGATAAAACAAGTTAAAAGACTTTGTAGCTATTCACTTGTATAAAAAGGGGGATGTGGACTTGTCTGATGTGGTTAGTGTGTGTAATTAAACTTCACAGACGTTAAAACACCTGGATGTGAATGAGTAGCCACCCCGACGCCATCTATCACTGCACTACACTGCCATTAGCTGGAGACAGAGCGTGGCCGGAAGCAGACAGGGACACAAAAGGGAAAATAGGAGAGATGTGGGAATGAGAGGAAAACCAAGACATTATTTATACATTCTTTTCAGTCATTATATTTGATAAAACTCTTTTGCAATTACAGGAAATGCATTTACTGTATGATACATTGCATTTTATGTTCTGCAATTTAAAATGTTCATTATCTGTGTGGATCTAACGCCAGTCTAACATTACACCTGTCACAATAATTACTAAATATTTTTGGAATTCAATATTTATCGTATGCAATAATTTACGCACAATACTTTTACATAAACATTTGGGCTGTAAAGGATTGAATAATTAACATATATGTCTTTAAGGATATTGTGTCAGTGTCATAAAGTAGTTTCAATATTATCACTTATTGCAATATTTTAATTTGCAAAATATTACCAACATTTGTTATTGTGACATCTATCTAACATCAGTAAAACTTCCAAAATATACCACGATAACTTTTGTTCAAGAGTTGACATAGACAGATAGTGATGTAACAATAATCTACATTTATATGGATCTTGTCATGTAACTTTGTGTTGACTTGTGCTTCAAAGTGTGAAATGGTCATCTTGAGGTAAACACACAGCTCTGACACATGACTCATGGAGTCTACCTGTGTTCAGCCTCCTTTAGGGAAGTCACTGATAAATCATGAATGGACTGTTTTGTGCATGAATCGATGTGTCTGTGCATGCGGCAGAGCGAGGCTCCTCTCACTGTACCTCACCCACTGCACATGTACACACAGAGTTTTCATCATAGGCAGCAGAAGCATCATCGTGTTCAGCCTCATAAATTATTTCCTGCAGCTCAAGTTTGGCCTGGAAACCTGCCTTTCACTCCATGCCATCCACTCGGCCTCTTCCCCAGCACCACTAGGGCTGTGTCTGTCTCTGCCATCCCCAGTGCTGCCACACACCTGCTCCTCTCAGCTCCTCTGTCACTCACACCATTCCCCAATAACCATCACTGCACAAATATAACCTCCATCATGTCTTTGGCTCTGTGCCCTCTCAGCTGACCCCATCCTGTTGTACAACAATGTCTATCTATGCTTCTCTCTGGTGGTTAACTTGTAAATCAGGAAAACTCTCAACAGCAGCAGAGGGGGTTGGGGTGAACCTGCAGGTCAAAAAACGCATCAAAACTACACTGCCTGGAGCGCAATAGACAGGCTCTATCTCAATACTGTCATTCAATAAACAATGTGTGGCACTTGATTTACATTTAGCACAGTGCTAGACAAATCATCTCCTTATGACAAGACGTCGAAACACAGCATAAAAAATGCATCAGTGAAAATGTAGCCACCAGAGAGAAATCGATAGCAATCCAACTGGACATTAATGAATGCAGCAAATGTGCAGTATTATTTATGCTCACAACACTTTGAAAACTGGGAGTCTATAAACACACGATTTAGAGAGTTGCACTGATTAATTTATACTTTGAATAGATAGATAGATATACCTCTTATAATAAAAGACATAACAATGTTAAAGTGCCTATGAGAGGTTGAACTACTCATGCCACTAAAGATCATAATTCTACTTAAGATAAGATATTCCTTTATTGTCCCACATGGGGAAATTTCATTGATGCAACGCAGGTAGATACAGAGGTAGATACAGAAGAAAAGAACAGATCACTTATAGGAAGTTTGAAAAACACTTTCAGTAGAAGATCTCCTATAAACAAAAACTCCCATAGACAAAACCTCCCATTGCCCAACAAGGGATGGAGGGGAAAAAATGATAAAGATAAAAATAAATAAATAAATACATAAATACATAAATACCATTGGATGTAATCACGACAGTAATTGCACATGAATTTCACAGTAATTGCACATATGACGGAATTGCACATGGTTAGGTCAGTATTGCGAGTGTTCAGGACTAACAGTGTTTGTTATAAAGTCTGACAGCAGCAGGAAGGAAAGACCTGCGAAACCTTTCCTTCACACAGCGAGAGTGGATCAGTCTCTCACTGAAGTCTTCCTGATTGTAAATCATGACCTCACAATAGGAAATGCCTTTACTGTTACCAACAGTATGTTTTACACTGGGTCAAAACTCCTATTGTACAAACATACATATGTACATATTTTTTAATGAATAAAGTTATACAGTTTTATTTTGTTGAAGGAATGTTTAAAAGGGCAGGGAAATGTATTTCTTGTGTAAATGGTCTAAAACGTTTAGATGTGTTGTTTTACAATTCTGTTGTACTTTATTTAAATGTTGTATTATTTTTTACTATTGTTTAACTTTTCTCCATAAACTACTTTTTGATTAGAGTAAAACTATAATTCATAATTACACCAAATATAATTAAAAGGAGAAAATCCTAAAAACCTTTCCTACGCACGTTAGATATTTCACAAAAACATGCTGAACGTCATTATAAGTCATATTTAAGATTTTATAAAACATTTTGCCTGTTTTTTGCCCAGTTTGATAATTTTGGTAACATTTATAATGTTACTTTGTGGTTGGACATAAGCAGGAGCTATGACATGGCAGAGGTAATTCTACAACTGTTACCTAGCAACCATATTGTAAACAAGAGCCAACATCCATATAAATTACACTTAAGTTATGATTTGACAAATAATAATACCTGATAACACGTTTATTTTGTTAAATGATTGTTTAAACTGTAAGAAAAATATGTTTAAACTGTAAGAAAAATATGTCTATCGCACCAACCAAATATATCTGCATTTTGGATGGAATGTTGCTTATTAACAACATAAACAGAAGAATTCTATTTTAGAACTCGGCGCTAAATTCTGTAATTTTCCACTCTTATTTTCCATTTTTCCTTTGAAATCTGAAACTTGACTGATGTAAAACTATGAAAAATATTTAAACTAAATAATAATTAGATTATAGAACCGACACCTTAACGTGGTGGAGGGGTTTGAGTGCCCGAATGATCCCGGGAGCTATGTTGTCGGGGGCTTCATGCCCCTGGTAGGGTCTCCCAAGGCAAACAGGTCCTAGGTGACGGGTCAGACAAAGATCGGTTCAGAAGCCTCTTATGACGACGACACAATCAAGGCAGTTCACGTCGCCCGGATCGGCGTCACCGGGGCCCCATCCTGGAGCCAGGCCTGGGATGGGTGCTCCATGGCGAGCGCCTGGTGGCCGGGTCTTACCCCACGGGGCCCGGCCGGGCACAGCCCGAAAGAGCGACGTGGGGCCGCCCTCCCGTGGGCCCACCACCCGCAGGAGGATCCATAAGGGGCCGGTGCAGAGAGATCTGGGCGGCAGTCGATGGCAGGGGCCTCGGCGACCAGATCTCCAGACACAGAGACTAACTCTGGGGACATGGAATGTCACCTCGCTGGGGGGGAAAGAGCCTGAGCTTGTGCGGGAGGTTGAGCGATACCGACTAGATATAGTCGGCCTCACCTCCACGCACAGTTTGGGCTCTGGAACCCATCTCCTCGAGAGGGGCTGGACGCTCCACTTCTCTGGTGTTGCCCGCGGGGAGAGGCGGCGGGCTGGTGTGGGCTTGCTGATAGCCCCTCAGCTCAGCCGCCACGTGTTGGAGTTTACCCCGGTGAACGAGAGGGTCGCGTCCCTCCGCCTTCGGGTGGGGGACAGGTCTCTCACTGTTGTGGCGGCCTACGGGCCGAACAGCAGTGCAGAGTACCCGGCCTTCTTGGAGTCCTTGGGAGGGGTACTGGACAGTGCACCGACCGGGGACTCCGTTGTTCTACTGGGGGACTTTCAACGCCCACGTGGGCAATGACAGTGACACCTGGAGAGGGGTGATCGGGAAGAACGGCTTCCCCGATCTGAACCCGAGCGGTGTTCAGTTATTGGACTTCTGTGCTAGCCACGGATTGTCCATAACGAACACCATGTTCAAGCACAAGGGTGTCCATCAGTGCACGTGGCACCAGGACACCCTAGGCCGGAGGTCAATGATCGACTTTGTTGTCGTGTCATCAGACCTCCGGCCGCGTGTCTTGGACACTCGGGTGAAGAGAGGGGCAGAGTTGTCAACCGATCACCACCTGGTGGTGAGTTGGATCCGCTGGCGGAGGAGGAAGCCGGACAGACTTGGCAGACCCAAGCGCATTGTGAGGGTCTGTTGGGAACGTCTAGTGGAGCCCTCTGTCAGTAGGGTATTCAACTCGCACCTCCGGGAGAGCTTCTCCCATGTCCCGGGGGAGGCTGGGGACATTGAGTCCGAGTGGACCATGTTCTCCGCCTCCATTGTTGATGCGGCTGCTCGGAGCTGTGGTCGCAAGGTCTCCGGTGCCTGTCGTGGCGGCAACCCCCGAACCCGGTGGTGGACACCGGAAGTAAGGGATGCCGTCAGACTGAAGAAGGAGGCCTATCAGGCCACTCTGGCTTGTAGGTCTCCGGAGGTCATCGACGGGTATCGGCAGGCCAAGCGAGCCGCGGCTCGTGCTGTCGCAGAGGCAAAAACCCGGGCCTGGGAGGAGTTCGGGGAGGCCATGGAGGAGGACTATCGGTCGGCACCAAAGAAATTCTGGCAAACCGTCCGGCGCCTCAGGAAGGGGAAGCAGTGTCTCACAAACACCGTTTACGGTGCGGGTGGAGGCCTGCTGACCTCGACTGGGGATGTCGTCGGACGGTGGAAGGAATACTTTGAGGATCTCCTTAATCCCTCAGTCACGTCTTCCGAAGAGGAAGTAGAGACCGGGGACTCGGAGGCTGGCTCATCCATCACCCAAGCTGAAGTCACTGAGGTTGTTCGCAAACTCCTCGGTGGCAGGGCTCCGGGGGTGGATGAGATCCGCCCTGAGTACCTAAAGTATCTGGATGTTGTAGGACTGTCTTGGTTGACACGTCTCTGCAACATCGCGTGGCGTTCGGGGACCGTGCCTCTGGACTGGCAGACCGGGGTGGTGGTCCCTCTATTTAAGAAGGGGGACCGGAGGGTGTGTTCCAACTACAGAGGGATCACACTCCTCAGCCTCCCGGGTAAGGTCTATTCCAAGGTACTGGAGAGGAGAATCCGACCGATAGTCGAACCTCGGATTCAGGAGGAGCAGAGTGGTTTTCGTCCCGGTCGTGGAACACTGGACCAGCTCTATACCCTCCATCGGGTGCTCGAGGGTTCATGGGAGTTTGCCCAACCAGTCCACATGTGCTTTGTGGATCTGGAGAAGGCTTTCGACCGTGTCCCTCGGGGTGTCCTTTGGGGGGTGCTCCGGGAGTACGGGGTCCGGGGCCCTTTGCTCAGGGCTGTCCGGTCCCTGTATGACCGGAGCAGGAGCTGTGTTCGCATTGCCGGCAGTAAGTCAGACCTGTTCCCAGTGCATGTTGGACTCCGCCAGGGCTGCCCTGTGTCACCGGTTCTGTTCATAATTTTTATGGACAGAATTTCTAGGCGCAGTCAGGGGTTGGAGGGGGTCCGGTTTGGGGACCACAGGATCTCATCTCTGCTGTTTGCAGACGATGTTGTCCTGATGGCTCCATCAAACCCGGACCTGCAACATGCACTGGGACGGTTTGCAGCCGAGTGTGAAGCGGCTGGGATGAGAATCAGCACCTCCAAATCCGAGGCCATGGTTCTCGACCGGAAAAAGGTGGCTTGCCCTCTCCAGGTGGGTGGGGTGTCCTTGCCCCAAGTGGAGGAGTTCAAGTATCTCGGGGTCTTGTTCACGAGTGAGGGAAGGATGGAGCGTGAGATCGACAGGCGGATCGGTGCAGCGGCTGCAGTGATGAAGTCGCTGCATCGGACCGTTGTGGTAAAGAGGGAGCTGAGCCGAAAGGCAAAGCTCTCTATTTACCGGTCGGTCTACGTTCCTACCCTCACCTATGGTCATGAGCTTTGGGTAGTGACCGAAAGAACAAGATCGCGGATACAAGCGGTCGAAATGAGTTTCCTCCGCCGTGTGGCTGGGCGCTCCCTTAGAGATAAGGTGAGGAGCTCGGCCACACGGGGGGAGCTCGGAGTAGAGCCGCTGCTCCTCCACGTTGAGAGGAGCCAGCTGAGGTGGCTCGGGCATCTGTTCCGGATGCCTCCTGGGCGCCTCCCTCGGAAGATGTTTCAGGCATGTCCCACCGGGAAGAGGCCCCGGGGAAGACCCAGGACACGCTGGAGAGACTATGTCTCTCGGCTGGCCTGGGAACGCCTCGGGATCCCCCCGGAGGAGTTAGAGGAAGTGTCTGGGGAGAAGGAAGTCTGGGAGTCCCTGCTCAGACTGCTGCCCCCGCGACCCGGCCCCGGATAAAGCGGCAGAAGATGGATGGATGGATGGATAATTAGAAAAACATGAGAACCTGCACTTGGTTCCACAACTCATTTCACTCAAACGTAGTGAACATGATTATATGATGATGATTTTATGACGATTTAGCCCAATTTTCACCAAGTTTATTATTGTTCTTCCTGGTTGGACATAGGCAGCAAATATAGGTAGAGGTCATTCCACAATTAGGTAGAGGTCATTCCACAACTGTTATCAAGCAACTATATTGTTAACAAGGGACAAACTCCATATAAATGACCCAACTGTTATGAATTGAGAATAAATATTACCGGTATGTTATATTTTTCAATGGCACGTTGCATATTGATGACACATGTAGAAGGATTCCGGTTTAGAATTCAGCAATACTTCCTGTAAGATTATTTTTTAAGTTTCTACACAAACTGCAACTTCACAGATGTAAAACTATGATAAATACTTAGCACAGGTTCTATACCACGTCGCTAAGTTATAATCAGGAGAACCTAAAAGGAGAATCTGTCACATAGACTTTAAGTTAAGATGATCATAAATATCACAAAAGCTACAAGCGCAGCTTCATTTCTAACTGCAGGTAATGTCCTTATGAATGGGAGAAAGATGCATGCGGAGAGTGCGGCGCAGGGAGCAGTGGGACAGGAGGCAGAGGAGGGAGAGAAGTTGGGTTGAAGATGAGTGTCTGGTCCCTAAGGCTGTATTGTGCGTGTCTGTGTGTCTGAGTGTGTGTGTCTTTCCGTCAGTGCACTCTCACAGCTCAATAATGATAAATAAGTCAACCTCCCCTCTCCTCTCCCCAACCCCGCTCCTGTCACACAACCCGCTCTTCGCCCCCTACCCACCGCACTCCCAGTGGTAATGAAGCAACAGTAGGTACTAGCTGACAACTGTGCAGACCAGTTTCATCTATATTCATTCGGCTATAGTGGGCCCCCTTCTCTGGGACCCCGTCTACCTCCCAGACACACAAAACATCCATCCAGTGCTTTTCTGTCTGTTTACTGTCCATCTCACGCTCCACAAAATCTGTCTGTAATAGTTATTGGATTATTGCATCATTTATCTATTAGCCATTGAGAAACTTGTGGTCTACATGGGTCATGAGTGCTGTCATTTCAGTTCCTGGTCATAACATTTTCACAGCAGGAAATTACTATAGTTATAGCCAGTTAGACTGGCAAGGTCTGATCTTAGTATGTACCGTATTAGGCTAGTAAATATTATTAGTCTATGGGACTAAACAGAGAAGTAAAACAACCACAACCAAACGCTCTTGACTAGGGATGTCAAGATTATTTGGTAATCGATAATCGGGATTATTCAGGTCCTATATAAATAAATAATTATTGTGAGTGTGTAGAAGCAAAATTAGGCCATTTCAATTCAATATGTACTCCAGGAAAGTAAAACTAAATGTGCAAATGCTTTTTTATGTGACTGTTTATATCACAAGAAGTTTACTTTTGCATTCAGAAAGTTGATTTAATAAAGTTGGTCACATAATATGTGTTAGAATCAAAGAAATTGTTTTGTTTTGTTACGTGTTCAAAATAGTTATATTGTTTCTTGTCACAATATCACATTTTAATGTTACAATTATTGTGACATCACTACTCCTAACCATATTATCTAATAAAAAATAATCACACAGGAAACAGTTCTAAACAGAAATGAGGCGTTGGAGAGAGCTGCCTGGTGTCAGTGCTGTACCTACAGTAAGTGCACGTCTGGAGGGTCCTAATTGCTGGGGTCAGGCGGCTGAGCACTAAAGGGCTGTGTTTGATGCAGGTAAGAGAGAGTGTATGTGTGTGAGACTGCTCTGCATGCCCTTGACTTGCAGCTGGCAAACAACGCTTTAGGCCCCCACAGCTGCCTCATCATTACCGTTCACAGGGATCCCCCCGCCACACACTCTCTCTCTCACACACACACAGTGAGAGAGACTTAGTCACTGCTACACAAAAACAGACATACACAGAGACACTCACCCCTTCCCGCAGGCTCCTCATTAAGCCGGTGTAGGCGGCAGCGGGAACGAACCACAGTCCCTCTGGGGAGCCTCTCTTCTGCTCCTGATAGAGAGGCATGGAAAGACAGGGAGAGGGGTGAGAGCGGGAGGAGGACACAGGGGGGCAGGGGCAGTGGAGGTACACAGCAGTCAGATAGCATAGACCAGATCCAAGAGCACAGAGAAGGGAATGTAATGGCCCAGGAAGGGATTGGGAGTAGTGAACAAGAGAAGTTATGAGTTTTAATTACTTGATTACCATCCCAGTTATACAAGTCTGTATAATATGATGCCTTATCTTCATGTGAAAAGACAGGAATGTAATTATAGTTATGCAAGGATCAAAACAGTACACTGAATTGTGAACAGTAACAGCAAACTTGACCACTCATTGATTTAATTTGAATGGTCAGAAAACAGAATTTGTAATAAAAAAAAACACTTTATATTGAGAAATGACCGATCATTGTATTAAGAAGCTCCAGGGACATGTTCTACATGTTTGTACAGGATTTGTTCTGCTGTAAAATCACAAAACTAAACCGATACACACAAAATAAACATTCAACTCTGTAATCATGTTAACAACAACAATTGTTATGAAGCATGCTCCATTGCTGTGGTGCTAGGCTTTAGGCTATACCTAACCTTGAGCACGAAGACAGCACTGGAGGCTATAACTAATCGTTGTCATTGACTGCTGCTGCAGAAGAGGCAAAGCAGCTGATTTTACCTGGGGACATTTAAAGGACCCATAGTACTTAGATACAGCTGCATGTTGTCACTTTGTGTGGTTCACGAGGAAAGTCTGGATTAAATGTTCTTTTTACCATTGCTCTGTAAAGTAAAAAAAAACTTATCTGTATTAATATCCAAAATGAATGCATAGTTTATAAACAAATTGCCCATTATAATATCATTAATTAGTGTGCAGTGTAGTCTTCAGTCACAATTATTAACTTAGCATTTTTATTGAATAGTCTTTATTTCAGGGAATAGAAGGCACCGAGGTGTCAAGAGAAGAAGATTTTTGAAGGTTATCCATCAGCCTTGTAAATAATGACAATAAATTAGATGCACATAAGATTGAGGTGAGGCACCTTTTCTAATGAAGCTCCAGTCTTAATCTGACATCAATCTACTGTGATTTTTCAGGGTTAGAATCGATTTGTTTTTCTAAATTCTTTCCAAATCTCTCCAGTCAATTAAATAATTAATTGGTTCAGTCATTTAATTACAAAGTTCAAGCAATATATCATTCATGTTACAATTGTAGATAAATAAATACTCTGATTATTTGCATGAGTAATTCAAACCTATACAGGTCCTTATTATGTCACGTCTAATGAGTGTGTTGACATTGAGATGTTACCTGAGAAGCGATGAGGTAGAGGAACTCCCCGAGTGGTGGCAGCAGGAAGTGCTTGACTTTGCCGTTTCTCAAGTTCTCCCTGAGCAGGTCTGTCAGTGTCGTTACCACCTGCGACGACAGACGGACCATCTCAGTAAACAAGCTTAGAAGACTCATGCAAATTAAAACCACTGTAATGGAAAAAAAAAAAAACCTTGGTCAGATGATATGCAAGTTTGACAACTTTTTCTAAACTCATTGCAGAAAAAAACACACTGTTTTTTTAGATAAACTCGCAAGAGAAGAGGAAGGAGACGAGACAGCGTTTTGAGCAGAGGCAGGAGGCACACAAATACCTTCCCTGGCACCTGTATTCAGAGCAATGAGTATATGCATAAACAACTTGGTTCACTAAATCATGCAATCTGATGCAGTTGTAATGCGCGCTCTACACATAGACTTAAGTGTATGCAGACAGCCTTCCTGCCTGGCTGCTTCCTGGCATTAGCATTACTGCCAGCTTCTACCCTCTGTGATCCAATGTGAGTTTCCACACTGCTCTCCTCTCTATCTCTCTCTCTTCGCTAACTTGTTATTGCATATATCTTACTTCTGCAGACATTGTTTCAAACTATACCTTAAGATATTCACTTTGAATGTATACATAAAGAAACACTGTGCATGTTTAATTCACACATGCATGGTCTAATATTCAGCCTGAACTATCTTTTCATCCTGTTTTTCTAATTTCGAATGCACAACTGTGTATCACATCTAATATAACCGCAGACAAAAGCTATGCCACTACACACCAAACTTATAATTGTTTCTATTTAACTAACACAATTTATTTCTGCCACGATATTAAAAACCCACAGACACAAACTGCTGCGCTGCTCGCCCACTCTGCTGTCACTCTTCCTCTCTCCATCACCCAGAGCTAAATGCGCTAATAACATGAATGGCTGAGTGGTTTGTGGAGATTCTGGGATGTGTTTGAAAACCAGTCACGCAGCTGCTATCAGGAAGAAAGTGCTGAAAGGCACCGCTGTGCAACGAGCCGCAGTGAAAACCTCAGTATCAACACACATACACAAAATTACTTCCCTACAAACACACCATAATTATTTTAACATTAGATCAATTAAAGCCAACCAAATCGAAAACGAAAACATAGTATGCTTTTGACAAGACCGAGATGAAACTTAGCTACAGTTTGGTAGAGTGTTCCAGCATTTTGTTTAACATGAAGGTTAACTACTTGCAAATAAATAAATTCATTCACAATGACCCTGCCTTTCTGTTGGGAGTTAGTAGTACCACTGAATATCACACATCATCACAAACTGTCAAAAGAGCAGCTAAAAGGTCACCTTTGCGTCAGTTCCAACTACAAATATAGTAACACTTTTCTTTTGAAAGGGCATCCAGCGCAAAAAACAAAACAGTGCCAGTCTAATTGATCTGGTCAACCTGTGATAGGTGCCAAAGAAGGCCGTTCATCTTATGTTTCAATATCTGTAAACAAAACAAAAAAAGGTTTAAACGTAGCGGTACAAATAATAATACAAGAGTTTTATGGTTAGTTAACATTGTCTTTGTGAGGAGAAGAAAAATACTGAAAACAGCAAAAGAAAGGACAGTTAGACAAAGTTAGGCACAACAGAGCCAGGTGTGTATATGTGTGTGTATGTGTGTCGACGGTGGATTGAACGAGTGAAGCATATAGCAGTTACCATGATGACTAAGCCCAGCCCTGACACTCCAATCAGTGGGACTGCAGCAGGAGCACCCCTGCTGAGCAGCGCACACACACGGCTGCACCAAACAGCTTTGTGAGGACATCATCTTCTCTGTTTATTCTGCGAGCCCAAACTCACTGTTTTTTCAACTAATGTGAGACCTTAAGATTTCACCAATAAGGAGCTAGAATAGCCAAAATAAACTTGATACTTTCATGTAGATACTTGTATGACCAAGGTATTCATATATAACCACATATTTTTACCAGTGTTTAAACCATTAGTGAAAGTACCAGTATATAAATAACTTGCACTTGTTAAATAGACAGGACCCCTACTGACAGTAAAAACAAATCTGTCCCAGAAATAGCCTTCGCACAGTACGTCAAGTCAGTTTATAAAACACACTAACAACTGCCATCAGCATTTTGTCATTATATGGTAAAATGCAAGGGTGAACAGATTTTTAATATACCAGTTGATTTGATTCGGTCAGCAATTTTTTTTTAATTTTAAGTGAACAATTTTGAAGTACTTATACAAGAAATGAAGGTCAACTATTAAAAAATAAATAAGAAAATAAAATAAATCAAATGTGAGAGAGAAAATACACAACCCTATTTTAATTATTATACTACCGAGATTGTTTTTCACAGGAGTATTGTAATGCATTTTATATTATTAATAAAGCAGCCAACAATTAAAAACTACTAATAAAGCTTGTATTAGGAACATGCACACATGAACATAACCAAACAAAACCTTTTAAAGATCACAACATTGTTGCAACATTTTAAAAACTACATTTACAAAAGCTATTGAAGCACTGTGTTTGTCTCAGTGCATCTACTTCCATTACTGACCTGTTAATCCTACCTCACGTTTTTAATGCCCCCTGCTGGTCACCCTTTGTAAAGCGCTGCATAATCATAATAATAATAATCATCATCATCATCATCATCATCATCATCATAATAATAATAATAACTCTCAGTTAAAACACACAATACTCATGACTTGAAAAAATAAGTATGTAAATATATTATTAAAACCTGTATTAGCTAAAAAGATCAAATGTAGTGATTATTTACAGTTATTGCGATCTTGTGACCAGGTATTTATGAAATTGTGGGGACTAAAATCTTTACAGTTACTTTATGAAGACCTGCATAGCTAGTATACACAAAAATCAGGTCCTATTAACGTGAATCTTTCATTCTGAAATCAACAAGGTGATGATTTAGAGTTCAGACATGTGGTAAAATAAGATAAGGTTAGAGTTTAGGTGTCTTGTAATGGGGTTGGTGTACTACAATAAACATTGAGTATGAAATATGAGTATGAAATGTGCTCTACAAATAAACTTGCCTTGCCTTGCCTTGCCTTATACTTTGCATCTCAATCTATTTAGACTAGAGCAAATTAATTAAGAATTGTATGTGGTGTCTACTGCCACCCTATGGATAATAGCATTACTGCATGATCATTCTACTGTTAAATGTTGTTAAATCAAGTGGATATATGGTTTTGCATTTAAGAGTAAATGCAATATTATCAATATCAATAATAGATATAATGTGTAAAGTTACTAACCACAGAGACAGGACTTTGCTCTCCAAGTTCAGAACAGTTCAGTGCCAACAATCCCAAGACTCTGAGAACTTTGCTTCTTCTGAAAAAAATATAAAGAGAGCATATTTTTAAAAAGTATCAAAACCAATTTGAGCAAATTAAACAGCTATACTTACACATCCCAGTTAGGAGCATGTCGTATCTGCTGTGTCAATACAGGAAGCTAAATGCAGAATAAAACAACAGTCCTTGTGAAATTACATATAATACTAGTATTTTATATCTATATTTTTTACTACTATTGCAATGTAATTAATGTAATATGTTGAGAGTATTATTTACCAGTCTGGAATTCAAAAGCTTGTTGGCAATGTCTTGATATCCAACTACACAGCACAAGTAGCAGAGCAGATTTAGTTTTGAGCGTGCTGTGGTTGAAGAGGATGCACTGGGAGTAGGACTAGAGATGACAGAAGTGGAGGGCTGTTCTTCAAAGAATGAACAAATTTGCTCAAGAAAAATTCTCCAACCATCTTCATTTAAGGACACCAGCTTTTCCACTGAGGAAGAAAAACTACAAATCAAAAAGGGATACACGTCTACTCACAGATAAAGATAAAAGTTTTGATGAATGAATGCCATACCTGAATATGCTGGGACACAAAGAGTTTTAGCATCAAATCGCACAGGGGTATTCTTTAAAATCTACGGATCCGTTCATAAAGTTACAGTTAAGAAAAATGAGAAACATGGCAGGAACATCATCAGAATCATATATTATTAGCTTGGGGTTGTCAGCACAAAATTGTAAGCTGTACCTTGGGGTTGTCCATGACTGGTGAGATGGTAAGGTCTGAGTCAGTGAAGAGAAGAGCTTTTACTGAAGATGCAATATCAGTGCCAGCGGTGGGCTATGGAACAATTTTGAAACAAAATCATACAAAATGCGAGACACAAGTATGCCTGAGACCACCACCATAACCCTCATGAAACATTTGAAAAACAAGAAGTATAAAGTATTTTGTGAATAAAAGACAACAAAGACTACCTGAAGCCCAGATGTTGGGTTGCATTCTGAGAGACTGGGGGTATTTCTGGAGGTGATACATGAACTACAACAAGAGAATGCATACTATAAAACAATACATGTACACAATATATAATAGCTTTCTTTATGAATGGAACAAATTAGCAGACCTGAGCAGGAATATAGCCTCTGTATTATCCTCATCTCCACCTTTTTTTGGCCTGAAATCTGATAGACTATCTGGTTCAGGAAAAAAACACAGTTTAGTAATTGTGCAAAGAAATGCAGCGCACAATTCATATGATCATGTAATTAAATAACATATCCAGGAAGTAGTTACCTAATGTCATCGGCTTATTTGAGTGTTGACATTCAGCCAGCTTGTCTACTTTTCTTTCCTCTTCGGCCCTTTCACTTGATCTATGAGTGTTCATTGACTGAATATTAGTGTATTCATAGTGTCGGTCCACCTTTGCTATGGAATGTGGTTTCTTAGAACCCCAGTATCCTGGTGCAAGTGTAACTGACTGCATGTCTTGTTTGACGGTTGGTTCTTCATGCCAGAGTGACACAGTGGGACCTCTGTGAAAACAATGTAGGAACTACACTGGAACTGAAAGCACATTGACAGAACATGGTAAAGTAAACATACCGTTCACTTGCTGAACCATCTACTCCGCAAGTAATTTCTGCTGCAACCTCATCTTCTCCATCTGTTTCCACCTCTTCTTCATCATAACATGCCTCTAATTCCTTTCGAGCTTTAACCCAGAAAGAATGCTGCAACAACTCTGGCCAGTTCATCCTAAGAAAACGATGCATAGTTAATATTTACGCACTAAAATCAACATTTTCATATAATAATGTACAATAAATATGCACCATAAATGTGGTATTTATGATTGGTTAGAATGTATGTTATGAGGGTTATTTACCTTTCATATGGCTCTTTAAGAAGCAGGCACTTTACAAGATTTGAGAAGTCCTCACTTGGAGTTGCAGAAGTAACTGACGCCACAAAATAAAGTTACCACAAAAATCATTAAATAGAATAAATGTATACAGTATGTCACATTTCTCAGCAATACCTGGTTGTTTGAGTGGTGCTGGTTCTTTGTGTAAAATCATATTTGTTAGTTCATCACAATTATCACAATAAAATGGAGGTTTACCTGAAATACACAGACAGTCATATGTGAAGCTGTGCTATTTAAATCACACTCAACTGATAAGTGTATGAGGTTCAGTACCAGTGTACATGTAGTATAGTATACAGCCCAGGGCCCAAAGGTCAGACCCAATGTTGGTTTCTGATCCCAGCAACACTTCAGGGGCGTTGTACAGTAAAGAACCTATAAATATAATCTCATGTTTTTAGAGTAAGTTGTCATTGTGTGGTATTACCATGTTTACAATAATAAGAGACATTACACAAGATATACTCATACTGATTTAGCTGACCTTTTAATTTTGTCCTCATTCTGTCAAGCTGCTCCAGGACATTTCCCTGTTCTGATATTTCAGGAGTTGAAAGCAAAGCCATAAAATCTTCCATGGTCTCCCCCTCTGCCTTG
This sequence comes from Eucyclogobius newberryi, assembly GCF_026437365.1. Classification (NCBI taxonomy): domain Eukaryota; kingdom Metazoa; phylum Chordata; class Actinopteri; order Gobiiformes; family Gobiidae; genus Eucyclogobius; species Eucyclogobius newberryi. Next base: position 22,091,961 of record NW_027315945.1, on the reverse strand, counting down.
GAGTGGCAGAAACTACAAAATTTTAAAATTCCACTATTATCCAGCAGAATCTAAAAAACACAAGAAAATGTAATCAACAAAGACAATAAAGATATGAGCTACCAAAAAAAGACAATCATTTTTTAAAGACCTTAGCTGGTGTTAGGTCGGACAATACCACCCCCATTTGATGGATATAATGTAATCCTTGGACTAGACCCCATCCAAAACTTCTGACTACATCTTCTGTCAGATATCCATCTTTGGTAACAACAGACTCCAAAGAGCCACCTGGACAAGCATTTGGCAAAACATTCAACAAGTGATGTATTTGTTTATAAAAATAAATAAAATAAAATAAACCTCTCTTACCTGTGCAGAGCTCCACCACTAACCACAGGTGGTTGCTGGTTTCATACCACTCATAAAATGAAACAATATTGGGGTGCTCGAAATCATGACAAAGGCGGACCTATAGTAGAAAATACAAAAAAAGAGACATTACTTTATAAAGGAACATTATTTCATTCGCTGTCTCATACATGGTTGATGATCTCTGGTCGTTTGGCTTTGTCAGAGCATACAATAGCCACATAGTTGAGGCTGCCTTTCAGTCTTCCTTTTTGGACAACAGACCTGCTGCCCGATCCCAACTTCTCGTATAACATGAAGTTTTCCATCTGTAGAGAGCATAAAACACATGTTATATGTCATAACAACTAATAGAAACTATTTAGGACCACGGGTTAATGCTAACGTTAAGTAAAGCTGCTTAGATAACTGAACTGTAGCATTGTTTTATCAGAACTAAGACAAGCTTATAGGCAAACGTTTGCAAAATATTTTCTAAGAACAATTTCCCTGAGAAACAACTTTTACATCCCGCTGTTTGTTACCGGAAGCGCAACGGGTGAAGTATCCCTACAACAATAGGGGTGTATTACAATGAGGCACTATTAAGACTAGATTCAAAGATAATTAATTGTTTGGACTCACGACAATTTGTGGAATTTTATACTTCAAATAATGTGGTTACTCAAAGATAAAAAACAATGCATACATATACACATACATGTTTATAATAAGTATACCTATTAATTACCCCTCTTTTGAATGGACTAGTCCGTGGTTGCTCGGATACAAGAGCGCAACAGAAAATGCACGAGGAGCACCAGTTCCACTTCCATTTTATTTACTGAAGTTTGACTATAGTTTTCCAGCAGATAGAAATTAACTTACGTCAGTTTTGAAACCCGAACCCACACTCGTAATGATAAATGTGGAAATTAGAATGTTTCAATGTTGCTTTCAGAGACATTAAACTAGTTTTGTTGGAATATTATCTGAATCCAACAGTAAAGGCTACTTCTTCCGGTAAAAATCCTTAAAATAAGCAGCAACACATCCCAAAGATACGTCAATCAAATCAAATACATGTATTATTTAATATTTGCCTATTACTTAATCACATTTACTTGTGTGACGAACATGATTTTCTCTTACACACAGAAGAGAAGAGGCTGCTAAATGACTTTATTTTGAAAAGGTCCGGATCAGCGTGGTGACGTGTGTGTAACTTGTCAGAGCAGCGTGGCTTTGTTTGACTGAAGCTCTTCACTCTAAACACAAGTGCTCAAATTCCATACGAACACATGCAAGTCTGCTCAAACTTACCACTGGTTTTCTGTGTTCAAAGTTAGAGTTTTGAGAGTTTATCGTCTACAGCTGCCCAGCAATGGCTCTGCACAGAGGTGAAGTTTGAGCCTTCTTTATCGATCCCCAAAAGAGAAAGCAGAATTAATCTCAAAGCTCTGCACCGGGGATTTGCACCATCTTCTTTAGGGTAAGTCTTTTTTGTCACCGATGCCTTGTAAACTAACCTTGTTATTATCATATTTGAAAGTGATCAAGAGTTTCATAAACACATTTAAGCACACTCAAAAGGTATAGGCAACGTGAGTGGCTATTGTGAATAAAACGGATATAATTAGAATAAATACATTAGATAATATGAAAAATAATACATTACTTTTTCACTTTTTAGTGTTGTATCCTTTGCTTTAGATATTCATATACTATAACTTTTTATTCGGAATTTGTGCTGAGGGTGGGTTAACCTGTGCAATTACTGTGAAATTCATGTGCAATCTATGTGCTGTCGTGACACATATTCATGTGCAATTACTGTCGGGATCACATGAAATGGTATTTATTTATTTATTTGTCTATGGGAGTTTTTATTTATTTATAGGAGCTCTTCTACTGAAAGTGTTTTTCAGACTTCCTATAAATGATCTGTTCTTCTGTATCTACCTCTGTATCTACCTGCGTTGCACCAATGAAATTTCCCCATGTGGGACAATAAAGGAATATCTTATCTTATCTTATCTTAATGTAAAGTGAGAAGCTAAAAGCTTTCCCAACTAAGCACATGATCTGATCTGACACTATTTCACTGTCTGGACTTCTTTCCTCTTTACACAGCCAGTGTTGAGAAATGTCCACAGAATCAAATGTGGATAGTTTCAGTCATACATTGAGTAACCAGTAGGAGATAACTCTTATCTTGTTTGTTTCTCTTTTGCACATAACTTACTGTAAAATTTCTACAACCTATGCTCACTTCAAAAAGCTTTAACTATTTACACAGATTTAACATGTTTAATCATTTCAAACATTAATGCCGTATCTATTCATTACTGGCACATGCATCTTTATGGAAAATAATGGACTTAGATGTTTAAAAAAAGTGGACTGCAAAGACGAAGAGTCAAATGTTGTTTTTATGCTTGCCCAGTTTCTGTTGTACATTTGCAGTACAGTAAGCAAGATTATGAATTTACGCTACTTTACCTTTGCCAATTTATATGAATTGATGGCCATAATATAGTTCAACAACAAAATTAACCTATGTTTTGACTTTTCTGTAAAATAATTGTAAGGATTTCAGAAAAGTAAACTTTTTTGATTCTCTCCAAGCTCAAGATATTCAGAAAAAAATACTTTTACTTATTGTTGGCAATAGGTTGATGTTAACAAGAATAAGTAACTTGTCTCTTTCCCTTTGAGTAAACACCGGAAGAAGATTGAATGTGACCTATACAGGAGATTGGATTATTGATTGTTTATCAATCATAGATAATGGAAAATCATCATGTTAATCTTATGCATTCTGATAACACTTGATTAAATTATGTTGCTACTATATTTTGATTATGAATGATGGTTGCCTTGTTGTCAGTCTTCTTAGAATCTTTCCGTTGCCCTTAATAACAGGGTCATTTTTAATGTAGTAGATTATTTTGTCTCATTAAACGTGTCCAAAGGCTGTACATAATGTGGGTTTATGGCTGCACAGTTTTATTGCCTAAAGGGAAAAACAAACATGGCAAAAGTCATATAAAGCAAAATTCCCTAAAGCAAGGACAAAGCATTGAGCTTCTAAAACCAGGACAATCATGTATTGTTAATCCATGTATTGACAGTTTGAGTAGTCTGCAGCAGATGGGCTAAAAGCTTTTAGGACACTTGGGCCCAATGGCTGAAAACACCTGCCAATTGTGTGTCTGCATATGGGGTTTATAGGGCACACAAAATAAAATCCCTACCTCACTATTTTAGTCGACATAACGGCTGCAATATTAGATTGCATGAATTTGTTTTGTTCTGATATTTCATTTAAGGTATTATCAACTTGCAACAGAACTGCTTGTCAGTTTATCCTCCCGTGGTTACCCTTTGTGGAAAAGAACTAGCAATGTTTGGGTGGAGCCGTTATTAGCTAATAAGCTGACTAAACAAATTGTTTTAGTGGAGTTTTTCCAACCTCATTAATATTATGTCTTGCTCTTCTACCATAGTGAACTACTGCTCTCAGTCTGTTATTATAAATGCACATTGATGTTTTGTTCTGGGCATGTCAATATTTGAAATTCACAATTCCTGTTTGATACGTTTATCGCAATTTGTAAATTTGTTTAAATTATACATTAATATACATTAATGTGGACATAACGCATCCCTAAATGCAGTGATAAAGATTTTCACACTTGCGTTATGAATTAATGATGTACTCTGTGGGAAAATGATAGGTTCACATGGTTTGGATGGTGTCCTTCCAAGCAAAGATGTATTTTTGACTGTTGCTGTTAGCGACAGTGTTTGGCCATTACAGATGTGGTGTCCTCCTCAACTATGGAAACTGTATGACGTAAATACTTCCCACAAAAAGGCTTTGCTTAGTCTGTCCAAGATTAGTTAAGCAAATATACCAAACAAAAGAAAAAGCCAACCACTGTGGGGGGACCAGCAAATCTCAAACGGAGTCTTCTTGATGGTTGTGCATGTGTGCAGAAGTTGTTATTAATAGAAGAAGTTCCTGTTCAGAGCTGGGCCGGAAGTCTGTGCTTTATTATGTATTTGTTATGCCATCATTTTTACACTTTTTAGTCGCTGGCTGTTTTAGTGTTATGATTATTGTGAGAATAAACACTGTAACACGATTGTGCAATTACCCACCATTATCGACTAGTACTGCCAGTAATGATTGTTTTGATATTCCATTAATCTAGCTATTAATCTTTCAATCAATTTATTAGTAGTTTTGATTGCACATTTAATTTAAGATTTGTACTTATTTTGACCAAGGCAAAGTGATGTTGCTTGAGTAGAGCTTGACCAAGTATACTTACAGACAGGTAGGTTATTCATCAAAATACAAGATTTTATATGTTTCCTGTGTCATTTTGAAGTACTTACTGCTTTGTCTGAGTCATAAAACCTCTCCTTTCCGCACATGGCATTTGTTGGCGTCTGCGTTTAGACCAGTTAACCAAATTAGTTAATTGTTTCATAAATTAACTTGTTTCAGCCCTTACCATGACCAAACAACAGTAAAATCCCTTGATTATTTTTCATTCCCAATGTCTAAAAGATGCCCATTCCATTCAAAGGTTTTGTCTTTAAGCGTTTTGTTTATAGGAGTTTTTCTATTAAGAGTGTTTTTTTTAAAGCTTCCTATAAGTAATCTGTTCTTTTACTTCTGTATCTACTTGTGTGCAACACCGAAATTTCCCCATTGTGTGGACAGATAACGGCTATCTTATCTTGTCCTCTAGTATGTGACAACTTTATTACCAGACCAGCCAGTCCCTCCCACATTCTGTTCAAATGCGGAAGGTTTTGTAAGGTAGTCTGTCAAAACGTGTTGGGAATGGCTGGTTAATTAAAATTAAATTAGCTGATGTGACAAGCAGCCAGAAAAAAAGCACTTTATTTCTTTATGATATTGTGACCTGAATAATGCTGGCGAACATTCCCACTGGTGTTATTTTTGTTGGTGTATTGGTAGGTCTTTGTCTGGTTGTCAAAGTAAATTATCTTTCTCCCTGTCTGTTTCAGGTGTGTGCCGTGACTGTCCTCTCTACTCTTGAGTGTGTGGAGACCTCTTGTTTTAGTCAAAATGCTGTTTGTGGTCCGGGATGTGTAACATCACGGTGCCAAGCTGGCCTCCTGGATGGTGCCTCCCCACACCTGCTCCTACACCGCGCTCCCTCCTCACCTAACACACCGCAAACGTCCTGGACAACAGCTGCCCAGCGCACTGGGACGAGAGGAGGAGTTTGTGAGTGAGGCGAGGCTGGAGGCCACGCTCCAGGACTGCTCCATTACACACAGAGATGCTGAGACCATCACTGGTAAATAGCTTAATAAATCAGGCGTTGTTGATTCCTAACACAGCCACATTAACAAATAGGAATATGCTTAGGGAATAATAGTTAATTATAATTCAAACTTTATACTTTTAAATGTTAACGATTGTAATTTGTAAACAACATGGACTATTGTAATAAAGAAAACACTCACAACATCCATCCATCCATTTTCTACCGCTTGTTCCCTTTCGGGGTCGCGGGTGACTGGAGCTATCCCAGTGACTTCGGGCCTTAGGCGGGGTACACCCTGGACAGTGGCCAACTTGCCGCAGACTCACAACATTCAATAGTCATTTGTTTGTTACAATTTCATGTAAAAAAAAGGGAGTGTCTGCAGTGCCATGTTATTTTTGTGCCGGCCGCGTGCCGTGGCTCCTGAAACTGCGCCGCTATTTGACCGCGCCGGGTTAAGGTTAGGGTTAAGGTTAGGGTTAAGGTTAGGGTTAAGGTTAGGGTTAAGGTTAGGGTTAAGGTTAGGGTTAAGGTTAGGGTTAAGGTTAGGGTTAAGGTTAGGGTTAGGGTTAGGGTTAAGGTTAAGGTTAGGGTTAGGGTTAAGGTTAGGGTTAGGGTTAAGGTTAGGGTTAGGGTTAAGGTTAGGGTTAAGGTTAAGGTTAGGGTTAAGGTTAGGGTAAGGGTTAAGGTTAAGGTTAGGGTTAGGGTTAGGGTTAAGGTTAGGGTTAAGGTTAGGGTTAAGGTTAGGATTAGGGTTAAGGTTAGGATTAGGGTTAAGGTTAGGGTTAAGGTTGGGGTTAAGGTTAGGGTTAAGGTTAGGGTTAAGGTTAGGGTTAAGGTTAAGGTTAGGGTTAAGGTTAGGGTTAAGGTTAGGGTTAAGGTTAGAGTTAAGGTTAGAGTTAAGGTTAGAGTTAACGTTAGAGTTAAGGTTAAGGTTAGGGTTAGGGTTAGCCATGAGGCTATAACGGGCTGTAAGGGAAATGCCGCGGTCCCTGAAACTGCGCGGCAATTTGACCGCGCCGCGGCTCTCCAGCCACGGCCTAAAAAAAATACTACTGCAATCCTAGTTGCAGTACTATTTTTATTTTTTTGACATACCATTGTCTAATTCTGACATAATACTGTATAACTGGAGCCTTGCTACACTTATTTAAACCTTCTCCTCTGGAAGCATAGTCATGGGGCTTGAACATTTGAAGAACATATGTTGACTCTTTGTATCATACTTTGTATCTTATGGTATGTTGACTTTTCAAGTCCCCTGGGCCCATATTGAAGGTGAATAAACTTCTCCTACTTATTCCTGGATAGCTGAGAACCTGCCCAAAAACTATCCATTCTAAATTGTTTGTGAGTGGAATTGGTTTTAGAAAACTCTATAGGGGGATGCTGTGAAGCTGTGAGAAAGGGTCCCTGTTAGTGACCCTTTAAAGTCCCTTCCTGTCAGCGATAGCTCCAGGGGACCTCTGCTCTGAAGCAGAAACAGCCTGTGAAAGTGAAGCTCCCAGTGGACTCTCTGTCACTGGCACTCATCCCACTCTGTCTGTCTGAGGGGATAAACTCTACAGTTCTGTCTCCACTGAACAGGCTTTAACACACTGTGGCGTCGATGTTGAAGATGAAGTCACAATACTTAACTTGCATCTCCTGAATTACAAATAACTTTCATGTCTGACTGTGATTTTAGTTAAAACTATTTGATCGCCAAAACGGATTGAGTTACTTTTATTCCTCTGTCCAATATTGACATCTTGTAGCTTCCCGTGCATCTGTGAGTTAAATTAAAGTTATTTCAATATTTTTCATTTGGATACTTTTTAGTATTAGTCTGTTGGTGTATATTTGCTGATTTATTGAACACTTACATCCTTATTGATGGTTTTACATGTTGTTGAGTTGGCTTTGAAACTGCCCACATGTAAGCCAGTCCAGCTCATATCTGCACTGATAAGTGTTTCTGTTATTTGTCACATAGTTAGACTACCGGTACCCTTACAAGGATACTCTAAAGAAAGGAAACACTTTTGTCAGCAAGGCAGTTCCTTTAATTCAAACAAAGTGCAGGAAAGGTTCCACCCAAACAAACGGCCTTCTCTCAGAAAAATGGACAGCAGCAGGGAGTGTCTGAATGGAGTGGATCTGGTAGTCTGTTAAATGTTACAACACTTATTGAATCATTGAACTGTGTACACATGCACTGCTGAAATACTGCCATCTGCTGGTTCTTTGTTCAAAAATGCATTTTTAAACCATATTTGTCCTAGTACCACCATGTCTATCCTGTCTGTTTCCTAACTTGTTCTAGCTTGTTCAAAGTTTTGCAGTGAACAGTGAGCGGTAGCCTTGTTGGCGGGTGTATCTGTGTATAATGGCATTACTCTGGAGGATGAATGAACACAAAGGGGTGAATTGAAAGCCCGTGGCCATCAGGAAGTTCCTAGCTGTTAGGCTAATTCTCTGTGGTTACCAGCAGTGGTGATGTAAAGGCCTGGCTATCACACTGCTGGGCTAGTTTAGTGAAAAGACAATGAATAATGGATGGAAATTTGGATGAGAATGTGATGAGTTGAATAAGCAAATGAAACAATTTAAAGAATCTAAAGAATGAAGTTTCTGTCCAGCTGAGCACATACAAATCTTGGTCTGGGTTTACTATGCACTGGTCATTATTGATGTTTGAGGAAAATGTAAAGCGTGCTTGTCCAACTGAAACCAATTTTGTTTGCCACCCGAGCTGACGTCTCTTCTGCCTCTACAGGACCCAGGATGTTTACATATCTTCCTCCCACTTTCTGCCCTGCTCACAGCACTTCAGCCTGCCCCACCTACATAATTGTATTCTTTGATGTATTAGGTTGCCTGTTGCTTTTTTTACATTTATGATTGTCTTACTAACAATGTTTTCATAATGACTTTTCACCTTCATGTTTCTTTCATGTGCTGTAGGGGAGGCTCTGCTCTCATGTAGTAGTAGATAAAAGATAAATAGTGTGGATGTCGTTTGAAGACCTGGTTGGACCCTGGTCATGAACTCTTCTCCATGTTCTTTCTCAGAAGCAGCCCCGGTGCTGCCAACACTGCTACCCGTTTATCTCTCTTGATACCAGTTTAGATATTACCATGCTTATAATTAATACAATTTACAACACAAAAAGTTTTCGGTAATGCCATGTGATATAGACCAAGATCATTCTAAAACTATTCAGGATACATACTATTATGTATAATTTGTATATAATGCAATCATAATCCTATGTATGTCTAATTTATGTTTCTTCAGTAATGATAACAGTCAAATGAAGATCTAATTTAATTTTAAATCATTAATCGCTATATATAGATTATTGTGATTATAGATATCTCAATTACCGGTAGTACCCATTTTAGTCTTAAGAGGTTAATCTCTGTTTTACCAACCCTTCAGCAGATGAAAAATAGTTTAAAATGTAACTACTGCACTGAATATTTTTATTTAAGAGTAGTTGTTATTTTTAGATAAAGAGGTATACGTTTTATAATAAATCTGTGGCTCAAGTTCAAACACAAGCTGTATAATCTTCAGTATTTGAATTTAAGCGTATTGGCTCTATAGATTAGCTAGATATCTATAGATACACTGTCCCTCTTAAATGTTGTTTATACAAGAACAAGTTGTTCGCCAGGCCCAGTGTGCGCTCCAGAGTCCTGCTGGTTTTGTTTCTAGTCGGAGGAATAGTGTAGAGAGAGGAGGGTTCAGGGGGCTGCGCACATGGGGCGGTCCGAGTGTGTACCGTCATTGGCATGTGAAGCATGATGAACCAGTTTGGCTCGGGTCTCCTCGCTGCTCTCTCCCTCCAGCCTTCTCTCTCTCTCTCTCTCTCTGTCCTTGGGAAGTTTTTTTTTTACAGCCCGTCTGTTCTTCCTGTTTTTGGACTTCTTAGGTTTATGTCTCTTGGACCAGTTGAAAATGTGACTGGGGTGAAGAAGCACTAGTGGTTTTGGGCACCATGAGTGAGTATACTGTACTGTACTTTGAGAAGTGAAGTGTTCGTTTGTCGCTTGAAACCGGCTTCTGGGCTAGCACGGCTAATGACAAGCTTTGTAAATAACAGTGGGTCTGGGCTTGGGTCATTCCTGTCACACTCAGTCACTTGTTTCTCTGCCTTTTGTTGTTAACAGATTATAGTGGATCTGCTAGTGGTCCTTGAGTCTTGCAATTAAGATCTATCAATTAATCTACTTTTGGTTGGATTGTACATTGGTTTCAGTTTTGAACACACTCATTAAGTCCTAAGCATTTTACATACTGTAGTTGTAATGGTATTTCTGCATTCACTTCTTAAAGTATTGGTTTTAGCACATTTTATACCTGTTGATACAGTGAATTATTCTATGTCTAAAGTTGTCTCCATGTGATTCGGCAGCGTGACACTCATACTGCAGGGGGGAGGTCTGTGTCCAGCCTATGGGATGGTTTACCCACGTCTCCATTGACCTCATTTTAACATTTGTCCATACATTTATGGGATTAAGTCCGATCTGGAATCTGTTTTAATGCAGCGTTATACTCAATTTAACCACAAACCTACTGTAATAGCAGAAAATTGTCCCGCACATGGCTTTAATATTTGCGACAGTATGTGTGTCTGCATATGTTCTTTATCGCTTACACTGACACTGTGACCAACTTGACTATTGTTACTTTGAACTTGAGCTTTCTTGTCACAGCGTCTCTGTCTGCTGCTAATCTTAGCATGTCCTGCCATTTGTCCTCTTCATGTTCTATAGTTCAAGTACACTTATTTGAGAGTGATATATGCCTAGTTTTTGTTTCACTGGCTGAATTAAATCGTCCATAACGACACATTTTCTGTACTAAAAAAGTTAAAACTTTCAATCACTACTTATTACTATTTAATGCATTTTTCCACTTGTGTGAAGCACTTTGAATTGCCTTCTATTTCTTCTGCTCTACACATAAATTTGCCTTGCCTTGCCTACTTGCCTATATCTTAAACATCCAAACTCTTAATGCTGGAAAGCTTTAAGAAAGCCACTACTCCTTTTATGGCTTCATGATTTCCTGTCTGGGCTGTATTTGGTCATGTAAAGATGCTGATGCCAAACATTTCTTTCCACTTCCACTGTTTGTTTTGGGTAGGTGCCTGAAGTGTCAACCACAAGTCGGTCCAAACTGTAATTTTCTTAGCACTATTTTAGCTTTATAGATGTACCTTATTTGTTGCTTTTCCCTCGGTTGTTGTGCATGTGTTTCTTTTCCAGCACAGTCAGTCATTCTGTCTGGATTAGCAACAGTGACAGAGAGCTTTGTTCACAGACATAGACATCCAGAGGGAGAGGCAGACGCCACACCAACAAGGCATTTCTGTCTTGTTCACTGCTATAGGCTGCATTTCTATTTGGTTAATTAATGGTGGGTGCTGTTGTCTATTGCTCGTCTCATTCATGACTCGGTCCCGGCTCCTCCATGTTAAAACAGAGGTATGATTTTGTATTTTCATCCTGAGTGGATGAAGCTCTTAATAGCAAACCGAAATAGACGTGTGAACAGTGGGCACGACAACTCTTTTGTGGTGTCTTTTGATTGTGTATCAGACATAGTTAACAAAAAAATAGTTCCATGGTGCATTTTTTATATGTATTTCTATATTTTCCCGGGCAGGGTATTGCCTAGAACCTCACGATACAATATGTATTCCGATACTCAGTTTGACACAGTATGTGTCCTGATACTTATATACATACACATATCCCTTAAAACGCTGTCAAAAGTTGACTTACTAGATTATGTTTTGATTATAATATCAGAATGCAATTGTCCTATGAATACCGGTAATTCCTTTTCAGCCCCAGTAGCCTCATATTTGTGAATTTACCTTTGAGATAATTCATAGTACATAATATAGAACACAGTGTATTTTTTATTCTTTATTTTGACTGCATTATCTTTAGAAGAGTTCAGTAGCAGCCTGCTTGTATGTTTTATCTTTATTTTGTGTAATGGACACTAGAGGGCGCCTTAGACCTAAAATAATAGTCTCTTTGTGATTCTGTTGTATTGTGTTACTGTCATCAGTTTATTGAATGACAAAATCATTATTTTTTATATTTTTTACTGCCTTATATTTGACTAATTGATATGACTAATAATCTTTCATTTGTTTTGCAGATGTGTGCAACAGTACTGACTTGCCGGAGCTTGAGATTATCAGTTTATTGGAGGAACAGTTGCCTGTGTACAAGTTGAGGGCCGACACCATCTTTGGCTACGACCAAGATGACTGGCTGCATACTCCACTGGTGGATCCCAGCTCTCCCCTCGACCTGACCACGGAACAGACAGAGGAGACTCTCAAATATTTCTGTAAGTACATACGTGCTTTTTTAATTTACTTGTTACTTATTACAATAGACAATATTCATGGCTGTTTTTTTTAAATCGAGCCATGGTACAATAAACTCTAGTTACAAATATGAGACTGAAAACTTGAAGAAACTAATCTAGACCAATATTAAACCAGGTTCAATCCTAAACTGATAGTCTGTTTAAATCTATTTAAAAACATAATCCCTAAATAAATAAAAAAAATATTGTATTTATTTAAGAATTGGATAACACATATTAATGAAATATGTAAAACAGATGATAGCCTAACAGGTTATAGCCTAATTATTATCTGTTGTCCAAAGGTTGACGTGACATTTAACATCATAGTGTTTTTGTCACAGTTTTGATCACAAACAATGAAGAGCAACACATTTAAAGATGATATCACAGACAACACTGAACTGGACACACACAACAAGGTCAGAACAGGGACAGTTCACTACAAACTTATTATATAAAGGAGGCAGCTCAGGTCAGTACAATAGATAACAATATCAAAATTCTCTCAAACTAGTTTTGCCAATAATTCATAGCGATAATAGTCAAACCTGTGCAAACCAATGAGAACTTTCCCCCGTTATTCATAGCTGTATCTATGTGGCAGCGTGAAAGTACTGTCCATCTCTTTGTGGCCACAGCTGCTGAGGTTGCCACAACAAATACATCTATGTATCCCACTAGTGCACTCTCTCTCTTCACTATTGTGCGCATCGAGTCTATTCTGGTGTTATCACATTAAACTGTTGGCCCTGGATCCTGCCGGCCTGCGATGGATCACTAAAACTTACAGTACACTGGCCACTGAGGTCGAGCCAGGCAGTAGTGTGTTTCCCACTATGAATAATTGAGTTTCTTTAGAGCACGTCTTTTCAGATGGTGACTCAGGATAAAACTGTTACTAAAAATAAATTCCTTTTAAAATAGTGACTACGCAAGACTGTAATTTAACCTCAGTCCCCCATATCAACACTGACTGTGACATTGGTCTGGCCTGGCCTGCCAAGGGCATAAACTAAAGTCATGCGATTAAATCACAAAACACTATCTACTGTATTTGAAAATGCATAGGCTAATAATACAACCAGTACTAGTTATGCATAATTGATTTAGCTTGATAAGAAGCATGTTAAATATTAATCCTCAATGTTTTTCTCAATACATATGATTTAAAAACTTGTGTGATATTGTTCACACTAGATTATTTATTCAGACTGCACAGCGAATCTCAGTGTGAACCAGTACAATGGATAATAGAGAGGTCAGCAGGTGTCTTCACTGTCACATGACTGTATGATGTCAGAGTCACATGACTGAATCTTCCCTTACAAGCCGTGTTCAAGCAGTCTTGTAGAGCAAACCTTATGGATATGTGGTACAAAACTGAAAACCAACCATATGATACATTTTACCCATAAACAAACTATACACATTTATTGTTATATTCCCTGAAAGTGTAAAAGAGCCAGTATATGATAGCAAGCCTCATAGAGTGTTATGCACTGTGGAAAAGACATACATCTAGAGGTGGGCAATATATATATATATAAGGTATGCAAAACTGGAATATCAAGTGTATCATTTGTAGTAAAAAATGTAAAAAGCTACAAAAATGGAAAAAGTATATTATTTATATATATTATTATTTGTCTGATAATTAAAGCTCAAGTGATATGTTTAAAGACATGTTTTAACACATTTCTGTTAGACTGACATAATATCTCCAAATGATTGCAAGATATACATTTTTGTCAATATCGCCTGGTTACTTTGTATAGCACCAAATACCATATTAGTCATCACACTCTTTGAATGTTGAAGTCAAAACTAAATGGATAAATTTATGTGAAGAAAGAGTGATGCAACAGCGTTACACAAGTCCTATTGTAAAACATGTTGGCCTTTGCCCTTTTGAGTCTCTCTTTTAGCATCCTTTTGCTGGCTTTAGTTTTATTTTCAAATTATATTTCAATTGACATCTCGTGTGATGCTTTTTGCTATCATTTTCCTTTGTCCTGTTTGTCATTGACTTCCTACTTTGTCACTATTGGGCCATTTTTTTCTCAGCCAAAATAGGACTGTCCCATGTTTGTTTGTTTTTTCCTTTTTTAACAATTTTTTCATTCATTTGGCGTTGGCCACATCACTTCTGCCAACGTTACACAGCCAACACATCGTTTTCCAGCTTTTAGGCTTCCGCAGGCCTTGAGCTAGTTACTATAGCAACCACAGAGAAGGACTATGTAAGAGGAGGGAGAGCGATGCAGGCAGGGAAGTAGTGGGTGGGGGCAAGATGCTGATGAGAGGGATGCTTGAAGAATCCTATTGGTTGTTTGAGTCTTTTAGCCCCACCCAGTCCAATGTGTCACGAGTCTCATCATTTCTGCTGCAAAACCCGTGACTGCTGCTACTGCTGCTCGATACACGCTGCTCTCTTTAGATCACCTCTGTGTTTTTTGTAGCTTGGCGAGAGATGTGGCAGCCCATGTGCAGAGCTAGGACTGCCCCTATATGAGGATGTTACAGAATCGGAAGACATATTTTTTTACGTTGGAGCTGAGAAGATGCGATACGGACAGAGGACAAACAAGGAGGATGGAGTAACAACAATGTAAACATGAGTAACAGAGGGAGATTTGTATTTTTGATGAATTCAGCAGATCATTTTGGTGACTGGGACGATTGGAAGATGGATGCCCTGAAAATCCAAGCATTTTAAAGGAAACTGAACATTTTATGAAGCATAGCAGACACAAAAATGGATAAGTTGGCAGATCAACGACAATGTTTCGTTCTCTATCTGATGACCCCAACAATATGAAGACCGTTTGCTGCTAATGAGTGTGGGGCAGAAAGGACATAAGATGACACTGGACCTTCACCAACAGTTACTGCGGGACAGCTGGTCGCTTGGCACGATGGGATATGGGAACTAACCAATGCTACTACATGCAGTGACAGCTTGTTGTTTCCGAGCATACCAGGACTTTGGATTTTAGAGGATATGTTGTTGAAGTCGAGTATGCCGAGAATAAGTTGCACTCTAGACATCTGTTTACCAAAGCAGTGAGGATGAAGAGGAGAGGCCAGGCCAAGGGGCAGAAGTTTGTTAAAGCTGACTACTACGAGCTGGACTGGTATTATGAGGAGTGTGCAGATGGTAAGTCCTTTTAAGGATAAAGTAGGCCTACTATGAGTCCAGATATTGTCAGTACTAGCTTTGGAAAAGTTGAATAATGTTGTTTATACTTTTTTCATGGTTCCACAAACAACCCCAACTAATCTGCTCACATTTCTGATTCATTTGAGTGACTTAAGTTCAGTCCATATCTTATCTTCTCATTATAAATCCCATGCAGTGTGTTTCAGTGACTAAGCAGTGGTTTCACAAGCAGACAGCAGCTGCTCTTTGTGGGAGTTGTAACAAGTGCAATTCCTCGTGGTAAGTCATTGGAAGTTTCTAAAATGAGGAGAAGTGGTGAAGGTGCCAGAGCCGGAGGCTGGACACTAAAGCCCTGCTGTTGCATTTGATGATCGGTCAAATGTTGCTGGTTGTTTGTTTGCTACTTGACTACTGCAGCTGTTTACCATGGTCATCAGGGAAGCCAAAGCCCACCAGGGAAGTTGTTGGGAGACGCAGGTGTGAAAAACAAGAAGTGTCGGAGGATTTGATTACTATAGGTTGTGCTAATAGGTCATTACATTAGGATGGGGGATACAAACCATAAACATATGATGCAGTGATTATGTAATGTACTGTTGAAAACATGCAGTGTTCATTTAATGTAGTTTCCCTATGCCATTAAGGTAATAATTGCAGTATTGGTGTTGTGGTAAACAATGATTTATTATTTGGGGGGGAAATTACCTTTTACAATTCCAAAAGCTATTTAAACCTTTGTGTGTATCTCATTCTTTTATCGTATTGGATCTAGGAACCGGTAACCGCTAAAATGACGTACTCCAGTCAGTGAGAATGAGGTCTAATGAGAATGATATTAAGCATGTGTGTAAGGGATGCTCTCAAATGTTACATAATCTGCCAGACAGCTCTGCGCTCTTGAAATCTGTACTTACCATTTTCATCTTCTGCAGTGTTGTTCAACCCTCTGCATTGTTTATTGTGTCCAGCCATGGCAGTACTAATGGGATTTTAGATCATGTAATATTTTACATTATTTTCAGAGTAGTAACATTCTTTTTTGCTCATAAAATGTCTGATGGTGCCCAGAAATAGAACAGCTGGTTGTGTTAGTTTGAGGTGAGAAAGGGAATGAGGAAGTAGGTTGGTGTATATTTAGATCAATGATTTGCCTCCTGCTCATACTCACCATTGGATTGTTGATAGTCGCTTGTCAAATAGTTCTCGGCTACTTTGGCCTTTACGAGTAAAAGTCAGTTAAACTTGCCAATAAAAGTCCCTTTCCCTAACACTGCAAAGTCAGAATGCTTGATTGATTCTATCTATCTGATTTTTCATGTATTTTTTATTGAAAACTACATATTTATGTATTGTTTGAATTGTTTTTATTTTTCTGCCTTCTGTATATATTTTCACAAGACTGTTAAACTGGTATAACTGTCTATTCATTATATAATTTCCTATTAATAGTAGTTAAGTAATGTGTAGTTTGGTTGAATGGATTCGTGAAAAGAAGTTGAGCTGCAATCGTGACTAGAAAACAAATTTTAAACCATGTGAGAAAAGGAGGAGCCTGTCTCAAACTCTTTTGTGGCTTGCTCTGTTGTATGTATGGGGCCTTTGAACAAACCTGTTCACGCATAAAGCTGTGTCTAATTTGCCAGCCCTTTCTAGACCAATTATTGTAATTACAAGACTGGAATGGCACGTACTGAGCAGAAAAATTGGGATGATTCATGTGTTGATGGTAACTGTGTAGCAAACTTTAAAGGGTTTTTTGGCTCTGTTAGTTATAGTGCCTGCATTTTAATTGTGCAAATGTTTGGTGAGAAATGCTGTAAAATCTTATCCAGATTGGGCGCTCCGGTCTGACTCTAATCTATATAAAGTAGAGGTGAAAACTACACCTTCCCTTGCCCCACCCAACACACTGAGGCTGGCCTTTCGCTTTACCTGGCTTAGAGGCGAGAGTTTGACCAGACTGTACCATGACGCTTAAAGAAAGGGGAGTTGTATGTGAAGTAATGTCGTCGCCTCTGTCCTTTGCTTTGTTGTGCGATGCAGTGCATTACTTAAACCAGTACAATTAAATCAGCATTTGATTTGGCACTCTATTTTAACAAGACTTAATTTGGTTAAAAAAAAGAAAGAAAGAAAGTTGTATACCTTGTGGTGTTTTACGTGTTTATTTTATTGGTAAACGGTGCAAACTATTCCAACACATGTGAACTGTAAGTGACCTAGATGAATATTACAGATTAATTTTAATCCTCTCTTATTTTACATTGACCCCGTTTGAGAGCTGTAGTAGCTGTCTTGTCATTGGCCATACGTGTTCACCCCTCGGTTTGAAAGGAAGTAAAGTAACCCTCTTTCAACCAACCAGAATGAGGGGGAGGAGTCAACTTGTCATCTTATTGACATGCCACAAGAGATGAATGATACAATGGCCAGACTAGACTTTAAGTCAGCCGTCTCTCTTTTAAAATGGATTACTGCTGGGGACGTTTTGTAAACATTGGATCCTCCTGCGATTCTTATTGGATTCACTTCACACCTTATACCTCCAGGTTAGATAGTGACTGAAAATACTCCCTTGGATACAGACATTGCAGGCTGGAGCCATGGCGTTGCACCTGCTGGCTTTGCATATTTGCATTTGGTCTTAACAATAGTGTGATATGGCATTGCTCAAAACCGAGGTCTATGAGCGTAAAAACCAGTCAGAGGAGTATGACGAGAGTATTGGTGTTCCCGTTTGTGAAAGCACCAAACTAGAGGATGAAGATGAAGACCCAGAGGAATATTTATGTGGGACAAGTGTTGAAGGTTCAGAGCAGGATCAGGAGACAGAAGACGAGGAGCGACAGCTTGTGTTGGAAGGTCTGTCTCGTATATTTTTGCTTATGTTAAGGTGGCAATGGCATCCACTCAACTTTGTCTTCAATAATAGTAAAGTAAAGTTAGAGGTGGAAAAATCATACTTGTTTTCACTGAAAATACAAGTTTTGTTATGTAATCAAAGGAGAAAAAGAATATTTTTTAGCCAATAAACAATGAAGATACCCTAAAAGTAGTTTATTTCCATGTGTATATCTCTTAACTATTTTTACAAAAATAAAATGTTTCCACTTCAATTGTGTGTTTGTGGTTGTCATCCCCTGTTTTTTTGTCTTGGTTTGCGTTTGTTGTTATTAACCTTTGACAGGCTGTTGCCCAGTAGCAATGACTGTATACCAAAATTTTTGCTTACCCTGACAACTTTCCACCACGATAAGAGTATTCTCCAGTTTATGACCACAACATCAACATAATAAAAACTGTTGTCTATTTGACCTTAAATGTGCAAAGAGGAACTCTGGGAGCATATATAAGACTACATTAGGTCTCTTCTTTCCTTCGCTCCCGGTCACGGAAAAGGGACACAAGGGGAGAGTGATCGAGTTTGTCTTGAATTACTCACTCTGTCTCTCTCTGTGTAGAAACGATCTGGAAAAACATCCAGATCACCTGTCACCAATATTGGGTTACAGCCTTCACCTATGCAGTGCAATGTTAAACATTTTCCCATCAAGAATAAGGAAAACTGGTTTGAAACACTAACGACACAAATTAAATGTTTGTATTGGTTACAATAGAAATAACAATAGAGTATGAATCATTTGTTCAATTACATTAGAAATGGTAATGTTCCTCAATTAGCAGTACAATAAAACACTCATGTTTTCTTACATTTCAATATATTTTTTTTTTACTTCAATAATGGATATAATGTAGAGTGGTTGTTTTATCATATTTGTTGTTGCCATGGAGTTAACTGCACACTTTGTTTACCAGGAAGTAATGATAGGTATATGGGGTTCTTATCAAACACCCCTTTGTAGGGTTGATAACTTTACTTGAGAAATATTTACATGTATAGATTATTTGCATTTTTTCCATTGATCACCAAAACAGTTTCTTTGGTAACTATTGTGTACCTTGACGACTATCCTCAAGGGAGCCAAACCCAAATCCGTATATACTGTATGGGTCTCACTGGAAAATCTTTCTATGAACCTAATAATTTGCCCATACTGGGGTAAATGTACTGCTTGCATTGGCTGAAAGTGATTTCCATCTGATAAAACAAGCTTAAATATACTATCACAAAAGTTGATAACTAATCTGAAGGGTATCCAGAAAATATCATTGCAAAACAAGTGAAATTATCTGCCAGTGCAGTATGTGATCAAGAATTCTTGAAATACGCTTATAAACTTTTTGTGTTCATTTAGTTGAATTGGTCTAGATTTAGGTGAATAAATCTTTGCAGTGCACTTTTTATTTCCAGCCTAATTAGTCAGTGTTGGACTAGACTTTGTGTAACTTTAGGTGTGGCGCCTGAGTGACCACCTTGACTGATAACACGAGCATTTGATTTCTAAGGAGCTGGGTGGAGGTGCTTAGATATTTGTTTGAGACTGAACACAATATTGCATCTGGGTATGTGCAGTGTGATTTTTGGTGTAAGTGTTGAAGAAAGTATGGCCATAAGTGCAAAAAGTAATCCTATAGTAGATGATATGTGATGAAATAACCCACGGCCTCTGTAGATTTACACACAATCGTAACACACAATCTTAACAGAATACTACGTCTTGGGAGGAACTCCATATAATAAAGAACTTAAAACCTATTATATCATAATTTCATTTTTATTTATTTGCAGTGCTGTGTGCAGACAGAGTGGGCCAGATGACGAAGACCTACAATGACATTGACGCTGTCACTCGACTTCTGGAGGAGGTAAAAGCCAGTGTAAACATAATCCTGTAGCCTTGTAGCTAACTAAAACTGCTGCGTTACTGAACAACTGGCAATTGTCTAAGGAGACTTGGGTTTGAACTACCAAACTTAAATGTTTTTAATGGGGAACACGTTTACAACAGACGGCTGTACTTTGGTCAGATGTAGTTATGTGACACGGCAAAATGTTATGTGGCAAAATGATTGCAGCATTTTGAACTAAAAAAAAATATCTACTGAATATATTCAACTCTAATCCAACCTCATTACAAAGTCGCACTTCAGAATATACAGTTTTTTCTTACCTTTCAGACACTTAACTTATGTGAAATAAAACAATTGATGTTGATAATAAAACTATCTTGACTTTGAGTTGTTGTGTTATTAAGAAATTGCTTCATTGCAGAAAGAGCGTGACTTGGAACTTGCCGCTCGCATCGGGCAGTCACTGCTGAAGAAAAACAAAGGCTTGAGTGAGAGGAATGAGCTTCTGGAAGAGCAAGTGGAGCACATTCGAGAGGAAGTATGAACTAAACCATCTACTTGGGCTTTATTATTTATAGTCTTTGTTTAGTTGATTTATTTTCCTCTTTTTTTCCTCCAGGTGTCTCAATTGCGTCATGACTTGTCCATGAAAGATGAACTGCTGCAGTTTTACACCAGTGCAGCTGAGGAGAGCGAAGGAGAGTCCACCACCTCCACACCGTAAGGCCCCCTACAGCACAGTTATGCAACCATAATGCAAAAACATTTCATTAGCTACAAAGGCTAACTTCCTGGCTATAAGCTCTGTAGGGCACTGGTTCACGCAGAAGTCATTTTTTTTACAATGTTCCTTAAGCCTTTTAATAAAAACAATTATAGTTCAATTAGTGAACCAGGCAGCACACACATCGAATTACTACCATTTACCTCAGTAAGCCGAGTTTTTGTTTGACAGTGTCCGAGCCCCTGAAACTAGTGTCTCCCCTCCAACATTTTTCCCCTTGGATTCACTGCAAAAGAAACTCAAAGATCTGGAGGAAGAAAACAAATCATTGCGATCGGAGGTACAATAAATGTAATTATTTAATGTTATTAAATGTAGAAATGTAATTATTACTGATGTTTTAATATTTAGGCGAATCATTTGGAAACAGAAACAATTTCCTATGAAGAGAAAGAGCAGCAGTTGGTTAATGACTGTGTTAAGGAACTACGTGAGTATCTACACACAATGCAGACTATTAGCATGTTATTACTACAGCTAACATGCTCTTGATTTCAAAACTAACTTTTTTCCTTCAATCAGGTGATGCAAACCGGCAGATTGGGTCAATCGCTGAAGAACTGGCCAAAAAGACAGAAGATGCCACCAGGCAGCAGGAGGAAATCACTCACCTCCTTTCACAGATTGTGGATCTGCAGAAAAAAGCCAAAGGGGTAAAGACCAATGACAATCATGGAGGATATAATAATCACGTTTTATGGTGCACAATATCACCTGTGTCTTCATTTTATTTATTTTCCAGTACGCTGTGGAGAACGAAGAGCTGACTCAGCACTTGGGAGCGGCCAAAGACGCCCAACGTCAACTCACTGCAGAGGTAGCTATTCATTGTTCATTGTTTTGTATTCATTGTGCAATGTTTTGTTGTTTGTGTTGCATTGAATCACCAGGACAAGTTCCTATGTTTGTGAATTTGTTCATTGACAATGGCAATAAACCTTATTCTGATTCTGATTCTGATTCTGAGGTAAAGCAAGAAGTAGAGCTGCATTGTCAAAATAACATTATTTATTCTTAGAAATTTTAATGTTTGTATGATTGTTTTATTTCAAAACCTCTGATGATTCAAATATAAATGTGTATCTTTCTCTTTTTTTGCAAATAAAACATTAGTATTTATCAAACAAAATAACTACCAATTATTTAAATAATGTTTCCAAGATATTTTACATGTATTTTTGCAACACTTCTTGCTCAGCTGCAAGAGTTACAGGACAAGTACGCCGAGTGTATGGAGATGCTGCATGAGGCTCAAGAGGAACTCAAAAACTTCAGAAATAAAACATTACCACTGAGCACACCCAGACGCTTTCACTCCCTCGGACTCTTTCCTTTAGTGAGTAAATGGGAAAGATGTTTACTTTTTTGGTATTCACTACCGAAATCTGGTTGCTATTATCTTTCTCTTTCACTTTGGTGCAGGATTCTTTAGCAGCAGAAATAGAAGGCACCATGAGGAAAGGGCTTCAGAACGATGACCCGGATGTAGAAGAACAAAGGTATTTTTAACTGCAATGTTGTTTTTATTACTTATTACATAATACCAAATGAAAATGTTGCACCGTTGTCAAAACAATTGACGATTAAAAACTAAATATGATATCTTTTGATTGGTGAAACATGATCAAAAGGCGCCTAAAAACAGAAAGTGAATGAATAGTAAAAACCTATGCATGTCACAAACAAAAACATCTTAGTCCACTCTCTAGTATACAGAAAATAAAATGAATGAACTTCTCTTTCATCAGACTGCAGCCAAAGCGAGTCTTTCAGACAGTGAAGAACATGAATTTAATGCGTCAGCAGCGGTCTTCATTGGCCCCGTCCCCCCTCAATATCCCTGGCTCCAACCAGACATCCAGCTTCAACTCTGGGCGCTCCAGCAGAGAAGGCACCCCTTGCTGTAACTCTGTTTTAGGCAGTGACACAGGAAGTGGCATTATCCTGGACAACAGGACCGGCAGTTTTCTGGAGGCCTCAGACAATGGGTAGGACGCTTTTAGATAATGTATTTAGTGTGATGAACTGTATACATTGTGATTATACCATCTATTATCTTGTGTTCTCTTCTAGATCAGAGGACTCAAACAAGCGTCCACCAGGGACCCCAGGCACCCCAGGGAGCAAGGACCTTGAAGCAGCTCTGCGCCGTTTGTCGCTCCGGCGCGATAACTACCTCTCAGAAAAACGTTTCTTTGAGGATGAGAGGGAGAGGAAAATGGCTTATTTAGCCAAAGATGATGAGAAGGTTGATGGAGAAGGTAGTGGAGGTCCCGGGACCCCCACAGAGAGTCTGTTCTCACTCTGCACACATCCGTCCATTGGGAGCGTCTGGTCGGGATACTCATTCACAGCACGATCTTACCTTCCTGAGAAGCTGCAGATTGTAAAGCCACTAGAAGGTGATTATATAGCACAAAGCAATGAGGTGTTAATTGTGGAGAAGGATAATCGAGATCCCAATTTTAGAGGCAAACAGAATCAAAACATGAGCATTCACCAGTCTCTCCGTGATTTAGAAAATCAGAATTTTCCAAAATACCAACAACATTGTTACCTAATTCACAACTGTAGTGACTCCAACATCTCAGTGCAAGCCTCTCTGTTTCCTAGCCCTATAAAGAGGGCCTCTAGTCTTTTAGAGATTGGCCACTCCCTGAAGTCACAGCCGCAGCTCAGAGCTCCTCTTGCTTTAGTCACTGGGCTCCTACAAATGTTAGAGCCACCAGAGGGCGCTCTCAGCCCCCAGTATTCGTTCTACTTTAGAAACGCACAACCGCGCTGCTGGTTTGAATTATGACCCTAAAGTGCCGTGGAGTCCTAGGGTTTTGACTATATTGAACAAATGCCTCTACACAAGTGACATATTTTTAGCACTTTATTTTACACTAATATGTTGTTACACTGAGATGTTTACCAGATTATACCCAATTTCATGGTCATATAAATGTATTTTATGGCACCCTCTTGTGTTAAATGTTTACACTATCAGTATTTGGTGTTGTGTGTGTGTGTGGTTTTCATTTATCAATTAATTTCTCGCAAAAAATCACATTTTATTTTCCTTTTTGTTTTTTCTTAAAGTTTTTCTGTTCAATTCTTTCTCTTTGATGTAAATAAAAATCATACTAATTTCTGCTCTTCTCTTTTTCTTTGTTTTTCCCTTTCTTCCTATCTTTTAGCACATTTTCTAAAACACCCATATACATACATTCAGCATTTCTTTAAACTAAGCAAAAATTATAAAGTCCCATGGATATTTGTATATTTGGTGTTGATAATATGTTTTGCCTGATTGGCACTTTTTTAACCATTTGTATTTAACTGCAAGATCCTTACCTAGTGTTTAATTTCTACTAATTACTATATAATTAATAAAACATGCCCCTCCACTATAGCAGCTATCAGCTAAGAAAGCAAAAACAGTCGTTGTATGTCTCTTTATATTTGACTGCTGTGTTTGCTCTTCTTTCCAAATGACATGTCTTGTTTCCCTTTAGGCTCTGCTACCCTCCATGCCTGGCAGCAGCTGGCCCAGCCTCACCTGGGTGGCCTGTTGGACCATCGTCCCGGAGTGGTTACGAAGGGCTTCCGCACTTTAGATCACGAGCCTGAGCAGGACAGCTGGCAGCTGGACCAGCCTGAGGAGGATGAAGTTTATTGTGACTCTTTTAACTTGTCCGGAGATGGTTCTGTCGTGGATCTGACACATACAACCTCCTCATCCTCTGCTTACTGCAACCAAAATGGCACCATTAAAGACCATTTAGAAACAATACAAGATGGACATGCTGTGCACAAGCCCCCCCCCTCCAGCCCTTTGTCTTCCTCTGACATGAATGGACACTTGGACCTGATGGAGCTTCAGGCCCTACAGCCCGGTGAAGTGGGCCGCCTGTCTGGTGAGGGAACCCCTTAGCTGGGCTCAAACACTGCACCACCCCTGCCCTCAGTGTAGCCCTGCAGCATGGGGATAAATGTGCGGGAGGGAGTGTATGGGAAAAGCTTTATGGACATCCCACCCCCCCTAACTGTGACGTCCTGTTATGATCCCATCCCAGCCGCATCCTGTGCAGTCATCGCATCCATCGAAACTGAGTACTTTAATGTTTTTAATTTCCTGTCATTTCCCAGCTTTCTTTCTCATTTTCCAACTTGCTTCATTCAAACCAATCATTTACCACCCTACACATATTGTAAATCTGGTTTAGGTACAGTAATGGCACACATAAGTGCACAGTGAAATGTCAGTGCTGAAGTTCACCAGTGTCAGATTTGGTTAGTGCAGCTGTTCCACATGTCGACCACATTCAGACTGGCTCGGGTTGTAGCTGACCCACTTGCTCTACTCTGAGTTCACCTTTACAAACATAAACTGTTCTTATCACAAATATGGATGTGTTTCTGCTCTGGGACTGTCCTGTCTCCTTTCCCGTAAATATAGTGTACTGTATCTGTCTGTATGTAGTGTTGTCGTTAAATAATCAGTTTCAAACAGTTTGTCCTCATGTTCTCTCCTTTTCTTCCCCCCAGCTAATTTTCCAGGAAAATGTATGTCCCAAACAAGCTCCACGTACACCTTCACCACCTGCAGGATCATGCACCCCTCTGACCAGCTGACCTCGGTGTCACCCAGGTAAAATACTCTTTCAAGTGAATTAACATGTCCTATATTGTTATATGATATGCTCTTTTAAACCCGTGCCCTGATTAGCCCCAGTAGGTCCAGTGAGGATGAGGAAGAAGTTGAGTTGTTTCATATGACAGATGTAGAGCAGTGAGAGCACCCATTGTGGTGCAAGTGGGTGAGGAAATGCATGACAGTGTGGTTTTGTCACTGGGTGTAAAAAATATTCATACTCATTTAAATTACCATAGTGTTTATTCTGAATTACTGATCATGTTTTCTGGAACTAACTTGTCATTGGCCGTGTCCCAATGGAATTATTTAATCCAAACTAAAAATTTAAATTCTATAATGGGATCGAATGGAAAAAACTTTTTTTTTTTTTTTAAATCTTGTTTGTTTGTTTGTTTTTAACTTTTTCAAAAGTGTGTCTTACTAATGGACACTAAAATAGCATGTATATGCATATTAGTACACAATGACGTATGTTTTATTAAAACTAGTAACACTTTCCCCGCCTTTTCTGTTTCGTCTAGCTCGTCCTTAGGGTCCTATCAGAGCAGTGCCTGTCTTGGGACGCCGACACACACTGTTCCTTTCTCTACCACACTCACACCGTCTTACACCCCCAGCTTCACCCCACGACGTCTATCTCTGTCCCTGCCTTTGGCGGAATCCTCTACAAACCAGCGAGACTCAACCAGGACCACCAGCACCTCTTTCGGGCTGGTACGCCTCCTACAGGAGCAGAGGATCTCTGCATCTGTGTATGACCCTCACAGGGGTCATGGGGGCATGGATTCCAGTACAGCATCCACCCCCCTGGCAGACAGGACGGCCTTAAAACTTGAAGACGGACAACCTGTGAATCGTCCCAGCAGTTTGCTTCTGATGCCATCAAACTCTCCTCATTCTTACTCAACATCTACAACTTTGCCCGACACTAGACCTCTATTTCAGTTCAGTCCATGCCAGGAAGAACCACCATACTGCGACATCTTCCTCGCCTCAAAACCAGCTCGCACCATTTTAAGGGAAATCCTGGGAGAGTCCGAGAGAGAATGGGCAGCGCAGGAAGATGACGACGGCCAAATGGAGACTTCAAACTTGAGACTCGTTGACAAGTTGAAGCGATTTCGCACCCTCTCTCCTGTATCTGCTTCATCTGGAAGTGCCGCTTTGCTGGCACCGTTTAGTTCAACCAACTTAGCAAACGGTGCACTGGGTGGTGGTTTGACTGGGTACAATGCTGGCCTGAGAAGGAACCGGAGCTATCCAGCTTTGGTTGGCGCTAGTATGGCAATGAAAGACCCGGGAGGTACAGATATATTCATACCGCAAACTACTGCATCTATTGAATTACAAGATGCGAGCAAAAGTCACACAAATCCAACTTTGTTCTCCACACAATCAAGAGAACATGTCCAAATAGAACAGGCAACACGCAGAAAAACTAGACCAAATCTCATACTCCAAGATTCAGTAGACAGTGAAGATGAATTTGGGGCATAACGTCTTCTCTGACTAACTTGCACAGGAAACCAAATGAAAAAAAGTGCTTTCAAGTCAATTATTATGCACAGCTATAATTGATTTTGGGCTAACCCGCTTCGTTGCTTTGACAAAACTGAACTCTGTTACACTGTGGTAATTTTTTATTCTGCTTGACTAGGCAGAGTATGTTGCCTTTTTTTTGTCTATTTCCTATATGGCTGGTATATTCATGTACTACGCGATATAAGGCCCAATCCAGATAGGTCCACTTCCCCTTCAATGCATTTTATTATCTTCAAGTCATATTTAAACATCATTCTTCTAAAATATAAACAATGTGTTTCTTTTATTTATTACCAAAAACATTTCTGCACTGTTGTAAATGATGGTAAAAATGCATATGGACTCAGTATTTAATGGAATGATTTCTTGCATTTGCTTGTTTTTGTACTGGCATGAATGTGTTACATGTTTGTTTTGTTTTTTTTGGCTCTATGTGCATTTTTAGGCGGAGGGTTCAAAACGTTCTGCTTGGACTGTTATACACAATGTAATCTCAAACTAATGTCCATGGAAACAAGCAAATCACCCCACCAAACCAAGTGTTTTGTTGGCAGTATAAACGCTTATAAATGATAAGTTAATGACATACTGTGCAACATACTAGGCAAAATAATGCAATTTTTGTCAGACAAAAATTTGACGGACCCTCCATCAAAAAAGTTATACATCTTTAAGCTAAAAAGGGAATTTTTGTTTTGACCTGCAGTGGCAATAACACCAGGACTATGTTGTGCTGGATTGGGCCTTTGATATGCTTTGTGAATGTTCATAATGTGCCTAAATCATCTTGAATCAGATCTGACGACAGGTTTATTTCAGTACTTCTTTTAAAGAGCCTCCTGTGGAAATGTGTAGTAAATCTGAATGAATTTTGTAGTTGACCGACGCATATGTATAAACTGCTGCTTCCCTGTCAGATCAAGGCATTAGGACGTTACCTGTCCAAGCACTTTGACTACGGACGCAGTGGGCGATAATGATCCGTTTCTCGTGTAGTAGTCGTTTGTTTGTTTGTTTTAGGTTAGTAGGAAAAGAGCCAGAGCGATTATTTTCCAGCAAAAAATGTAACCGCTCAAATTAATACAGTGGCAGAAAAGTTAATTCTGTAGGGAAGCTCATGGATAAATTGATAATTAGATATTCCAAGCATATAATATATAAAGCAAGTCCTGAAATTATCCTCTCAATTTCAGATTCTGTCAGGATTTAATTACCGGTAATCTAACATAGAAACTGCAATGAGTGCACTGCATCTACAAGCTTTTTATCTAATTTATGTGTGTGGAAATGCTTAAAGGGAGATTTCTAGTAAACCAGACAAGATTTTCTGTCTGTATATACTTGAAGCTGGTGGAACTGCTGAAATCCGTATTGGTTAAGGGAGAAACATTTCTGAATGAGATTATTCTATATTTGATCAATGAGTTCAGGAAATTTAAAATTAGTGAGAAGAATGATGTTTGAAAATTGTTTGAATGGTCAACATGTATTTTTAAGCTTTTTTTTTTTTTTGTCTAATATGAACATTTCTGTGGCACTTGAAGAGCTGACATTTCCATAATTCACTATGTATTTGGTTTGCCGTGGTCCTGCCCATGCACTGTTAAACATACAGTATTTATATGTTAAGTGCCAAGTTTGTGGCGGGGAACAGCCGAGTGTCCTTGTTCTTTGTTTGTCACTTGAATCATTTGAATGTAAGTTATTGAAAACATTCATTCTTTGGGCCATATATTTTTGTATATATGTTCATTTGCATTGCAAATGTACGCAGCATTCAGAGAAGTACAGCTACCTTTTGTTAAGAAAAGTATAAAACAAAAATACAGAAATTATAAGAGGGAAATATACTATTTTGTGCAGGAACTGAACAGATTGTACTGTCCATCTAAAAATATAAAAAATATAAACAACAACCTTTGTCTTTGAGTTTGAGTTGTATAATTTTGTGAGCTCCTGCCATCTTGACTGAGATTGTATAGCTTTTCCTGGAATCTTCCACAGTATGGCAGCATGGATGCCCGTCCACCAGAGACTTTAGATACTTATAGTTAAAATTAAAATAATACAAGTTGCACTTTTACTATTGCCAAACACTGCAGATGCTGCAATTTGACCTTCTCCCAGACTTGGAAAATATTCAGATAGATTTAATTTTTGGGGTTCTGGAAATATTTTAGGGGTGTACGATATTGTCTAGTGTCTCCATTAGAGGGACACTAATGTGGCAAAGACAAAAATTAAAGAGGGAGTATAACATATTTAAATAATTATTTTAAAATGCATTGTACTTTGTCTTCCAAACTCTGCATTTCCTGACACATGTTGATAATCTAATTCGTCTTGTATACACGCACCAGCAATCAGATCTAAATATTGGGATTGGGTCGGATTATTCTTCTTGTCTGATTTTTACTGGCCATGTTAAGTTATTTCTCAACATGTATTCGCTCTAGTTTTGTGCAATTTTAATCTTTTTCCACTGAGTGGCGCTGTGTTTCAACGTATTACCCATGGATCTATTAGGCTGGTAGGACATTGAAGAAAACAAACAAGATGAACTACAATTCAAATGCTTCTCAACTCAAATCCCTTGTGCACTTCTCAGTATTTACACCAGATGGACAAATTAAGTTGAGTGGGCCTTAATCTCAAATTTACACTATTTTTTTAAAAAACGTAATCCATAAAACGTGCTCAATAAACTAACTCTAAAATGTATTTGAGCATGCTGAAACACGTAACTCATTCACAGAGAGGGCGATTTAGCAAATAAGCACCAAACACCAATTTATCTCAAATCCACTGAGGAGGAGAAGGGAGGAGGGAGGAGGAAGGAGGAGGAGGAAGGGGGAGGGAGGAGGAAGAGGAGGGAGGGAGGAGGAGGAGGAAGAGGAGGGAGGAGGAAGAGGAGGGAGGGAGGAGGAGGAGGAAGAGGAGGGAGGGAGGAAGAGAGGGAGGAGGAAGGAGAAGGAGGTGGAGGAAGAGGAGGAGGGAGGAGGAAGAGGAGGGGGGAGGGAGGAAGGAGGAGGAGGAAGAGGAGGAGGTGGAGGAGGAGGAGGAGGGCCGAGTTGGAGCTGTGGGACGCACGGACGCGCGCTCTTGGCCAGTCACGCAGGGACGAGGAGCGGGTGCCAGATGGTTGGGCTGTGGGTTTGGAGGCTTGTGAGCCGCTCTCTGAAGCTCTGCAGTGCAAGAGCAGGTGTGTGCGGTCCCACTGGGGAAACGGGGACAGTCTGGAGAGTTTGAGTCAGCCAGGACCGAAATGAATGCATTCAACATCCAATCCGCCCAAGATGGAGAAAGTGACTCAAGTGAGAAGTATTTGACAGGTTACTTGTCTTGAAGATGACTAGACTGGAGAACAAACAACACCAATGGGGAATTGTCTTAGTTTGACAATGTTTTATAAGGCTATGATTGTCAGTAGGCTCTAGATGTCTGAAGCCCTCACACCTCTGACTGGCAAGAACACAGCAGTGACCCATCAAATACCATGTGTCCTACACTGTCATGGTCTTCTGTATTGTTATCATTATCCATTCTCACTTCCACCCTTAGTACCCAATGTATAGAAGCCACTATACTCTGGATATTATGGCTTTGCAAATGGTAATCTGGCAACATGGGAATTTGCCCTGTGATTGTGTCGCTTATTATTATGATGATTGTTGATTTTTTTATTTATTTTTTTCAAAATAATTAAGGTAGTCATCAGTTTCTTGAAGCCCTTGTCTTTGTTCAACCTTGCCTTTTTAGGTTTTAAGGTTTTATAGGACAGAACAGTGCAGTGTGAAATAGAGATGATTAAAACTTACAAAGCTCCGGCCGGCATGTGTGCCACACTCCACCACCAGCAGCACGTGGTCTCCAACTTCTTATGTCTGGTGATGTTTTGGTCACCAATTTATCCTGATTATTTTGGGCCTACCTAAGCCAAAAAATAAATAAAAACAATTTTAAAAATAGTTGGAGAACTCAATTCAATGTTCAGATTAGAGGTACCAGACTGATATGAGTTCATTGAGGTAAAAGGAGCACAAATAAACTTTGATAGTTGTTTTCATGCTATTACATTGCCTGGAATTAACTATAGCAATTATTTAATAACAAATGTTTTTATTGTAAAAACTGAACATGAACATGCATTTTTTTTAACAATGAGCCAGGCCCCTTCTCCACAGAACTGGCCAAAGAAAAGGCCCCCGTATCTCCTTGGATCCGAGTAGGTATCGGTCCCTTTACCTGAAAAAATACATAGTGCATGTATAATATTCACATTTTCCCTGGTTTACTGTTCCTATAGTCCAACTTAATCATTATCTGTATCTCCAAAACCCTCTCCAAACCTGATCATCTCGCTTGTCCCAGGAAATCCCCATAAGGCCCGGCTTCTGTAGATGGTGGACAGAAGCCAAGAGCTTGTTGAGCATGGATTAATTAAAAGCGACACAAGGAGGTCCACTTGAGCGCTGTGAGATCTGCAAAAGGTCCCTTCATTTCCTGAAGAGGTGGGACACGGCAGGCTTCATAACCATCATCTGACGCCACCCTCCACTCACTGACCAGAGGAGGCTTGGGAAGGTGCTCACTGGTGTATCTGCTTACGGTAATACAAAGAGGGTGCAGTGAATCAGGTACATTCAATTGGCCACACAGAGTAGATGCATATACATATGCTCAAGTGTTACATGTTCCCATCCAATTGAGTTTTGAAGCAGAAATATCATCGATAGATTGTAAATGTGTACTTGACTATTGCACAATACAAAACAATTCTGCTGAAGGAGACAAGAGCGAAGTATAAGTTGGTAGGTTCTGGTGCTGCCTGAGGTCACAAGAGAATGTGTAGATTGGCAAAAGAACTGTGATTAAAATACTATTACATCTATGTGGAAAAAGACACAATGCACAGTTATTATTAGAGTCTAGTATTCATCCTGACCAACCTAAAAGCGGTCACAATTTGCAATACATTTCTTGTCTTAGTCGTATCTATAAGTGTGACTAATACAGTGACTAACTCAAATGTGTGCGATGACTACATTTTGAATTATAAATGAATGGGTTTGTGGTTCTGCCAGCGAGAGCTCAGGCATTCTGCCAGCTTAGCTCAGAGCAGAGACAGAAGCACGGAGTGATCTTTGCACAGCCGGAGTCAGTGTTGATCTATGCTTTCTCAGATTTAACTCCAAAAGACCAAATGACTCAGTGGACCCCATTATGCAAAGGAAATCTCCCAAACTTTAAATGTAGCTGTGATCCTCTTTCCGGCTGTGGACTTGCATCATAGCTGATAATTAAGATGTGAGTTCTATTAATAGAAGTGAGGTAATGAGACGCTCATTCATATTTATATTTTCAGATGCAGAGATGAATATTGCATGGCATCTCAGATTATTTGTGAAATATCGAAGCGCAAATTGATGCTCCTTGCTAAAATAACCAGGTGTCCTGTTAAAGGCAATATGACACATTTCACTAAAATGTAGTGAACACAATTGTATTTCACGTATTACTAAATATTTGCCTATCTGTCCCTAGTCTACCCATTTTTGTAAAGTTTATAATTGTGCTTCCTGGTGGGACATGAGCACAAAATATGACGTTGGTAGAGGTAATTCCATAACTGTTACTTCGCAAACAGACTGTAAACAAGAGCTAGAATTCATATAAATTACGCAACAGTTATGATTTGGCAAACAATAATGCCACACAACACCTTTTATTTTGTTGAATGATCGTTTAAACTGTCAGAAAAGGATATCAGTTAAGTGTAAATTGTCTTTGTGTTTTCAATGGCTTGTCACATATTGATGACGTCACAGAGGGATTCTGTTTTAGAACTCAACTCGACTTCCTGTATTTTCAAACTCTTATTTGTCAAAATGTCTTCACAACCTGCAACTTAAGTAAAACTATGCTAAATATTTACCACAGGTGCTATTCTACATAATTAGAAAAAATATAGACTTCAAGCTTTATGATTAAGGTGTAATTACTATAAGCATCACCTCCTTAAAAATACACCAGTTTTCTTCCCTTTCATCTTTTTACCTTCTGTCGCTTACAGTATCCATCCATGCTGTGATTTGCATATATTCTGATCTTGCATAGATTTTTCAGATGACACCTCTTCTTACTTTAACATCTTTATTTATCAGGGTTTGGGAGTAAAAGTACACTAGATTATGAGACGTTCACTTGGGTGTAACATAACATAAATCTTCTTAAATATAAAGAGGTTATAGTTTTGCTTAAAGAAGAGTGGACAGAAAAAGTAATGAATTCAAATGATGTCAAATAGCAAGTGCTTTATTTTACAGGTCAGAGCAGACACTGGGTACAGTTTCATTAGTTTATTGTTACTTTGAACAAGAGACACCATCAAAAATAATGTTTGTGAGGTCTCTGCAGCTGCTGTTCACTCATGCAGGATTATCGTTGCTTTAAATGTTCTGCCATTAGTGAGTTTTATTACCATGTGACTTTACAATATGTGGTCAAGACAATATGAAAGAGGCCCTATCATATATCATGGGCTATTGTTTGTCTTTTGTACTAGTATGATGTCAACAGAGGTTTGCATATGATAACCCCCCAAACACTAATGTACTCAAATTCCCTTCCCTTTCATACTTGCCAATAGACTTTTTTGAAATAATGATAATTGTACTATAGGTTTGAAAGCTGACTGTGCGTTAATTAGCCATGTGGTAACTAATGACAATAAGACACATTATTTAATTTGTAAAATGTGTCCTACCCAAAGTATTTAGCTAAAATTTGAGTTTTTTGCACTAAAAATAATCACATCATAGGTCATATTTACTTAACACAACATTAGCTGGCCTTTGTCATGCCTTCAAGTCATAATATTTGATATTCTTTTGAGTCTATGGTTAAAAAATAATGGGAAAGGTAGTACAGAAAGCAGTAATTTGAGTGTCAGTAGGCCTGTCATCGACAAAAGAAATTCCTGGTCGACTAAAGGCCTACTCTGTGCATCAATTAGTCCCTGCAAAAAGCTTTCAAACCATTAAGAAGCTTTATGATTTGACCGTGTATCTGTGCCCAAAGTTCACTTAAAAGACCCCAAGATCACAGAAGATTACACAATTACAAATATTTATACAGAAAATCCCCAGTAAACGCCGTATTTATCTGTAAAAATGCAGATTAAGCTCACAATTCACTACCAAATCTCTTCATACTTGTTGTGAATATAAATCCTTTAAAAACAAAAATAAAACAGTGAGTCATAAAAATATTGGTTGACCAAGATACCATCGACTGATTAATCGACTAAACAACTACACATCTACAACCCAGTGTGCCTTTTGTGTCGATCCAAATCCCGAAGGAGTGTTTTAACCGCTCTTGGCCTGGCCTTGTTCTCCATTACAATTATTACACTTTGACTGTGACATTTTTACTGAAACAATATTCAGATCTGATTATCAGTATTAGCCCGCTGCTTAATTCAATCTGGTCAAATGAAGAAGAATTGCGCTGTCTGTGATTTCCCTGGGAACATGCATTAGCTGCTGATGTCACTCCTCATTTCTTCATCACTCTTCCCACAGAATGGCCACAAACATGAAAGAATGACAAAAATGACAACAATTACGCAGTAATAACATTAAAGAATTTACTTTTTACTTTCAGCATGAACCATAGGAATTTATTTGATGTAGTTCCAGGTTAAAAAAAAAAAAAAATCTGCTTAGCCAAATACTGCGTCTGTGTAATCAGGTAAAGTGGTGTGACGCTATGCACGAACCCACAATAATACCATTTTAAATTAAAACAGACTCATTGCAACTGGGTACTAGCTCTAACAAACACATCAGCGTTGTGAGCTTTCAAGCTGAATGACTGTCCTCACTCTTCAACCTTTTTCACGCTTAAATCTGTCCTGTCCACTGAAGCATACGGTTAGAAAATGAATGAATTGATAGAACTAAGCATATACAAATATTAAGATAAGATAAGATGAGATATTCCTTTAATAGTATATCGTGTACCGTCGAGTCATTGCTACTGCTCTGACGTCAGTTGTCTATTGAGTCCAAGCCCAGGTTTTGACCCAGCAACAATCGAATAAATCTGCGTAAAGACTTCATTATAGCGTATGATTTGTTGCTTCCTTCCTGTGGGTCAAAAAGTCCACATCTATTAAGTCATTTGTTCTCATGGTCTGGTTGGTTTAATCTGTGTTACCGCGTTGTGCTGACTTTTCCCTGTGTTATTTTTACAGGAGGTTAGTGCCCAATTCCCTATAAAAGTTTAATACTGAGAGACAGCTAACGGTGATTATGGGAGATATCCACAGCGGATGTGAGCTGCGTTCACAATGTAACCCGCTCATATTTGGAAACACAGTCATATTTGGGAATGTTGTTGCATGGTGACATTTTTATATATAACAGCTTGAATCATCCGCGTCATCTGGCTGTAAGATGGAGACAGGAGATGTAGTTAGTTGTGTGTACGCAATGATTGTCTTCCAAAGATATCTAGATAATCAGAAATCCCTGTGCCCTAATGTGGACCCAAACAATCCATCAGCCTATTTGTGTTTATGGGTTAAGCAAAGAAGCAAAAAAGCAAAGAAAAGTGGCCCCAGGCAGTGCACGAGTTGGCATGTAATTTGTGTTTTGTGTTAAATTTTCATGATAGGCGTAAAACATTTCGAGCGAATGATGGGTGAAGCTGACAGAATGGCATTATTGGTGGCACTAACATAATAAAAGCATTAACATAAAACTAATCTAACAAGAGCATGACTCACGAGGAGAGGTGGAGGATGCCATTAAAGCTTGTTCACACCAATGGATTTGTTTTCAGACCAGAAGGATGTAATGCACAGAAAATACTGTCAAACAATACTCTGTTTTTCACTCCTGTGCATGTGTTCTGGTGTTCTGGTTATCGGATTTTTGCTGACCATGTAAATGTACCCAATGTCAGCAAATCCGTAACCTGAATAATCATCATATTTATGAGTGGATTACATTATTTTCTGGGTTACATCACTTCCTGTCAGAACACAGTACATACATTGCATATTGGTATAATTGTGCCACGTTTATTCCAATTATTTTTGCTCTTTGTTATTTAGTGCTACTATTCTTACTTTATATTGTATTTTTGTGTGTATAAGTGTGTCAAAATAATTTCCCCTGAAGATCAATAATGTCTGTTTTGTCTCATTGTTTTTACAATGACACTATAAGGCAAACAACTACATATTATAATATGTAGTTGCTTGCCTTATAGTGACATTTACCTAATGACAGAAAATGTATTCTGAGTGAAGAACTGAAGTCCTACATTGTCCATTAATGATCTCTGATGCAAAAAAGTACATATGTTTATTGATTCACTAAATTACCTTGCACCTTTACCTCATTATAGTCTGTGAATATTAATATTATTATTATTATTATTATTATTATTATTATCAACCTTTATTTAACCAGGTAAGAACCCATTGAAATCGAGATCTCTTTTTCAAGGGTGACTTGAAGTAAATGATTCTCAGAGGAAACATCTTCAACTTAGAGGAGTTATTAAGAGCATGGTTTATTGTAAAGTATATTTACTGACCATCCTCTAATGGTGGCTTTTCCTTATCAAGTTTGACCTTTTGACAGCTGCCTCCTACGATTATGTAGTTTATGAAGCATTAGGGTCCCTCTGTGTATGTTTATGGCCCCTCGCTCTTGTGGTCAGGTCATAATGGCATTGTGCAGTTGTTTCTAATTGTCAGAAAGAGATGAAGTGAATAAATACAGAGGCGTCATCAGTGCTTAATGTGGCGTGAAAACTCAATACTTCCATCAAAGTCATTGGTTCTTCCAATGAAACACAGCCACATCTTGTCAGACAAAACGTGGGCATTTGAGCACCTGTTTTGCGACGTCTGCAACTTAAAGGTGGATCGTTTTCTTTTGTCCAAATTCAGTTTAAAGATGCTGACGTCAATTAACTAATGCCAGATTATTATGTGTAGCACTCTGAACTGAATATTCAATCTGGAAGGGCTCCCGACAATATTGTATCAGCAGAGTTTTAGCCAATCACAGCAGCCAGTGCCAGTTGACATGCTTTGATATAAGAACAATATCGCTTTGGGTTAAATTAATGTGCAGATTCATACCTACCGTTTCCTATGCTTGGTACCTTGTTAGTAAGTATTACAAAAACCTTTTTGTCGGAGAATACACACTCTCTGCTCTGAACCAAAAGTTGTGTGGACTCAAAACAAATCAGATGGATTCTCGTGAACTTCGCAACAATTCAGTTTGACGTTAATGGCCACATGAAAAGAATAACAATGGCGATGTAGACCCCTCAGCTTTCAGTCATATCAACTCTAGTTGGAAAGAACCACTGACCACAAATAGCCCTGGTGCACTTTGTTATAAAGTTATCATTGATAATTAAAATGAACCTTTAAAAGCAATACCTTGACTTATCTTCTTTGAACTCAGCATACATCACTTCAACATCCCTATAGGAGCCAACAACCTTTTCAATTGATTCAATACAATTACAGTGCAGGAGTCATCTGTAAAAAGCAAATACTATTCGATGTAGCTGAATACTTATAGTTGTAAACATTTTTGCGTTCAAAAGTTTTCATCATTGGCCCACAAATAGAAACATATTGATAGACATTGATTTAAGCCATGTACCACAGAATGAGTTATTCTCTGGATAATCATAAATTCTGTATAAATGCGTGCTCTTTGATGGGATAAAGACAGCTACTTCTCAAAAAACATGTAAAGTGACTTCCAACCCCAAAATCTGTCATATTTATTTCCAATGTATGACCCTTTCCTCTGTGTTCCTTTGCATCTGTTATATATTATTTACATGCTGTGGCCTGAATCTGGTGATGTTTAGCTTGAGTTTATTATTAATGAAAATTCACCGGTGTTAAACATGATTTATACCGGTGCCTTTAATGATCTCGTCCCGACAGACAGCAGAGGAAGCATTACGGTAAAAGCCATTGAAACAGCAGGTCATGTGTGAAGTCCACATTTTGACAGCTGCAGATTATAAATAGCCCTCATTATTTACACGCACATGCAAAGGGCTAAAGATACAGACATGCTTTTTAAATAGTCATTCATAATCATTCATTTGGAGTGAGAAGCCAAACCAGACAATGCAATATTTAGTACTTTTCGCAGCTTCAGTATCATATTGTTCAATAAATTTTAATGTGATCTGAAATTGAGAAAATCAATATTGTCATGTTGAGCCTGAAATTCAAAGTAATTTAAATATGAGGCTGAATGAATGCGCTGTGGTGTATAAAGATGTACTTTTGTCTTTATTACCGTAGTGAGTCAAATACCCATGTGATCAAAGAGATTCCCATTAAATTGTACATCACAATTTCCCCCCTAATAGCAGCAGGGCTGTTGGGCTTAAGTTGTTTAGTCGATTAATCCCTCAATCAAAAATTTTATTAGTCGACTTATAATTTATATTATAAGGAGAACTGCAAAAAGAAGATGGAATGGAGTGAGTCAGATGAAGATTGTGAAGTGAAGTTTGTTTAATCTGCATTTTTACATTAAAAACCCAGGTTAGAAGTCATTTTCTGTATAATTACTTGTTTTTGCATGAACTGCTACAGATATATGGTCAGATCATAGAGAAACTGAAAAATGAGAATTTTTGCAGTTTCATGCTCCCCTTTAGTTGACAAATCAATCGGCAGGGCATGGCTTTAGTCGACCAAGAATACAGAAAAATGTCCCAAGGTCCCCTGTCCTTAGACCAGGCGTGTCCAAACTACGGCCCGGGGGCCAAATGCAGCCCTCAGACCAATTTTTGTTAGCCCGCCGTCTTCCTGCTAAGTTGGTCCAAACCAAAAAAGTAGTAATTTTAGATGTTATACCAACCTAATATTAATGTTATAATGTAAGTCTTATTAAAGGTATGGAGGCTCATCGAAACAATGTCAAATGCAAAATTTTAAATGATTCACTTTGTCATTCGACAAATTCTACCTTGTTGGGTTGTTTGTGGCCCTCTGCTCCGTATAAGTTTCAAAATGCTGCCCTCGGTTTGGACACTCCTGCCTTAGACCCTTCTTCCCAGCAAGGAAAAACTACCAAACCTCTTTGGGAATAAGTAGAAACCTTGAGGAGTTCCACAGTGATGGAGAGATCCGACTCCCGTGTTAGTTCCATACAGAGAATTTTCTGCTGAATAAGTCATCATCTGATATCAACTGAGCAGCCCTTCACTTATTACAATTACTATTTGGGCATAATTGAATCTAAATAGCCTAATGTTTATTTGATTACAAATGGTTCAGCACTTAACAACTTTCAAAAGGGAACGTTAGCTGACAGTCTGAGAGAACAATGTAATGGATAGCTACTTAGTGGGCAAGCCTGCTATCGACCGCTCTGAGAAGAAGTTTACATAGTGACATAGCAGACAGTTAACGCTAATGCTAAATCATAATCTATCAGCTGCTGTGACAGGCCTTGTGGGTGAACACCTCAGGCAGGAAAGGACAAGTCTGCAAGTCTGTCAGCTTTCTAAAATGCTTTTTATAACCTTGGACAATACAGTAAAAGTGCAGCTCTGTGGTGTGCTTTGATCCGCCCAACCAAATGTCGGCCATATTGCTTCAAAAATGGCTAAACATGACTTCGGAGTTTTTCCAAACGTCGTACTTTTACGAACTCCTCCCAGGGCGTTGGCCCTAAAAAGCTGAAATTTGGTGAAAATGCTACTGAGGAGTGGGACATCAAAAGTTATCCAAATTACATTGATACCTGTCACGGTCTCTGTGCGGCAAAGCCGCAAACTGTAGCAAGAATTTCAGAAATCTCCCAAATTTAACATTTCTGCCGTTTGCGCAGATAAAGTCCGAATTGCGTCAAATTAGAATCAGTTGTTAAACTCTTTGCCCTAAACCTACTTGAAGTGAAATAAATTAATTTGGAGCCACAGCGCCCCCTACAGATTTTATATGGAGGTTAAATATTTAGTTTTGCGAAATTATATGAAATATGACACACAACTCAATTTTGGCCCCATCAAAAAAGTCAATGAGACCCATGTCATAATTGTTATGGCGTTGCCGTAGCGATGACCAAAACCTCCCATGTTATTCCAATGGGGAAATCGCCAGAACATGTTTACACTTTAGACTTTCACAAACTCCTCTTAGGGCGTTAGACATATTAACCTGAAATTTGGTGAGACTCATCTTCAGGGGTGGACCATCAAAGGTTATCCACATTTTTATTCAAAGAGTCACGGTGTCTGTGCGGCAAAGCCGCACATTTTGCCAAGAATTCAAAATAAAATTGCTTTTTGATGGTAAAACAAAGGGGAGAAGATGTGACAGCGTCACAGATTCAGCAGTAAGCGTAATAAAAGGACAATTGGGGCGCGTTAGCGCCCCCTCCTCTTGCGGCGTGGCGGCGGCGTAGCGAGGGCCGATCATTGCCGCTTGCGGCTATATTTAGGCCCGAGCCCCAGCAGGGCGGAGGGCCTATTGCTCCCGCAACGCTGCCGAAGGCAGCGTTGCAACTGTCTGACCAAACATGCGGGCGCAGCCCGCATGTTTGGTACCCCGTCGCCCCTGGCAAGTACAGTGAACTAGCCCATGCCGAAGGCATGGATCATGCATACTTACTCCTGCTATGACAGAAATAGTCAACAATTAGTGAATGGGTGTAGCCCATTCACTAATTGTTGACAACAGCAGCGCGAAGCGCTGCATTCCTCCAAAAACCCTCCTGGCATCGTCCCGTACACGAGAATCCATGCCGCAGGCATGGGCCATGCTTGTATCTGCTCAAATCAATGGAAGTCTATGGGGAGTGGGCGGGGCATCCCGACGGAATAGGGAGTGACGAGCGCGTAAGCGCTCGTAATGATGATTCCACCCCATGGCGGCATCGGGAAGGCTTAGAGCTTTCAAACGATGTATCATTTGTTGTTATAGTGGAAACGGCTATATTGTTTTTGCTAAAAATATTATTATTTTTATTTTTAGGCCCGAGCCCCAGCAGGGGGAGGGCCTATTGCTCCCGCAACGCTGCCGAAGGCAGCGTTGCAACTGTCTGACCAAACATGCGGGCGCAGCCCGCATGTTTGGTACCCCGTCGCCCCTGGCAAGTACAGTGAACTAGCCCATGCCGAAGGCATGGATCATGCATACTTACTCCTGCTATGACAGAAATAGTCAACAATTAGTGAATGGGCGTAGCCCATTCACTAATTGTTGACAACAGCAGCGCGAAGCGCTGCATTCCTCCAAAAACCCTCCTGGCATCGTCCCGTATGCGAGAATCCATGCCGCAGGCATGGGCCATGCTTGTATCTGCTCAAATCAATGGAAGTCTATGGGGAGTGGGCGGGGCATCCCGACGGAATAGGGAGTGACGAGCGCGTAAGCGCTCGTAATGATAATTCCACCCCATGGCGGCATCGGGAAGGCTTAGAGCTTTCAAACGATGTATCATTTGTTGTTATAGTAAAAACGGCTATATTGTTTTTGCTAAAAATATTATTATTATTTTTCTTGTTCTTCTTCAGCGCTTTGATCTCTAATTTGACCCCCTGAACATGCTCAAAAACTCACCAAACTTTGCCCAAAATTCAGAATCGGTGAAAAATTTTATTTTTTCTGGGCCATTTTTTTTTTCGTTAAAAAATGGCGCGACAGCGCCACCGACAAAAGTCAAAATACATTGCGCCTATGGGAGACGCCCCGAGGTCAACTTTGGCGTAAAGCTACGAAATTCGGTACACGCATTCCTCTCGTGAGGATAAACAAAAAAAAACATTGTGGCCACGCCCCCAAACTTACCCTATGGCCGCCATCTTCCTTTGAAAATGAAAACAAGCTGAGTTAGCCATTTTGTTTACGTCAAACTTTGACGAACTCCTCCTAGGGCGTTTTGCCCACCGACTTCAAAATCGGCGTACGTCCTCTGGACAAGTGGGGCATCTAAAGTTATTCAATTTTTTGAGATACCTTTTACGGTCTGTGTGCGGCGCAGCCGCAAAGTTGGACAACTTATTTTGGAATATTGCAGGTCTAAAAATTGCTCCCATTTGATCAAAACCAGTCCGATTAGGACCAAATTTGAATCAGTTGTTAAACTTTCTAGTTTGGACCAGTTTAGGCTGACAAAATTGAAATGGCAGTGATAGCGCCCCCTACAGAGTGACCTTTAAATTAACATTGAAGGTCAAAAATTTGTTTTACCAAAATTGTCTAAACTTTACCCAAAATTCTATTTTGCCGTCCCGATCACAAAAGCCAATCACAAAAATGCCTAAATTTTTACGCCGTAGTCGTAGCGATGACAGAAACCTCCCATGTTATCCCTATGGGAAAACCACAAAATCTCTCAAATATCCACATTTTTATGTTTTACACTTTAACGAAGTCCTCCTAGTGCGTTTTGCCCACCAACCTCAAAATCGGTGTACGTCCTCTAGACAAGTGGGGCATCTAAAGTTATCCAAATTTTAAGGATAACTTTTACGGTCTTTGTGCGACGGAGCCGCAAACGTTTCCCAGAATTCTGACTATTTGGCCTTCAGAGTGGCCTATAAACAATAGAGTTTTTCCAAATGACATGATATTTTGAACAAAATTCTAATTTGCCATCCTGATCATAAAAGTATGAGAGCCAAAGTCATATTTTGTACGGCGTAACCGTAGCGTTGACAGAAACATCCCATGTTATCCTTATGGGAAAATCGTAGAATCGCTCAAATCACCACATTTTTACGCTTCACACTTTAATGAACTCCTCCTAGGGCGATTGTCCGATCAAGTTCATATTTGGAGAATATCATCTACACAAGCGGGGCATCAAAACTTACCCATATTTTGATTCTAAGTGCTACGGTCTCTGTGTGGCGGACCCGCAAATATATGTCAGAAATGGGAAAACAGCGAAATCTCTAAAATCACCACATTTTTATGCTTCACACTTTAACGAACTCCTCCTAGGGCGATTGCCCGATCAAGCTCATATTTGGGGAAAATCATCTACACAAACGGGGCATCAAAAGTTATCCATATTTTGATTTTAAGTGGTACGGTCTCTGTGCCGTGGAGCTGCAAATATACTGTCACAAATGGGAAAAACGCCAAATCCTTGAAATGTTCACATTTACGCTTCACACTTTAACAAACTCCTCCGTGGGCAATAGCTCGATCAAGCTTTAC
The DNA here is from genome assembly GCF_026437365.1 of Eucyclogobius newberryi. Taxonomy (NCBI): domain Eukaryota; kingdom Metazoa; phylum Chordata; class Actinopteri; order Gobiiformes; family Gobiidae; genus Eucyclogobius; species Eucyclogobius newberryi. Next base: position 22,048,805 of record NW_027315945.1, on the reverse strand, counting down.
TTTGGGAAAAATCATCTACACAAGCGGGGCATCAAAAGGTATCCATATTTTTATTCCAAGTGCTACGGTCTCTGTGCGGCGGCGCAGCAAATTTGACTGACACTTGTGTTGATTTGCACTGGATTGGCCATGTCCAATGTGTCGCCGTCTGTCAAGTTCTTTTTTTATTCAAGACACAATAAGGGCGCCATCTTTATCAAGTCAAAAGCGCAGAGTCGGAAGGCCGGCGGCCCGCGAGGGCCGTTGGATGCCGCTTGCGGCTTTAATTTTTCTTGTTCTTCTTCAGCGCTTTGATCTCTAATTTGACCCCCTGAACATGCTCAAAAACTCACCAAACTTTGCCCAAAATTCAGAATCGGTGAAAAATTTTATTTTTTCTGGGCCATTTTTTTTTTCGTTAAAAAATGGCGCGACAGCGCCACCGACAAAAGTCAAAATACATTGCGCCTATGGGAGACGCCCCGAGGTCAACTTTGGCGTAAAGCTACGAAATTCGGGACACGCATTCCTCTCGTGAGGACAAAAAAAAAATATTATTGTGGCCACGCCCCCAGACTTACCCTATGGCCGCCATCTTCCTTTGAAAATGAAAACAAGCTGAGTTAGCCATTTTGTTTACGTCAAACTTTGACGAACTCCTCCTAGGGCGTTTTGCCCACCGACTTCAAAATTGGCGTACGTCCTCTGGACAAGTGGGGCATCTAAAGTTATCCAATTTTTTGAGATACCTTTTACGGTCTGTGTGCGGCGCAGCCGCAAAGTTGGACAACTTATTTTGGAATATTGCAGATCTAAAAATTGCTCCCATTTGATCAAAACGAGTCCGATTAGGACCAAATTTGAATCAGTTGTTAAACTTTCTTGTTTGGACCAGTTTAGGCTGACAAAATTGAAATGGCCACGATAGCGCCCCCTACAGAGTGACCTTTAAATTAACATTGAAGGTCAAAAATTAGTTTTCCCAAAATTGTCTAAACTTTACCCAAAATTCTATTTTGCCGTCCCGATCACAAAAGCCAATCACAAAAATGCCTACATTTTTACGGCGTAGTCGTAGCGATGACAGAAACCTCCCATGTTATCCCTATGGGAAAACCGCTAAATCTCTCAAATTACCACATTTTTATGTTTTACACTTTAACGAACTCCTCCTAGTGCGTTTTGCCCACCAACCTCAAAATCGGTGTACGTCCTCTAGACAAGTGGTGCATCTAAAGTTATCCAAATTTTAAGGATAACTTTTACGGTCTCTGTGCGACGGAGCCGCAAACGTTTCCCAGAATTCTGACTATTTGGCCTTCAGAGTGGCCTATAAACAATAGAGTTTTTCCAAATGACATGATATTTTGAAAAAAAATTCTAATTTGCCATCCTGATCATACAAGTATGAGAGCCAAAGTCATATTTTGTACGGCGTAACCGTAGCGATGACAGAAACATCCCATGTTATCCCTATGGGGAAATCGCAGAATCGCTCAAATCACCACATTTTTACGCTTCACACTTTAACAAACTCCTCCTAAGGCGATTGTCCGATCAAACTCATATTTGGGGGAAATCATCTACACAAGCGGGGCATCAAAAGTTATACATATTTTGATTCTAAGTGCTACGGTCTCTGTGTGGCGGACCCGCAAATATATGTCACAAATGGGAAAACAGCGAAATCTCTAAAATGACCAAATTTTTACGCTTCACACTTTAACAAACTCCTCCTAGGGCGATAGCTCGATCAAGTTCATATTTGGGGAAAATCATCAACACAAACGGGGCATCAAAAGTTATCCATATTTTGATTTTAAGTGGTACGGTCTCTGTGCCGTGGAGCTGCAAATATACTGTCACAAATGGGAAAAACGCCAAATCCTTGAAATGTTCACATTTACGCTTCACACTTTAACAAACTCCTCATAGTGCGTTTGGCCCACCGATCTCAAAATCAGTGTACCTCCTCTAGACAAGTGGGGCATCTAAAGTTATCCAAATTTTATGGATAACATTTACGGTCTCTGTGCAGCTGAGCCGCAAACTTTTCGCAGAATTTGGACTATTTGGCCTTCAGAGTGGCCTATAAACAAGAGTTTTTCCAAATGACATGACATTTTGCACACAATTCTCATTTGCCATCCCCAAATTAAAAGTATGGGAGCCAAAGTCATATTTGGTAAAGCGTAGCCGTAGCGATGACAGAAACATCCCATGTTAACCGCAAAATCTCTAAAATGACCACATTTTTACACTTCTCACTTTAACAAACTCCTCCTAGGGCGATTACCCGATCAAGTTCATATTTGGGGAGAATCATCTACATAAGCGGGGCATCAAAAGTTATCCATATTTTGATTTTAAGTACTAGGGTCTCTGCGGTAGAGCCGCAAATATATGTCACAAATGGGAAAAACGCCAAATCCTTGAAATGTTCACATTTATGCTTCACACTTTAATGAACTCCTCTGTGGGCAATAGCTCAATCAAGCTCATATTTTGGGAAAATAATCTACACAAGCGGAGCATCAAAAGTTATCCATATTTTTATTCCAAGTGTCACGGTCTCTGTGCGCTGGAGCTGCACATTTGACCGACATTTGTGTTCATTTGCACTGGTTAAGCACAGCATTGAACATGTCCAATGTGTCACTGTCTTAGTTCTTAGACAATTGCGTTAGCGCCATCTCTGTAAAATGCAGAGAGCAGAGTCGGAAGGCCGGCGGCCCGCGAGGGCCGTTGGATGCCGCTTGCGGCTTTAATTTTTCTTGTTCTTCTTCAGCGCTTTGAGCTCTAATTTGACCCCCTGAACATGCTCAAAAACTCACCAAACTTTGCCCAAAATTCAGAATCGGCGAAAAATTTGACTTTTTCTGGGCCATTTTTTTTTCGTTAAAAAATGGCGCGAAAGCGCCACCGACAAAAGTCAAAATACATTGCGCCTATGGGAGACGCCCCGAGGTCAACTTTGGCATAGAGCTACGAAATTCGGGACACGCATTCCTCTCGTGAGGACAAAAAAAAAATATTATTGTGGCCACGCCCCCAGACTTACCCTATGGCCGCCATCTTCCTTTGAAAATGAAAACAAGCTGAGTTAGCCATTTTGTTTACGTCAAACTTTGACGAACTCCTCCTAGGGCGTTTTGCCCACCGACTTCAAAATCGGCGGACGTTCTCTGGACAAGTGGGGCATCTAAAGTTATCCAATTTTTTGAGATACCTTTTACGGTCTGTGTGCGGCGCAGCCGCAAAGTTTGACAACTTATTTTGGAATATTGCAGATCTAAAAATTGCTCCCATTTGATCAAAACCAGTCCGATTTGGACCAAATTTGAATCAGTTGTTAAACTTTCTAGTTTGGACCAGTTTAGGCTGACAAAATTGAAATGGACGCGATAGCGCCCCCTACAGAGTGACCTTTAAATTAACATTGAAGGTCAAAAATTAGTTTTACCAAAATTGTCTAAACTTTACCCAAAATTCTATTTTGCCGTCCCGATCACAAAAGCCAATCACAAAAATGCCTACATTTTTACGGCGTAGTCGTAGCGATGACAGAAACCTCCCATGTTATCCCTATGGGAAAACCGCTAAATCTCTCAAATTACCACATTTTTATGTTTTACACTCCTCCTAGTGCGTTTTGCCCACCAACCTCAATATCGGTGTACGTCCTCTAGACAAGTGGTGCATCTAAAGTTATCCAAATTTTAAGGATAGCTTTTACGGTCTCTGTGCGACGGAGCCGCAAACGTTTCCCAGAATTCTGACTATTTGGCCTTCAGAGTGGCCTATAAACAATAGAGTTTTCCCAAGTGACATGACATTTTGCACAAAATTCTAATTTGCCATCCTGATCATACAAGTATGAGAGCCAAAGTCATATTTTGTACGGCGTAACCGTAGCGATGAATCCTTATGGGAAAATTGCAGAATCGCTCAAATCAACACATTTTTACGCTTCACACTTTAACGAACTCCTCCTGAGGCGATTGCCCGATCAAGTTCATATTTGGGGAAAATCATCTACACAAACGAGGCATCAAAAGTTATCCATATTTTGATTTTAAGTGGTACGGTCTCTGTGCCGTGGAGCTGCAAATATACTGTCACAAATGGGAAAAGCGCTAAATCTATGAAATGTTCACATTTTACGCTTCACACTTTAACAAACTCCTCCGTGGGCAATAGCCCGATCAAGCTCAACTTTTGGGAATATCATCTACACAAGCGGGGCATCAAAAGTTATCCACATTAATATTCTAAGTGCTACGGTCTCTGTGCGGCGGAGCAGCAAATTTGACTGACACTTGTGTTGATTTGCACTGTATTGGCCATGTCCAATGTGTCGCCGTCTGTCAAGTTCTTTTTTAATTCAACACAATAAGGGCGCCATCTTTATCAAGTCGAAAGTGCAGAGTCGGAAGGCCGGCGGCCCGCGAGGGCCGTTGGATGCCGCTTGCGGCTTTAATTATTATTATTATTTTTTTCTTAAAGCTTATTTCCTCTGTGTCGTAATGGAATTTACTATGTATTCTTTTCCTGTAAGATAAGATAAGATATTCCTTTAGATATTTGCATTACATTTAAACAAGTATATATATTGAATAAACAGGCTCCCATAATAAATAAATCCATCTTGATTGAGCACGGCAACAGACATTCAGCTGCTCTCCATCAAAAACACACTCGACATAGGTAACAATGGGGGCTGTTGATCTAGTGATTCACTCTCACTGAAATGAACGATCACTACCGACCGCAGATGTTTGAGTGCCCTGTCTAACCCTGTATGTAAAAGAATAGATGCGAGTTTGCGGACATACATCTTTGCGTGTATTGCTTGTGGGTTTATGACTAATGCTCTACATTGATGTGCGTATCTTGGCTGCATGGTCAGTGAGAATGAACGTGTGTGCTATTGTGAAGGTAAAACTGAGGAAATGTACTTAACAGTGACTAATGCTATCTGTCAATGCTGTGTCAATGTTAGGTAAGAGACATGGCAACAAATGGGACAGGCTACAAAGCAAAGTGTGGGGATTATCACGCTTTTGTTTTATTCAATCTACAAAATTCATGTTCTACTGAGCCTCTTTATATTGGAGCAAAATAAGACGTCAGGGCTCCAATCCAAATAAGCACAGTCTAGCAAGGAGATATTGTGCTATTGTGACGAGTGTAGCTACAAATTGAACTCACAAAAGGTTAATTTTCTCCAACCCATGGCTTCAAATTAAAGTTTCAATTTACAATATAGTGGCCTCGTTTCTGCTTATCTTTATGCTTAACAGAAGTGTAGTGTGTTACTATGAATATATAGCTTCATCCTGACAGATTAGGCAGAAACAAAGCAATGTTCATTTATTTTTACACTGCGCATAGACACATTGTTTTTCACCACATATAGACAGGGCTTTTAAACTGTTAGTTGTCCATAGATAACTGCCATTTCACGTGTAGCCTAATACAAGGACGTGCCTTTAACTTAATGATAATGGAGATAAGCAGGTGACGAAACCAGGCCATATGACAGGTCAGATCTGTGGAGAGGCAAGCCCACTCACAATAAGAATGCATATTTCTCAGGACACTTTTTGAGCAATAAAAACACCTGTTTGATTAAATGCACTACTGTTGAACATTCATTCATTCAACATACCCTCCACCAGAAAAGGTATATAGTGCCCCATTCATTGTTCAGGTCATGAACCTTTAAGTGAAGTCTTTGTTTCTTCTTCATGTCACATAATGAGCCTTAAAACCCCGCCTTATTACTGTGTGGACAATGTCTGACCTCTGAACCGTTATATTGAAGCGTTTACCTCAGCAGACGTGTATTTTTTGTTGAAGACTCAGGTAATAACAGCACTAACAGAGTAGTACAATAAACTTTCTCTGGACTTACACGCCCTGCAGCTGCTGTCCACCGTGATGTCTTTACTTCTATCATGCGAGTCCGTCTTTTCAATGGCGCATCTCTGTCACCTTTTGATTGGTGCAATGCTGCCCGAGGCACAGAGAAAAGCAGAGAGACGCAGCAGCACCCACACGGTGTGACTCTTAACTCACCCTGTGGGTGCTACACAATACAGCCGCTCCCTACTGGTTAATCACAAACCTGAGCGCTGCCTTTTTGTCATAGGGTATTGATTTTTGGACATAGAAAACTGGAGGATAAATATAAACATTTTGTTGGTGTATTTTTGCAGTTTTTTGTTACTCATCCGTCTCGGCCTGCAGTGCTGTGATGCTAGTTGTCCTTTTTGGGTCATTGTTTCATTCTAACCATCAATAGAAAGTGATTGATGGTGAATTGTAACAACTCTGGGTGGTAGAACAAACTGGTAAAGGTTATAATATTATTGAAAAAAAAGATGCTGGTCAACAATAAGTATTTGATTTTAAAATGTTTTAGCCAAAAGAGGTACTGGTTGTTGTCCCTCTTGTTAAATGCTATTGTGACAAAACTTACATTAGGTGCCCTACTTTCTGACTTAAAAGCTTATGAACGCAAACCAGTTGGAATTCCAATTTATCATCACCAGAGGACCACATGAATGCACCAGAAATGCTACACTTAACTGAATAAATTACACAGCCGTAATAGCAATTGTTTATATTTGACTGTCTCTCACGGCGACAGACTTCTACTGTAAAAACCTCTTCTCGTCACAACACTGTTCTTTTCTCCACTGAACAGGAAAAGTGCTCCCGGACTAACCACACCAGCCAATCTCGGACCTTCTTGTAACCACTCATAAAAGAGGCATTATCCCGATATCTTACAAATGAACGCTGAAGAGATACGTGTTTCTTAAAATGAAACAACAGAGAGAATGCCCTTAAGGAAAACAAATCTGAGCAACAATATGCAATGTTAATGCCAATGTTTTATATGTTATCCATGAAAAAGAATGTCTGAATTATAATTGGCCACTGGACATTCATTGTCAATATTTACAGCTGTGTTTCTTATGCAAAATGAGCCATACAAACAATATTTTAGCCAATAAACAAAGCCTGTTATTACTTTACAGTGTACACCACCTCTCTAATGGCCACATTTCCAACAGCACATTTTCTTCATTGCAGCAGGAAAACTCGTCTATTTCCTGCAAGTGACAGACCACTCGGGGCTCGCAATAAAGCTGTCTAAACTAACTGTCAAAACAAGAGCGAGCAGAGGATCTCAGAGTAGTAAAGGGCATCAAGAAGATGCTGCGTCACTATTGTTCCACCTTTGTGCAATGCAAAGGTTAATTATTTGATGGTAATTGAATAGCTAATTGAATGTTTCTTAATTCAAAGACATTTTAATCTTGTGCTCTTACCGTTTATTCACCTACACATCCCTTATATTAAAACATCATGGTCTTTACACTAAAGAAAGAGAGAGTTGAATCCAATGCAACTTGTTTTTTATTGAGAAAGTATTTGTATTTTGGTCTAGAATAGAAATAACATATTTTCCTACACAAACAAAAGTAAATGTAGGTATCAGTACTAATGCTACTACTTTTTGTTTAAATAAATGATCCCTTTATGTTTGTTCTCTTATTAGCATTATATGACTCTATGAGCTATATGACAATTATAGTTTTCTGTTCAAGTACTTGCCGTTTATTAAACCTTTCTTATTGTCCACAGAGAAGTATTAGTGATGATGAAATTGTGTACCAGAGAGAGGTGTTTTGGTCGTATGTTATTTCCCCAGAGGTAAACAGGCTCTAGACCTATCATTTACAGCCACAACTTTAAAACAAACACCTTAGAATGTGTCGTTCCAAAATAGTCAGACATTATTTTGTGCTGTTTGCATTTTGTTTAATGCAAAGATTAGCAGGAAATTAATTTTAAAAATGTACATTTGCTGGTCTGATCATCTTCAGAGCACAAAACCAGACCAGCAACAAACACTGACCATAATCTTTGACCTCTCAACGCTCCATTAAATTATCCAGTCCATCATTAAGATTCATGTTCTCTAATCTCTGCCATCGACTGAAAAAAAATAAATATTAAAATATACTGACTGACACGTGAATAAAATATAGTACTTATTCCCTATAAGACAAGCTGGTTGGTGTTCCTGATGTTTCTAGATCTGCCTCAAGTTAAAAGTTCAACTACAGTATTTGGATGTCCTAACTAAATCCAAATGATCTGTGTCAAACGTGAAGTACTTTTGATCTGTGATGCCCTTTTACCAGTCTCACTATCAGTATCTGAATAACACACTACAATGAATAATTGTCTTGTTTCTCTTTTATGTGTACGTTTTAAATGGGTTTAATCCCTCTTCGCACAGACAGTTGGTTACCCAGCCGATGACTCAACACGCTGCAATTAAGTCAAGAGCTCAGCTGACTGACAAGAGAACAGCGTTAAGATAAAAAGGTCCAACCATTCATCACTGATTAGTAAATCTAAAGAATATAATAATAAGGTTGTTTAATCCAAGTAAAAATGCAGCAGGACTTGTTTCTTTCATTTGAAATAAAATTGCAGAAACCAGAGACATTCTGTACATCCGCTCACCTCCTGTTTTATGCATTCAATACTGTATGTTGTTTTTATCCACACACAATCTGGTAACATATTGTAAATCAGTAGTGTCTCAAAAGTATTGAAGGAAATGAGAACATTGAATAGATTTTAGGCTCTTGTAGTCAGGAAACAGAATTGGGCCAGTGTGCCCGGCTGGACTTAGACAGGTGTCAGTGACAGGGAAACAGAGAGAGGAAGCTGCCCATCCAACTCAGCTGTCACCTGCAGTGTTAGGACACAGGCTAATGTTAGCCTCATTAGCATGCTGGAGTATAGAGCCAAACACACAGGATTGCTCTCTGACACACATCATAAATAGACGTATACAGAGCACAGTCAGCACCAAGGACAGTTCGAAATAAGGTGAATTAGTAAGGATCATTTACTGAAAACTTTCACTGATAATTCATATTTATTTAACCTGGCTATGTAACATAAACAATAAAAAACAGCCCTAGCCTGTTCCTTAATGAGAAGACTAGTTGAAATTCAGAAGTTCCAGCTCGTTCTTTTATTTTGCACAATATGCTATGTTTATTTTTCTTATTAATTAGGCCCGAGCGCCACAAGCTGGTGAGGTGCACGAAATCGAGCGCGAAGCGCTCGCCCACTTCCAAACACTCACTAACGCACTCCTCCACTCATGCACGCCCCTTGCATACTAATTAGTAGTAGGAAAATGGAACATTACCGTTGTAAACCGGCGAAGCCCGTGCAAAAGTGCGCACTAAATGCGCACTAAATGAGCACTTTACAATGGGATGACGACCCATTGTCATGTCATCCCCATATAAAGCACTTATTTGCGCTAAGTGGCTCACGAATACGTTCCCCATCTCTTGCATGTTCCGTGCATATAAGCATGTAATGCAAAAATTGAACATTATTACTGTATAGAGGGCCAAAAACACAAAGTGGGCGGAGCCCACTCAAAATTAACGAAAGTACCCGTCAGTGAGCAGGGACCCACACCATGAGGTAGGAAAGCGCGAGCGCTTTCCGAAAATGTATAGTTTATGATATTTGAAAAATGGGAAACATTGTTTTCGCATCGGAATATTATTCTTTCTTCTTTCTTTCTTTCTTTCTTTCTTCTCGGGACCAACCCCCCTATTTTTCACCCAGTGAACATTGACGAAAAGTCACAAAAATTTGCACACCTCTAAAAATCGTGCCTCTCTACATTCTGGCTATTTCCCTTTTCTAAAATAAAAAAAATTGGCGCGTCAGCGCCCCCAAATGTACCAAAAATGCATGCGGCGTGGCGAGGGCCGATCATTGCCGCTTGCGGCTATATTTGTACTTATTATTAGAGTGATAAGTGTTCATTGGAAAATATTCTGACTTCTACATTTGACACCAGTGTGGGTTAATGAGTAATTAGCAAGTCAACGACCCTTGAGTCGATAGTGAAATAAAGCAGCTTTATATAGACCATATAACCAACGTACCTTGTGATTGTGGGTTGAATGTGATTTTCACTGTATCAATACCATCCACCTCGAAATGGTACATAAATTAATATTATTATTTGATTATTTATTGTTTTATTTATTGAGTTTCTATGTCTGCGAACTGTGTTCAATGACAATGGCACTAAACCTTTTCTGATTATGAAGTAATAAATTCATCTGTAGTAAATTCATTATCAGAGAATACTGAAAAAAATAACACTGCTAGTTTCTTTGCTACTAATTGTTTGTTTTGCCATAGGCTTCACTTGACAGGACAGTGCAGCGTGAAACAAGGATGAGAGAGGGAAGGGTTTAGCGATCAATCCCAGGGTCAACTCTTTGGTCTAGTTTTTGGACTAGTTCAATTCAATTCAATAATTTTTTGTAACGCCCAAAATCACAACAGCGGTTGTCTTGGAGGGCGACAGTGAAGAACGGATGTGGTTTGATCCTGGTTTGAGCCCAATGATGTGATGTCTGTTTCTCCACGTTTCTGAAAGAACCTCACTGTGGATCACATCAGACGTTTTTCCCACAGCACGATATTAGATTGTGCCACAGCCTGCCTCTTGCTGTCTGCGAAGACTGATGCAAATATGAAGAGGGAATGTCAATATTGTGTCACCCCCAGCCAGTGTGTGAGTGAGCTGCACTTAAACTGTTTCAAAATTCAAAGTTTTCAAGCACATTGAGTTATACCTTAAATGTGTACTGTATATTATTAGTATTATTAGGCCCGAGCGCCACAAGCTGGCGAGAGGCCTATTAATCTCGTAAGGCCGTGCGAAGCACAGCTGCGAAAGTGCGCACGTAATGCGCACGAAATCGAGCGCGAAGCGCTCGCCCACTTCCAAACACTCACTAACGCACTCCTTCACTCATGCACGCCCCGTGCATACTAATTAGTAGTAGGAAAATGGAACATTACCGTTGTAAACGGGCGAAGCCCGTGCAAAAGTGCGCACTAAACGAGCACTTTACATTGAGATGACGACCGCGAAGCGGTCGTCATCCCCATATAAAGCACTCATTTGCGCTAAGTACCTCACGAATACGTTCCCCATCTCTTGCATGTTCCGTGCATATAAGCATGTAATGCAAAAAATGAACATTATTATTGTATAGAGGGCCAAAAACACACCGACTTCAAAATCGGCGTACGTCCTCTGGACAAGTGGGGCATCTAAAGTTATTCAATTTTTTGAGATACCTTTTATGGTCTGTGTGCGGCGCAGCCGCAAAGTTGGACAACTTATTTTGGAATATTGCAGGTCTAAAAATTGCTCCCATTTGATCAAAACCAGTCCGATTAGGGCCAAATTTGAATCAGTTGTTAAACTTTCTAGTTTGGACCAGTTTAGGCTGACAAAATTGAAATGGCCGCGATAGCGCCCCCTACAGAGTGACCTTTAAATTAACATTGAAGGTCTAAAATTAGTTTTACCAAAATTGTCTAAACTTTACCCAAAATTCTATTTTGCCGTCCCGATCACAAAAGCCAATCAGACAAATGCCTTAATTTTTACGCCGTAGTCGTAGCGATGACAGAAACATCCCATGTTATCCCTATGGGAAAACCGCTAAATCTCTCAAATTACCACATTTTTATGTTTCACACTTTAACGAACTCCTCCTAGTGCGTTTTGCCCACCAACCTCAAAATCGGTGTACGTCCTCTAGACAAGTGGGGCATCTAAAGTTATCCAAATTTTAAGGATAACTTTTACGGTCTCTGTGCGACGGAGCCGCAAACGTTTCCCAGAATTCTGACTATTTGGCCTTCAGAGTAGCCTATAAACAATAGAGTTTTTCCAAATGACATGATATTTTGCACAAAATTCTTATTTGCCATCCTGATCATACAAGTATGAGAGCCAAAGTCATATTTTGTACGGCGTAACCGTAGCGATGACAGAAACATCCCATGTTATCCTTATGAGAAAATCGTAGAATTGCTCAAATCACCACATTTTTACGCTTCACACTTTAACGAACTCCTCCTAGGGCGATTGTCCGATCAAACTCATATTTGGGGAAAATCATCTACACAAGCGGGGCATCAAAACTTATCCATATTTTTATTCCAAGTGTCACGGTCTCTGTGCGGCGGACCCGCACATTTGACCGACATTTGTGTCATTTCTACTGGATTGGCCATGTCCAATGTGTCGCCGTCTGTCAAGTTCTTTTTTAATTCAACACACAATAAGGGCGCCATCTTTATCAAGTCGAAAGCGCAGAGTCGGAAGGCCGGCGGCCCGCGAGGGCCGTTGGATGCCGCTTGCGGCTTTAATTTTTCTTGTTCTTCTTCAGCGCTTTGATCTCTAATTTGACCCCCTGAACATGCTCAAAAACTCACCAAACTTTGCCCAAAATTCAGAATCGGCGAAAAATTTTATTTTTTCTGGGCCATTTTTTTTTTTCTTAAAAAATGGCGCGACAGCGCCACCGACAAAAGTCAAAATACATTGCGCCTATGGGAGACGCCCCGAGGTCAACTTTGGCGTAAAGCTACGAAATTCGGGACACGCATTCCTCTCGTGAGGACGAACAAAAAAAATCATTGTGGCCACGCCCCCAGACTTACCCTATGGCCGCCATCTTCCTTTGAAAATGAAAATACGCTGTGTTAGTCATTTTGTTCACGTCAAACTTTGACGAACTCCTCCTAGGGCGTTTTGCCCACCGACTTCAAAATCGGCGGACGTCCTCTGGACAAGTGGGGCATCTAAAGTTATTCAATTTTTTGAGATACCTTTAACGGTCTGTGTGCGGCGCAGCCGCAAAGTTGGACAACTTATTTTGGAATATTGCAGATCTAAAAATTGCTCCCATTTGATCAAAACCAGTCCGATTAGGACCAAATTTGAATCAGTTGTTAAACTTTCTAGTTTGGACCAGTTTAGGCTGACAAAATTGAAATGGCCGCGATAGCGCCCCCTACAGAGTGACCTTTAAATTAACATTGAAGGTCAAAAATTAGTTTTACCAAAATTGTCTAAACTTTACCCAAAATTCTATTTTGCCGTCCCGATCACAAAAGCCAATCACAAAAATGCCTAAATTTTTACGGCGTAGTCGTAGCGATGACAGAAACCTCCCATGTTATCCCTATGGGAAAACCACCAAATCTCTCAAATTACCACATTTTTATGTTTTACACTTCAACGAACTCCTCCTAGTGCGTTTTGCCCACCAACCTCAAAATCGGTGTACGTCCTCTAGACAAGTGGGGCATCTAAAGTTATCCAAATTTTAAGGATAGCTTTTACGATTTCTGTGCGACGGAGCCGCAAACGTTTCCCAGAATTCTGACTATTTGGCCTTCAGAGTGGCCTATAAGCAATAGAGTTTTTCCAAATGACATGATATTTTGAACAAAATTCTAATTTGCCATCCTGATCATGAAAGTATGAGAGCCAAAGTCATATTTTGTACGGCGTAACCGTAGCGATGACAGAAACATCCCATGTTATCCTTATGGGAAAATCGTAGAATCGCTCAAATCACCACATTTTTACGCTTCACACTTTAATGAACTCCTCCTAGGGCGATTGTCCGATCAAGTTCATATTTGGAGAATATCATCTACACAAGCGGGGCATCAAAACGTATCCATATTTTGATTCTAAGTGCTACGGTCTCTGTGTGGCGGACCCGCAAATATATGTCAGAAATGGGAAAACAGCGAAATCTCTAAAATGACCACATTTTTACGCTTCACACTTTAACGAACTCCTCCCAGGGCGATTGCCCGATCAAGCTCATATTTGGGGAAAATCATCTACACAAACGGGGCATCAAAAGTTATCCATATTTTGATTTTAAGTGGTACGGTCTCTGTGCCGTGGAGCTGCAAATATACTGTCACAAATGGGAAAAACGCCAAATCCTTGAAATGTTCACATTTATGCTTCACACTTTAATGAACTACTCTGTGGGCAATAGCTCGATCAAGCTCATATTTGGGAAAAATAATCTACACAAGCGGAGCATCAAAAGTTATCCATATTTTTATTCCAAGTGTCACGGTCTCTGTGCGCTGGAGCTGCATATTTGACCGACATTTGTGTTCATTTGCACTGGTTGTCCACATGTCCAATGTGTCGCTGTCTTAGTTCTTAGATAATTGCGTTAGCGCCATCTCTGTAAAATGCAGAGAGCAGAGTCGGAAGGCCGGCGGCCCGCGAGGGCCGTTGGATGCCGCTTGCGGCTTTAATTTTTCTTGTTCTTCTTCAGCGCTTTGATCTCTAATTTGACCCCCTGAACATGCTCAAAAACTCACCAAACTTTGCCCAAAATTCAGAATCGGTGAAAAATTTTATTTTTTCTGGGCCATTTTTTTTTTCGTTAAAAAATGGCGCGACAGCGCCACCGACAAAAGTCAAAATACATTGCGCCTATGGGAGACGCCCCGAGGTCAACTTTGGCGTAAAGCTACGAAATTCGGGACACGCATTCCTCTCGTGAGGATAAACAAAAAAAAACATTGTGGCCACGCCCCCAAACTTACCCTATGGCCGCCATCTTCCTTTGAAAATGAAAACAAGCTGAGTTAGCCATTTTGTTTACGTCAAACTTTGACGAACTCCTCCTAGGGCGTTTTGCCCACCGACTTCAAAATCGGCGTACGTCCTCTGGACAAGTGGGGCATCTAAAGTTATTCAATTTTTTGAGATACCTTTTACGGTCTGTGTGCGGCGCAGCCGCAAAGTTGGACAACTTATTTTGGAATATTGCAGGTCTAAAAATTGCTCCCATTTGATCAAAACCAGTCCGATTAGGACCAAATTTGAATCAGTTGTTAAACTTTCTAGTTTGGACCAGTTTAGGCTGACAAAATTGAAATGACAGTGATAGCGCCCCCTACAGAGTGACCTTTAAATTAACATTGAAGGTCAAAAATTAGTTTTACCAAAATTGTCTAAACTTTACCCAAAATTCAATTTTGCCGTCCCGATCACAAAAGCCAATCACAAAAATGCCTAAATTTTTACGCCGTAGTCGTAGCGATGACAGAAACCTCCCATGTTATCCCTATGGGAAAACCACAAAATCTCTCAAATTACCACATTTTTATGTTTTACACTTTAACGAAGTCCTCCTAGTGCGTTTTGCCCACCAACCTCAAAATCGGTGTACGTCCTCTAGACAAGTGGTGTATCTAAAGTTATCCAAATTTTAAGGATAACTTTTACGGTCTTTGTGCGACGGAGCCGCAAACGTTTCCCAGAATTCTGACTATTTGGCCTTCAGAGTGGCCTATAAACAATAGAGTTTTTCCAAATGACATGATATTTTGAACAAAATTCTAATTTGCCATCCTGATCATAAAAGTATGAGAGCCAAAGTCATATTTTGTACGGCGTAACCGTAGCGTTGACAGAAACATCCCATGTTATCCTTATGGGAAAATCGTAGAATCGCTCAAATCACCACATTTTTACGCTTCACACTTTAATGAACTCCTCCTAGGGCGATTGTCCGATCAAGTTCATATTTGGAGAATATCATCTACACAAGCGGGGCATCAAAACTTACCCATATTTTGATTCTAAGTGCTACGGTCTCTGTGTGGCGGACCCGCAAATATATGTCAGAAATGGGAAAACAGCGAAATCTCTAAAATCACCACATTTTTACGCTTCACACTTTAACGAACTCCTCCTAGGGCGATTGCCCGATCAAGCTCATATTTGGGGAAAATCATCTACACAAACGGGGCATCAAAAGTTATCCATATTTTGATTTTAAGTGGTACGGTCTCTGTGCCGTGGAGCTGCAAATATACTGTCACAAATGGGAAAAACGCCAAATCCTTGAAATGTTCACATTTACGCTTCACACTTTAACAAACTCCTCCGTGGGCAATAGCTCGATCAAGCTTTACTTTGGGAAAAATCATCTACACAAGCGCGGCATCAAAAGTTATCCATATTTTTATTCCAAGTGCTACGGTCTCTGTGCGGCGGCGCAGCAAATTTGACTGACACTTGTGTTCATTTGCACTGGATTGGCCATGTCCAATGTGTCGCCGTCTGTCAAGTTCTTTTTTTATTCAAGACACAATAAGGGCGCCATCTTTATCAAGTCGAAAGCGCAGAGTCGGAAGGCCGGCGGCCCGCGAGGGCCGTTGGATGCCGCTTGCGGCTTTAATTTTTCTTGTTCTTCTTCAGCGCTTTGATCTCTAATTTGACCCCCTGAACATGCTCAAAAACTCACCAAACTTTGCCCAAAATTCAGAATCGGCGAAAAATTTTGTTTTTTCAGGGCCATTTTTTTTGCGTTAAAAAATGGCGCGACAGCGCCACCGACAAAAGTCAAAATACATTGCGCCTATGGAAGACGCCCCGAGGTCAACTTTGTCGTAGAGCTACGAAATTCAGGACACGCATTCCTCTTGTGAGGACAAAAAAAAAATATTATTGTGGCCACGCCCCCAGACTTACCCTATGGCCACCATCTTCCTTTGAAAATGAAAACACGCTGTGTTAGCCATTTTGTTCACGTCAAACTTTGACGAACTCCTCCTAGGGCGTTTTGCCCACCGACTTCAAAATCGGCGTACGTCCTCTGGACAAGTGGGGCATCTAAAGTTATTCAATTTTTTGAGATACCTTTTACGGTCTGTGTGCGGCGCAGCCGCAAAGTTGGACAACTTATTTTGGAATATTGCAGGTCTAAAAATTGCTCCCATTTGATCAAAACCAGTCCGATTAGGACCAAATTTGAATCATTTGTTAAACTTTCTAGTTTGGACCAGTTTAGGCTGACAAAATTGAAATGGCAGTGATAGCGCCCCCTACAGAGTGACCTTTAAATTAACATTGAAGGTCAAAAATTAGTTTTACCAAAATTGTCTAAACTTTACCCAAAATTCTATTTTGCCGTCCCGATCACAAAAGCCAATCACAAAAATGCCTAAATTTTTACGCCGTAGTCGTAGCGATGACAGAAACCTCCCATGTTATCCCTATGGGAAAACCACAAAATCTCTCAAATTACCACATTTTTATGTTTTACACTTTAACGAAGTCCTCCTAGTGCGTTTTGCCCACCAACCTCAAAATCGGTGTACGTCCTCTAGACAAGTGGTGTATCTAAAGTTATCCAAATTTTAAGGATAACTTTTACGGTCTTTGTGCGACGGAGCCGCAAACGTTTCCCAGAATTCTGACTATTTGGCCTTCAGAGTAGCCTATAAACAATAGAGTTTTTCCAAATGACATGACATTTTGCACAAAATTCTCAATTGCCATCCCCAAAATAAAAGTATGAGAGCCAAAGTCATATTTTGTACAGCGTAGCCGTAGCGATGACAGAAACATCCCATGTTATCCCTATGGGGAAACCGCAAAATCTCTAAAATGACCACATTTTTACACTTCACACTTTAAGAAACTCCTCCTAGGGCGAAAGCCCGATCAAGTTGATATTTGGGGAGAATCATCTACACAAGCGGGGCATCAAAAGTTATCCATATTTTGATTTTAAGTACTAGGGTCTCTGTGCGGTAGAGCCGCAAATATATGTCACAAATGGGAAAAACGCCAAATCCTTGAAATGTTCACATTTACGCTTCACACTTTAATGAACTCCTCTGTGGGCAATAGCTCGATCAAGCTCATATTTTGGGAAAATAATCTACACAAGCGGAGCATCAAAAGTTATCCATATTTTTATTCCAAGTGTCACAGTCTCTGTGCGCTGGAGCTGCACATTTGACCGACATTTGTGTTCATTTGCACTGGTTAAGCACAGCATTGTACATGTACAATGTGTCGCTGTCTTAGTTCTTAGACAATTGCGTTAGCGCCATCTCTGTAAAATGCAGAGAGCAGAGTCGGAAGGCCGGCGGCCCGCGAGGGCCGTTGGATGCCGTTTGCGGCTTTAATTCTTTCTTCTTCTTCTTCTTCTTCTTCTCGGGACCAACCCCCCTATTTTTCACCCAGTGAACATTGACGAAAAGTCACAAAAATGTTCACACCTCTAAAAATCGTGCCTCTCTACATTCTGGCTATTTCCCTTTTCTAAAATAAAAAAATTGGCGCGTCAGCGCCCCCAAATGTACCAAAAATGCATTGAGAGATGGGAAATGACCCCAAAAAAATCTGATCGTAGAATCATGAAATTTGGCGCAGAGGTAGATGGTGACAAGAGAAGTAAAAAATATTATTACGGCAACGCCGTCCGCCCAACCAAATGTCGGCCATATTGCTTCAAAAATGGCTAAACATGACTTCGGAGTTTTTCCAAACGTCGTACTTTTACGAACTCCTCCCAGGGCGTTGGCCCTAAAAAGCTGAAATTTGGTGAAAATGCTACTGAGGAGTGGGACATCAAAAGTTATCCAAATTACATTGATACCTCTCACGGTCTCTGTGCGGCGAAGCCGCAAACTGTAGCAAGAATTTCAGAAATCTCCCATATTTAAAATTTCTGCCGTTTGCGCAGATAAAGTCCGAATTGCGTCAAATTAGAATCAGTTGTTAAACTCTTTGCCCTAAACCTACTTGAAGTGAAATAAATTCATTTGGCGCCACAGCGCCCCCTACAGATTTTATATGGAGGTTAAATGTTTAGTTTTGCGAAATTATATGAAATTTGACACACAACTCAATTTTAATATCCCCATCAAAAAAGTCAATGAGACCCATGTCATAATTGTTATGGCGTTGCCGTAACGATGACCGAAACCTTTCATGTTATTCCAATGGGGAAATCGCCAGAACATGTTTACACTTTAGACTTTCACAAACTCCTCCCAGGGCGTCAGCCCTATTAACCTGAAATTTGGTGAGACTCATCTTCAGGGGTGGACCATCAAAAGTTATCCACATTTTCATTCAAAGAGTCACGGTGTCTGTGCGGCAAAGCCGCACATTTTGCCAAGAATTCAAAATAAAATAGCTTTTTGATGGTAAAACAAAGGGGAGAAGATGTGACAGCGTCACAGATTCAGCAGTAGGCGTAATAAAAGGACAATTGGGGCGCGTTAGCGCCCCCTCCTCTTGCGGCGTGGCGGCGGTGTGGCGGCGGCGTGGCGAGGGCCGATCATTGCCGCTTGCGGCTATATTTAGTATTACTTCTACTTCTGCTATTTGTTTATTGCCACTTTGAGATGACTTTTAGATTACTTCTGCTACTTCTATGCATGGGATTCCTTGAAGACATTCAGAACCAAATATTCTGTGAACTGAAATACATACTTTCTTCTAGTACTACAGCAATCTCACAATTAATATACACTTTTCAAGCACTGATTGAAGTTGGTCAACTTTTCTTTTTTTTCAGGAGTTATGTTCACGTTTTTCCTCATTTCGCCTTTCTGTTTGTGTGTGCTTTTTATGTAATATGGGAGATTTTTTATGGGGCATGATTGCGTTCTGAATTGCGTCAGTTGACTTTCTGCGCCAGCATCAAGCCCCGCCCCCTTCAGACGGCCCTCACCCTTCCTGTGTGGTACTATAAAAGCCACCTCCTCCTCTGAGCCTCAGACTTGAACTGATCACTGGTGCAAAACGTCTGCCTCTTCTGCCTGGTCCTCCTCCACATCTACTGCAGGTAAGAAAATACATTCAATTGCCAAAAACCCACTAACCTAACAGACTAAACTTTTAAATATTATTCTGAATGCTTTTAAACATGCTCTACAATTACTATCATTTACACAACCATATCACTCAACTTTGAAATTAGAAAATGCAGAAACACTGAACATTTTAAATTTAGAACTGACTGGGTAAATTCATTTTTGGATAATGTTTGATTTGTTTTTATGTTTGATTTCTTTTAAGTATCTATCTAATCTATTTATTGCATAACACATTTCAGAGCAATTTAATTATCTGTTTTGGATTGTGTTTCCTCACCAATCTTAATTTGTCTAATGAATAGATTAACAAAAGTGTACACAAGTATTGATCGTTACATTTAAGGTAATTAACCGTAATTTTGCGCGGGCACATGCATAAGTGGAGCGCGACCACATCATTACCAGCCAATTGAATAATGAATGAGCATCGATGTCCAGCTGCTAACTGGAATTATGTTTGCATGTATATATTGACTGCTTTATATGTCACACTTTGGCCAAGAAACGTGCACCAGAGTTAAAGACTTTTAATTTATAAATCCATACAATTTGCTTTTAACAATTGGTTAGTGTAAGCATATTTTAGGAAATTGTTCAACTCTTAACATTGCATGGCTTCTCATACAATAATTAAAGTAAAAATAAATAAAGATCAATGCATTTTCCTCCATATGCACTCAATCTATGCAGTACATTTTACATGGAGTTTAGATTTTCATCATTTTGTCTAAATTATTGATTGGATTGGATGTATTGCTCTCCCCTGTGTGAAACAGAGATTATAAAAGCTCTTATTGAACATATTGAAGCTTGAATTAGTCGAGCCAAAAGCCTTGAAGCGGCTGGAGCTATTGCTTTTATTTAATTGGATCATTTGGTTTGGATGAGCGGGAATTCTTAACATGGCTTCATTTATTACAAATAACTGTGTTAAACCAGTGGGCAATTAGCAAACCCCTGGAATGATGATATTGCTTTAAACTTTCTACTCACCAAGTCATCAAGTAGTAAATATATCTGTATCGACAATTGTGTAACCAAAACAAATGAAACTTGCCCAGTGCCTTCAAACCACCAGTGCATTTTTGTAGATTGCTTATGCGAATGAAAAGTCTTGGACACATAAATGAATCCTTCTGGGGTATGAAGCGGATTTTTATGTGAAAAAAGCAAACAGACAAACATTGTGCATTCGGAAAAATTAAGATTTTCAGCTAATTGGCAGATTCCCTTCGGGATGTAGCTGTTGCCAGATTGCATTCATCACAACACAAACACAGATAGTCTGTGGGGAAAAGCGGGCTGCTCTTTTAGTAGCACAGTATGCTCACTTTGTCAAAAAGTAAAATTAGGTAGGTTTGGCACTGACATTTTTGCCACATAGACTCAAATACATAGACAACAGAAGGTCACAATACGGTTTCTATCTGCCAGTACCAGCTGGATAGGGCAGGATTGTGGTTGGGCATCTATGGTGTAACGTCAAGGCCAAAATAAGATTATAATCATTAATGGCAACACAACACTTACAACAAACACATATTTGACTTAGTATGTACTAAAGAGGTTGGTATAATGTCCTTATGGTGGCATGTTAACATCATTTACAACAAATGTCTCTTCATTTTGTTGGCCAGACATGAATATAGGTTTGAGAGTGTGTGTCCTTCTGGCTGCTCTCTTCAGCAGCTCCTTGAGTCTGCCTTCACAATCCACGGTAAAACCATTCTCAAACATGTAATAAATTGATATGAGATTGTGTGTTTGTTATTGAATATACTGTAATTTCTCCAGTCACAGAATACAGAGATAGATCCACAGGTGTCAGAAGCTCTGGCCCTGCCCCTCGAGGTCAGCCACAAACGCCAGGTTCGCTCCGTGAGCTCGGAGCCGTCCCAGGACGACTCAGAGGCACGCAACTCTCTCAACCAGCTTCTGGCGAGGCTGCTCTCCAGGAAAGGTGAGCAGCAGAGGGCTTTGGTTACTTTTATTTAGGCATACTCTCATCTTTGGAGAACCCTGTCATATTTCATTGTGATGTCTAAAGCTGACAATATTGTGCTCGATGTGGGACCAATAACAGTTTTCTAATCTTACTTTATATATCCAATGAAGTATTACAAAAATATGATGAACAATCAGAATACACATCTAAATGCATGTCAGAGAGCTACTTATGTCAGATCTATGCTTGCTTCTAGTCTAATGGTTGTAGTGTGTTAGTCATCATATTTCCTGACTCTAATTAAAACATTTCAAAATAAAAACAAATTGACGAGACAAATATATTTTTCTATCGCTTTTAACTACATCTTCAAATACTGTTAATTAATCAGAAATAGAAAAAATACACGTCCTATAAAGTGGGCATATTTTTATCTTAGAATAATGTTTGTCCTGCCCATATAATCTTAGTAAAGCCATTTAAATATACAGGGATCAGGTCAATGCGTAAACACAGTTTTCTGTTTCTCTCAGTGTGATCCATCGTCACTCATGCTGTGCTGCCGTCCCTCCATCTGTCCCACCTCCACGGCCCCCTCCCTCTGAGCTGCCCCCGTCTGTCATTTTACATTCCCTCGTCTCACCACTGCCACTTGTTCTCATAGGTCATCTTTTTGCATATCACTTTCCCAATGGACCTGGCTTTTACTTTCACCTGCTGAGCTTATTGATTTCCATTTGGATCTGTACAAACAAGCCAGTAGGAGTTATAGGATAAACCTCACCACAAACCGTTTTGCATTACTGGTCATCAAAGTTGGCGGCATTTTATTTAAGAACCAATACAATAAGAATACTAAACAGAAGACTGGCTTGTCTCATGGCAGCAGTCAGAACGAAACAGAGGTAGTGTGAAAAAGTCCCTTGTTAAAGCAAAGCCAGTCTGCATCATCAGTTTTAGCATTTCACTGGCCTCACCCTTGTAGATCACCTGCAGAGCACCATTTTTGACCCACTGATGCACTGTTTGTCTTGTTTTTTTTCACAATAATACATACATAAATACATAATCTCATCTATAAACTTGTCTGCTGGATCAGCCCTTGAGCATCACCTTTATCACTTACTTACTGGTTGGTGCCTATTCCCGTACATCCGAGCCTCCCACGGATGCACTGATTGAGAGACTTTGTATTATTCACTTGTCAGTCGTCTGTGGTCAAAATGTTTTGCTTGATTGATAAGTCCTTTTTGTCTTTTCCAGCTGCAGCGAACCAACCTCGTTCTTCCCTGAGCAGCAGAGCCAGCGGGCCGGCCCCAGGACACAGGATAAAGGACAGAGACTACCTGGGCTGGATGGACTTTGGGAGACGCAGCGCTGAAGAGTATGAATACGCCTCTTAAAAGACCCGTCTCGTCCTACAACCATCAACGTCCACAGAAATAAGGCCTTTTCTCAATGCACTTAATTCCACAACACACTGTATCAAGTAAGTTTAATCATATATTCAGGTCACTTATTCTATAAACTGTGTTTTATTTTCAGATGTGTCAAGTGAATGTATCCACTGGTGCTGCACAATATTAAAAATGCACTCCTAGTGTCATATAATGAAATGTTTTTTAATTAAATCTCTATAATGTCCTAAATGGAAGTCTGTATAAAGAAATACAACCTCTGCAAAGGGGAAAATAACGACTCACAATGTCTACTTTTATTGTAGATTTAATGTTCAATATGATGTGCTGCCCTATTTTACCGAACTTACAAATACAAAAGCACTGTGTACTCTTTTGTTTGTGATTTTATTAGTTTAGAAAATCATTTGGATTGATAATTTTTAATTTAGTTAATTTTATTGTATTTCTGTTTCTGTAATTTCTTTGTGATTTGAATGCATTTTTCCTGCTGTGAAGCACTTTGAATTGCCTTGTGTATGAAATGTGCTCTACAAATAAACTTGCCTTGCCTTGCCTAAGGGAATAGCTGGTAATGTGAAGGAACTTGCAATCATCTCTGCTCGAAATCAGTCTCTCAATCCAATATAGTTGTTACTTTTGGCCCGTTTCACATTGAGTGGCTGATCCCAAGCACCTCCTTGTTTTAGAGAGGAGCAGTGAAGTAGATCAACATTATGCGTGTTTGGTGTAATCAAAAAGGGGACACTATTTTTCATCAAAGCCAAGCCGTGCTCATTAATCCTCTAGAAATGAACACATTATCTTGTATTTGCATTTCAAATAATATCCTGGAAACCCAAATGTGTTGGAAATCCGCCAAACATCATTTATTTAATGAAGGTTTTTATTTTAATTTAAATGTGTACATTGTATAAATTATTAACTAATGTCTATCCAGGAATGGAATAATTATTCATTCATTAATAAAACTGTACTGCCTCACTGCTGTGTGTAACTCATGATCAACTTTTTGGAAAGTGGGTTAATTTAGCTACGAGACAAAAAGGACTGACCATTAGTAGAATATCGTAAGGGGTGCTTTGGGAAATTTACAGTTGTTATGGTGTTGATTTACTATTCTTCCACAAAGTAATTTGATGAAATTAAACCATGTTCACTCTGCAAGCAAAGCCCAAACTGTTACTTTACTGCCCTCAAAAGGTTAAAAAACGTAAATGCAGTACCAACAAACCGGCCACACGTTTACATTTTAAGAAAATGGTTTTATTTAAATGTTTCTACCAGTTCACATTTAAGCCTCTTGCTTTTTTAGAAATAAATGACACTGAATAAAATAGCACAAGACAGGTATAATTAAAATATTACCTTATTTTACTTCAGAGCTAAAAGATTCAAACCATGTACCCAAACCCCAATACTAAGACATTAGAGTGGCACCAGCTCCTCTCAAAAAATATTTTATTAGAACTTTTATAGTGATTTATAATCTTTGAATTTGAACTGGTTGTCAGCTCTAGAATAACATGTTGCATAAACAACAACACGCCTCAATTTAAGGGATTATTTAACAACCTTAGAAAGTGCAAATGAAAACAACGTAAGTCGCCGTGATTACAGTCTGATTAAAGTTTGTGTAACATTATTATTAACATGGATATGTTCAGAGTATTCACACAAAATAAGACATAATTTTCTCTAAACATGGATTACATCTATGTACAAAGGCATTTCGTTTGAATTATGATCATGCTTAAAGTTGGATGACAATGAAGGTTTGGCACCAACTGAGGCTACACTTTTCTCAAATTCACACAGGACTAGTGCCAATTTGTACACTGGTGACTGGCCAAAATGCATTTACTTTGGCCACTGAGTCCTCTGCACTTTTGAGACATCCAAGATAACTAATATGTTTTGGTTCATTGGAAATTTCAGTCCAATTTGTAGTTGTAGATTTTAGTGTAAGGCAGATATTTACCATTTACAGAACTTTACGAACAGACACACTGCCCTATCTCCCAATTAAGCAGCCATTCATCACAAAACACTACTGAACCAGTAACTTAAATACTCACACACTTTTAGCTACCTCCAGAACATTGCCAAGTACTAAATATAGACCTTCATCCTAGATTTTACACCTCACGTTATAAAATAATTCATCTTTCTTGCATTTTTCTTCTAAAATGTGATGTTGCAATTTGCACAAAGACAAAACACTGACATTTATTGCCCTAAATGCTGCTTTGGTCACTAAAAGAAAGTTCATTCAGGTACCAGAGTTCAACGTAAACCTTTGACAGCTAACTATAATATAATAATATAATATATATTTCTGTACTACAAGACTGTACAAGGTCCTTTGTGAGACACTAATATCCTATTACTTGTAATTATTGTCATGCCTATAAACGAATCAAAGTATAGCAGTCTTCCAGTTATTTCTTATTTCACTTATTTTGTGTCAGTGAAAATGCCCCATGGCCTCAGCAGCTTTTACTCTCACAACGGGATCTGGATCTTGAAGCAGCATCACAAGACCTTTTGAAAGCAACATGCATCAAATCAAAATAAGGTTGATGTTTCAAAAAGAAAAAAGGGTGATGTTTGTACCTTTAGTGATGGTGCCCATGTTGAGGTGGGAGAGATCCTCCTCTTGTAGGTTCCCGAGCAGAAATCCTGATTAACAATAGCAACACTTAAACGTTTATTCAAAGGTTACTTGCAGCTATTGCTAATACGTTTTTTAGGTAAAGCTGGTAAAGCAGGTAAAGCTGCTGTTATTACCTATAAACATGGCGGCTCCAGCTCTGACTTCAGGCCAGTTACTTTTGAAGAACTGGATCACGGAGATGTGATAGAAGTTTAACATGCTTGGGAAGTCCTGGATCTGCAAACAAATGTCTATTTACTAAGCCTTTTAAAAATTAAAAATACACATGATGGAGGAAGCAAATCTAATCTCTTATAATTAAGTCTTAGCGTGCTACACAACATAATTGACTAAGTAAAAAAGTAAAAACTAAAAGAGTAAACAAATTGTCCAAATTCTAATGCGCAGTAGGAGTGTATGAGTGTAAGCTCAGTATTTCTCCTAGATAGGCCTATCACGGTAATAAATTAAATATATATAATATAATATATATTATATATAATAATAAATTACTTTTTTTTTTTTTTTGAGCTGTAGGAGATCAAATCATTTTTAAATCACGACAGGCCTTCTGAATAGTTCTACAAGGCCTTAAGGAATACACTCGCTATTCATGATCACTCTCACCAGGTATTTAGTGAGGTCATTGATGAACTCTCCGTAGTGCAGGTTCTTGTCTTCATGAAGATGGTTTTGAAACATGGACGTGATCTGCTCCGAGCCCACCACAGGAGCACAGATACGCATCGCATACTTGCAGGCCTAGGAAAAGAACACAAAACACAACCATTTTGAGATCAACGTATGATATGACGTGAATGGATCCTTCTGGAGTTTTTCTTACCTTAACAACCTCCGGGTTTGGGTCGACCAGGTGCAGAAGGAGGCTCACCATGACATTATGTATCTGGTCTTTGAAGACGGGCTCTCCAGATCCGAACTTTGACAAGTTTCCCATCAGATGTATGGAAGCACAGCGAATCTCATCATTCTCCTGGATAGAGGTAAAATAGAATCACAAATTTAAAAAAATCAATGAAATAATTATTCACATTGACGAGATCTTACACTCTCCAAGAATGGCTTAATCTTCATGAAGATATAGACGACAAGTAAATGAACATTTTTCTTATCGAGGTAAAGGAGAACTTTTGACAGACCAGACATGGCCTCAAGAGTGATCAATTTACCTGAAGGAAAAAAGAACGAATGATTAGAAAACGTGGATAATAAAAGAAATAAAAGGTGTCTACTGTCATAGTCTTCTATTTGGAAAGAAAGCTTTTTATAGTATACCAGGATCGTCCTTCTCCTCCATGGCTGAGCTCATAGCCGCCAGCAGCTCCTTTGCATACTTATTCACCTGGAAGGTTGATATTAATAATTATACATATCATGCATTTTGATAAACTGTGCTAATTCATTAATCATAAAACAAAGGAAAAGTGACATTTTCTTTTGGATGTCTTATCATGTCTTACCTTGAAAATACCGGTCTGACTATAAGACTATAAGACATGAAGACCTAATGAACCTAATTGGACTGAAAAGTGAGAATAAAATGTACTGGTACATAATTCAGTATACACGATCCATATTTGAATTGTTTAAATGTCACTTATTGCCTCTACTGGACAAAAAAAACAATTACAGATTAAATACTTCCACATGTGTATGACAATAGCACAAGCATAATGCATAATTTGTATTCCCCACATTTGCGAGTATGGCGCAAACATTTGAATAGTCTCATCTCTTAATGGGAAACACTACAATATCTACAATCAGGCTGTATACAATTTACACGTCCTTTGAATTGCACTCAGGAATACATTCACATTTCTCTCTACTATCTTAATGATGTGAACGAAATTAAACTTGTACCTTTTCAGGTGAGCCCACAGCTAAGTTGCCCAAACCCCTCACAGCCAACATTCGGACCGTGCTGCAGTGGTCCGAGATCCTCTCCATCATGTTGTTCATTAACACGTCAATCAGCATCAGCTCTGTCACCACGTGATGGTTCAAGAGCTGCAGGAGAGGACAAGTGTGTTCAGTTAAACCTGGTACAATCCCAACTGGAGCAATAAAACCTCCTATCAAGTGTTACCTCGGAAAAGAATGCTGTGACAGTAATCCTCTGGCATTCATAGATATTATTTAGAGACGGACACAAGCACTCGACAATCGCAGGTAATCGTGGACCAGCGTGTTTAGCTACAGCTCTATTTAAAAAGGCACGCTATTAATTACGTTATGATGACAGCTGCATAGTTACAGTAAGTAGTAGGAGCAAACCTGGCCAGTAGTGTAACTCCGCTTATGTGTGAACTGGGCTCTCTCATTGCATCCCAGGCATTATCTTCATCTAATCTTTTCATCACTTCATCCATCTGAGCTCGTGCCAACAAGATCCTCAGTGCATCAGCTGCAACCCTGTACACAAATAACATGGACAATTATATCAGCCTATTAAATGACCTACAGTAGTGATGAAAACATCCATGTTCTTTTAATGCAGGATATACCTAATGTCTTAACAGTATACTGCTATTGTTGTACTCCAACTACTTGTATAAGTTTACCCACCCTGCTACATGGACAGACCCAGCCTGTTTTGCATTGTCTTTTGGGGCGGCAACACCGACACTTGCCCCAATTCTGATGATGAGACATGAGAAAAGCTGTGGGAACAAGCTCAGAGCAGGTTCTTGACTTTGGCTATTCAACAGTAAGTCTTTGAGTCCACATGTCATCTGGAAGAAAGGCCCATAAAATCACATACAATCTGAACTTTCGTTGTTAATTTAAATTATTTTGCGTTTGTTCCCGTGGCTTACAGCAAGAGGTTGGTTTGTGGCTATCTTAGTAGTTCCTCCTCTGATCATTCCCTCTTTGCGGTCAACGTATGGAGGCAAAATGAGCAGTTTTTCCATCACCATTTCCATTATTTGTTTGGCAACGACAGTGTCTGATCCCAAAGCCATCCACATCTCACTGGTCCAACTTGAAATAAGATATGCACAAATTTGACAATTAAGTATTTTTCATAATACTGTATAATACAACCAGCTCTTGTGTTATGGTTTGTACCCGTCGTATGGAAGTAGCTGGTTTATCAGTGTGTTGACCACAGTTTGTAGATGCTGAGAAGCCAAGATCAGTACTGTCTGTCCCACCGCGACTCTTACCTACAAAATCATGAACGCAGGTCACAAGATAATGCGATAACTTGAAGCCACATTTGGTACTGGTACAATAAGGGATGTCTATCTTTTATAGAGCTTTTCATCTCCTATTGTCAGATTAATAATACAAGTTTTTCAATGCATCTTTCTATGAGACGGTAGAACATCCAACATGAAACTAAAAATGATAATACAATTTAATTAGAGCATATCACAGACCTAAAGAACAAATATGCATTAATAGGATTGTTACGGTTTTAGAATGTATCCCAAGTCTAGAATTAAAAGCTGCCAGGCCTTCCCTTTGCTGCCATCTACTGGGAATTACAAAGAGGAGATAAACAAACGTAGCTAATGCATGACCATGCTAATGTAAGCATGCAGTTGTAATGAACACAATTTGACGATGGCATGTATGCTTAGAACGAGTCAGGCAATTTGTTATGGACTTATAAACAGCAGATAGATGCAAATAGGAGCTCTAGCTATGAGCTATAAGTCACAAATCTATGAATTTGAGGGGAGAGGACTTACAAAAGAATATTGATCAAACAAGCGTGAATGAAGCAAAATACAACTCTAGATATGTTTTTAATAATGAAACAATAGTATAACGTAGTTAAAAGCTCAAAAAGCTGAGTTTTGCATAAGTGCTTTGACTTTTCACACTGGAATGTCCCCATTGTGGTACAAATAAAGGTTATCTCATCTCTTTGCTTATATATATTCTTTATATATAACATGTTACCTGTTCCTCTGTAATGTTCTGCAGACGCACATGTAGCACTTCAAGTATCTCTGGGACCTAAGATGGACAGGATTATAAGTATAAAAAGACTTTCAAGACAAAAATGCCTCTGTTTGTCCTCCTGGGTGTTACCAGATCTTGCAGCCCACCTCCTCGACTCTTGAGGAGAGTATTGAGGACGACAGAAGAGGCTCTGCAGCAGTTTGCCTGGCTGTCCACGAGTCCCTCAAACAACATGAAAACCAGTGTGGTCAACTGCTGCTGTGGCAATCTTTTACTCATAACCTAAAATGAGAAGTTAGATACCGGTATGTTAAATATGATGCCACTTAAAGGTACACTATGTGACTTTTCTGTGTTTTGCTATGAGGATGTTATTGCTTTTGCCATGAATGTTCCACAGTATGGCATTTAACTTATCTACAGGTGTTTTTATTGCCTCACACAGACCTGCCATTTGGTCTGGTAGCATCAGGTTAAATGCCATACTGCGACACATTCCAGGCAAAGCAGCAACAGCTATATGGAGAGAAGCCTAGATACAAGTTACATAGTCCACTTTTTCATTATAGCAAGGGAAAATAATGTGCATCACAGTACCTTGGTGATATCTGAACAGGTTTTATACAAGATTGCATGGTCTGGGTTTTCTAGGCTCTCTTTTAATTGGAGCAAACTGTCCACACCTTCATCCTTATAATCCAGAGCAAATCCTGCAAAATGGAGAAAATTGTGATCAGGTTCTTCTTTCTTTCATTTTTCTTTCATTTTAGTTGATTGCATTTATAGATTCATAAGGGACATTGTAACTTGAAAGGTAGTTTTCTCAAAACGCTTTTTTCTCCCCCAGAGACCTAAAGATCAGTATAAAATATTGAAAATACAAATGCTTAAGGCAGATAATGGAGATGAATTGGAAAAAATATACCGTATTAGCCGGACTATAGGTCGCACCAGCCAAAAAAAATCCATAATAAAGAAAAAAACATATATAAGTCACACTGGAGTATGAAATGCGGTTACAAGTGTGAAAATAACAAATAATATCCCATATAAGTCGCTACGGAGTGTAAGTTTAAGTATAAATTAAGCATAAATCGCAAAACTATGAAAAAAGGTGCGACTTATAGTCCGAAAAATACGGTATATTTTTTTCCAATTCACCTCCATTGTCTACCTTAAGCATTTGTATTTTCAATATTTTATTAGATGTGCATGTATTTTATATAGTGTGGTGAGAACTTTAGTTTGACTTTACCTTCATATCGTAGTTGTATATACAGCAGAGTGTACAGACAGTCAATAGCAGTGATTCGCACAGTGGGAATCGGGTCAGAGCAACGAGGACATAATCGACCCAGAAGAGCTCCCAGATTGTGGAAAGTTACCATATTCTAAAAACAATGTCAAAAAGCATGTGGTTATCTTTGTCATGGCAGTAAATGTATGTCTTTACTGTGTCATAGGTTTACCTTGACTGTGAGGATATCTAGATAGTATGCTAGTATGTTAGCAGTAACGGAAACCGCCCTGTCCCTCTCGTGATCCTGACTTGAACTTAACCAAGATTCAAGGTGCTGAAAAACACAAATCAAATTCTATAAAAGCTCAATTACAAAAATAACAAAGAGCTGAAAAAACATGCCACAAGGAAATGAGAAACGTCATGTTGACCCCAGACTTCACCTTGAAAACACTCTGAAGGCCGTCTGGAGTGGGATCCCTGGACAGGACACTCTTAAGCAGATCTTGAAGTGCAGCTAACGTGGCTTTGTAAAGCATCTGCACAGATTTTGATAGATAATTTCCCCAAATAAATAAAAAATGTGAACATATTTTTTGTACCTGTCTTTGTGTAGGATCAAGGATTTCCTCTTCTTTAACTTTCTCTGGTGTGTGTGTCTCCGGTGGCAATGAAAACACATTATTCACACAAATCTTCAACAAATCAAATGTCTCATTTTCACTCATAGCAGGATCAAGAGTGCTGGGTTAAAGAGTTAAAGATAATCTAGTGTCTATTTTTGAATTTATTTATTTGAGCGTCCCAGTAGAGTCCTGCTGAGCCAATTCTGTGTCCTAGTCCAGCCTGAAGGATACATCAGGGTGGCACAAGTTGTCATCACTAGATGGCGCACTGGTGTCCTCAAAGAATCAGTTGCCTCAGCCTTTATGAAATCCTTTCATGAAAATTGGTAGATTAATATTGGATAAATAATAATAATTTATTTATTTTTAAATAGATTTTACTGACCAACATAGTTGTGATGAGTTCTTGTTTCCGTGTGAAAACATAGCCCTGTTTCTTCACACACTCGCTGATGGCTTTAGCAATAAAACCAACACTCTGGATCAAACTCAACTTCATGGTCATGTCCTGCAGCAAAAAAAAGAAAAATACATGACAAAATTAAAGAAACAGATTAAAGTCAAGCCCAAGAGGTTAAATTTAGAGCAGCTTCATAATTATAAAAATGCACATCACGAGGCACAGAATAATTTAATTTAGAGGCTGAGCAAAAGCAAAGCTCTACTTGAACCAAAGATCCAGCTAGATCAAAAAGGTTTTAAGAGAAGCTACTGAGAGATTGAGTGTTATTAGTGGAGATGGGTTTCAGCGGCAAACCACCAGCTAAAACTACAGGCTCAAGTCTAGAAATAAAGATGATAATTTCTCACCTTGAACCACATCACTGACTTAAATTTTAATAACAAAGCTATACAGAAGACACCTGAGAGGAAAGGAAGACAGCAAAGTTTTTTTTTTCAATCAAATCAAGGGAAGCCTGAAACTAAAAATATAAAAATTTTAAATTAGATTAGTGGGTTGAATTTCAAAATAAGACAGGCTTTACTGTATTCTTTTTGGTGCAGAAGAGCAGAGTAGCAATGCAATTGACAGACTGTAATCTAGCAGCATGACCATTACCTGTTCATGGGGAATTAATCTTAATTCACGAAAATGTTTTAAATTGAAATCGTCAATTTTAGCTGCTCTTCAACAACATAAAGAAAAACATATAGCCAACACTAGATTTTTGTGTGTGATATTTCCTTTAAAGCTACATAGCAGAAGTGTGTTTTACAATTCACAAATGTTGGCTACAACAACTGGCTACATCAAATGACATGACACACTAGTAAAAAGTTTACATTATAAACTGTAGTGTGATGTTCTAAACTCAGTGTTAAGTATAAGCTGAAAAAAGGGGCACATAAGATTGCTAGTCTTTCTGAGGGGACAATGCAAGCCCAGGCAATAGGCCATGAAAGAAAAAAAACATCTCCCCCTCTGTTTTTTGGGACAAATCACACCCTAATTGGTAATGATTTAATTAATGAAATTAATACAGAAATATGAAATAATAAAATTGAAAAACATTATATTCCATTTCTAAAACTGTATTCTAAAGGAACCTAATAAACTACACTGTGATACTTTGAAATGTAGCTTTAAAGGGTAAAAGGCCAGTAGCACAGCACGTTTGGTTTGACCTTTTAGCAGCCACAATGCTTAAAAGTACAAGAAACCAATGTAAGATACAGATAGACAGAAAACTGCAGGCGCAAAGTTACTTATTATAATAAAACTAGAAGAAACCCCATGAAGTTCGATGACAATACCTTAGTCTCTACTTTAATCCCCAGAACCTGTGTGGAGTAGAGGTGACAATGGTCATAAGATCGTACTACTACACCTACCTTTGTCTGTCTGCAAAACCTACAAAAATAATTAATTGCATTACCTTACATTACCTTTTCATCATTACCTTAGTATTGAAGTGTTTATTGATGTTTTGGAGGATGTCCTGGTCAATGCGGTTCAGGATCTTCTCCGGCGGCGCATGCAGAGCCACTTGACCGTAGCACAGAATTAAAGTACTCTTCACTTTCTCCACCTCAACCTCATTGCGATCCTGAAAATAGAGTAACAAAAAAACTACCATATAAGGATGTCACAAATTTCACAATTATTGTGAGAAGAAAACACCCACGCTTGAGTGATTATTCATGATTCTTCATTAAAAAAAACTGTAATCCTCAATTCACTCCCATTCATTCCCATTGTATAATAACTCACCATTTCTCTAGCAAGTGTCCCATTCAGGAAAGCAAACTTTCAGAATGATATTTTCACAGTATAGACGGAGTTGAAAGCAAAAGCAAAAGCAATGCGATTATTTATGGTTTTACATTTACATTTAGATTGTTTATTATATTGTGATTTTGACGTGTCTTTTATGGGTTTTTGAATGGCTTTTGTATGAATTATGCGAACTAATTTGATTGATTGTGACACTATTTTGATTACTTGAGACTTAACTTAAAAAATTTACTAAGACTTGGGACTTAAAGGCTAATGATTTAAAGGCTGATGACTTGGACTTGGAGCCCTCCGACGTCAGAGGATTTGGTGGTTCTTCTCAAAAAAATAAAAATAAAAATGTATAAACCACTTTCTCATTACTGTCAATACTTACTGTAACTATGACCAGGACTTTTTAAAAAAGAACCATTCACAAAAAATCATATACATTGGTGATATGAGCCATTTTCTGTACGGGTAAATTGGAACAAAGACTTGAAGGCAATGTAGAGGACTTGGACCATTGACTTGGGACTTGACACTTGCAAAAACCTCTGAGTAGTTAAAAATATGTAAATGTAAATTACTTTTAGCAAGTTGAAGATGCTTGGTGACTTCTTAAATGCTTCTGATTTGCCAAATGCCTCCAGTTTAGCCAGAGTGCCCTCCAGGTGGCTGTTTGCGCACAGACCGACACCCATCGCGACTCCCTATAATGCAGCAACAGACCAAGGATTAGAGAAATTTACTAAATCTACCTTCATTGTTGGTTAACATGGTCATTACCTCTCTCTCAATGGCGTCATTGTGGTGTGCTGCTAGGAGAATTTCATGCAGCTGCTTTTTAACTTGTTCTTTGTTGAAATTGTGCTGAAGAATCACCCCTATACACCGATAAAGGAAGCTCTGCAGACAAGACGTACAGAATATGGATTATTATTGAGCACTCATAACTCAAACATAACAGTACAGATAAATAATGTAAAACATTCTGTTAAGGAGAAGCTTTACCTTTTCCGCTAAGGCATTGTTATAAGTGGAGAGATACCGAGTTGCTTCAGATGCCAACTGACAAACCCATGTGTTATCTTCAAAAGTAGCTAGTGTTATGGATAAGAACTGAAAGACATATCATGCTAATTAGACATCACTTAACTTATCATGCCAAAAATCACATCATAAGAATTTCATACTTTACATCAGAGGTACTGGTATATGCGAAAAAGAAAGCAACTGTGACATAACAACTCATGCCAATGGAGAAGCATAAAAATGTTTGGAAAGAATTCTGTTGGAAAAATGTATCACATTTCATAACACCATGTCAAAGTGCACATATTAACAGGGAAATACTGGTTGTTGGAGAAACTGTGGTTGTCAAGTGGCTCATCACATTTTTTTTTGTGTGTGACTGCCCTATTATTCATAAATACTGGACCAAGATTAATGAGGCACTGGCAGCTCTTTAACACCAATATTTAATTTAAAACAATGTATCTCTGATGTAAAACTCCAACAAAGCACATGATTGATGGATACCTGTGGAGTGTACTTTGTAGCAGCAAAAAAAAGGGATGACATAGATGGAGCCGACTATCAAGGAGTAGACTGAAATAACTTAAAAGGTTGAATGGTTTTTTTTGGCCCAAATCTGAGTCTTATTTCCTCGTGGCGTGGACTGCCAATTAGTCCTGCCACGTATCAATCATAAAACGCACCTACCGCTCACCTGCAGCCGTGTGCGGCTCGTCCCCATGAGAGCAGCACGTTTCCGCGTGTCTAAGCGGATTGATCTATCATAATATATTTCCCTCAGTGTACTGGACAAATTGAAGACGAGAGATGCGATGCGATCCGTCGCGCTAATAAACAAACGCACCTGTGTGTTGCATCACCTTATTTACAGTATGGTTGCGAGGTAAAAGTTGTGGATTTACCTATAACTGTGTGATATTTGCTGTCCATGTTCAACCAGGAAGTAAAATTAAAAAAAAATATTAAAAAATTGTCACACTGGGGGACAAAAGGGTAAAATGTTTAATAAAATCTAAAATAAAATTATGTTGACTACGTTTTAGTGAAATGTGCACTCTAACTGTCATATAGTATTCTACAGTTGATTAAACACATGTATTTACCTTTAGTAACTTATCTTCCCAGTTTTTCTGGTCAAGACTTTCAACTGAAGAGTCTGAAAATAAATAAAGTTAAACAATGAAGAGGTTTCAATCTCAATATTATTATTTTTTACCAGGTCAAAGAAAGGTTTATAAATAAATTAAATGATCTTATTTAAAGTACATGCAAACCGCAAAATTAATTTGAGGGACCATGATCAAAAATAAATTAGATTATTTTGCCGTTTACATGTCACTTTAATAATCTTATAACAAACAAATCTTAAGATAATCACATTTTAACAGCAAGTTAATGAAAAATTTGACATAAAAGAAAATCTGATCATACCCTCTAAAAGTGATAGTAATGGGGGTATCTCATTGTCCCATAGTGTCTCTAACTTTGGATGGATGTTGGTGCTAAGAACTTGCAGCAGAGAGAATGACGGAGCGCCGTGGTCTCGACTATTGAATGGAAAGGCTGCATTGACCTATAAAAAAAGGGAATTAAAATTGCGTCAAAATGTGAATATGAATCCTGTTAACCCACACTCACCAGCAACCGTATGAATAGTGTTTGAGGGGTAGGTAGATTAACTGTAAAAGAAAAAGCCAAGCATGATCTTTCTTTTTTACCTTTTCAAAAGCACATGAAAACACAATACCGGAAAACTATTAATATTAACCTTCTTGTGTGAAGTCTATTTTGAAACTGCTCTCCTGGTTAACCTTCTTCTTATTTCCCAGAACAACTAAACTTTTACACAGAGGAGTGGTGGCACTGCTGTACTGTGGAGGAGTCAGGAAATACAAAAGCTTTGGCCAAAGAACCTGCAAACACAAGAACAAATAACATTTTTTAAAAAGCTCAAAACGTGCAGACAATTGTTGGAGTATTAACCATATCTCTACGCACGTCTGCGAGTTGTCCAACAGTGGTGGTGAGCAGATGGAGAGTGTTGTCACACATCGATCTAAGGGCCTCATTTGTCACCTCTTCTGGATCTGTGCTTCTTTGTCCACGCTGAAAATAATTGACACACTTTTTATTTACATTTTATTACACTGTTATACTCGTAATTATGTTTATGAACGAAAAACTGAATAGAGTTTTGAAGATTATACAATACACAGAATATTTACATGGTACGTGTCAGGAAGCGCACAGTTTTGAACAATGAACCGAACCAGTAACTCTCCTCCTTCCAACTCGAGATAACCGTGATGAGCCATGGCACTAATCACCTGTACCACTCGCTTCTTCACCTACAAGAATCAGGAAACAATTAAATCAGCTTTACTAAAACCTGCACCTAAACTGTCCCATGGCCATATTACTGTTACTACCACAAGAAATGTAGAAAGTTATGAACTGAATGCATTACCTTATTGCTGT
This sequence comes from Eucyclogobius newberryi, assembly GCF_026437365.1. Lineage (NCBI taxonomy): Eukaryota > Metazoa > Chordata > Actinopteri > Gobiiformes > Gobiidae > Eucyclogobius > Eucyclogobius newberryi. Next base: position 22,011,663 of record NW_027315945.1, on the reverse strand, counting down.
GGTCAGCCATTGGTTGTCTAATGCTGGATAATATCATGAGCTTTTTGGTCTCCATTGTGGAAGCTGGAAGGAAAAATGTGCACTTTACACATAAGTGGTAGTAAATCAATATTGCAAACTAAAATTGCATTGCTAATACTGATAATGTTTAGACTTATGCACTCATGCTGTTCAAGTAAAAGTTTAAAAAACATTGATTTCCTCACTAGTAGAGTTGATCAGGTGGCGCAGCACAGCCAGAGAGCCCAGTCTACTTCTTTCATTGGTGTTTTCCAACCTCTGGAGTATGAACAAAATCAACCGGTCTGGAAATGTGTTTGCTGTCAATGTAAAAGTAAGTTTAAAAGTGAGCTATACCAAAGAAAGTAGGAGAAAAGAACAGACTAAACATGAAGTGAAGAAGAAACTATCCCAGTTAATATGATTATCTTGTCAGGACACAGAGTCTCTGTCACTAATGCATGATCTCATTAGTGCTCTTGTGACTCTGTAGAGCTAAAACAGTTAGAAAACACTGGACTGTCCTTGTATTACACGTGAAGATCACTATACCGAGCAAACTGAAGCAGCGGAGGACCTCGTTGTGGTTCTTTACTGTTGGAGGGTTACTGTAATCCACTGGGACAGACACCTGAATACAAGAAAGTAATGTTCATGTTATGATATGATATGTTAATCAAAATAATGTGGGCCAAAGGTATTTGTAAAATGAGTGGAGCATGTTAATGCTCATGACAACGTAACACAGAACAGCAAAAATATTGATGTAGTGAAAGGTTTGAAATGAAACTGTATTTCTCATCTGCACATAATAGCAGCAGTATCACATCCCTTTCTCAGTCACTGTGGTTTAACGTCACAACAATCAAAACATAACGCAAATGGTCAGCTGACTCACAGATGACTAAAACAGCAGTTTGTCACAAGTACAATTGTCAGCAAAGACAGATTTGTTTTAACAATGCTGAGCATTATGGGGAATGTTTGTTGTACCTGATGATGAAGAGCAAAGAGTAAACTGTCCAGTTGTGTCTCCAACACTCTGCTGCCCATATTGACAGAGGCATCAAGCACTTGGCACAGACTCTAAATGCAGCAAAATAATAAAGTAATAATGTTTTGCTTAGAAGAGGGCCAAATAATACCCATAAAAGGGATACAGTAACATTACCTTGCTTATAATATAATGTTCATTGTTGTGTTTTTTATACAAAGACAAAATTGCGGGAATAAGTTTTGGAATGTGCTCCTCCAGTTTGTCACTTGCCATCAGGTGGCACATAGAACCCAGTGCCTCAGCCACAGTGAGCCGCAACTGGAAACACAAGAAAGTTACTTGGTTTATGTAAACATTAGATAAAGTGGTTATGTAAAGAGTGAATTTTTTTTGGCAGCAACACAACCAGAGGCAAAAATATACTGCTAGTTTATCATGTAAAAGATCTTACCTTAGGCTCTCTAGTTTGTAACCAATTCTGGAAAAGTATGTCAAAAGCAGAACAGATTTCATTAGAAAAGGTGTCTTTTCTAACTGTGGGATCTGGAGCTTTATCAAGGTTTGCCAGATACTCCAGGATGCTGTCGGTGAAATGACGGAGTGCTAGAGTGAAAAAAACAAAGAAAATACATCATTGTATAATATATAAGATACTGTAATAGTCTTGTCCTTGTGAGGTCTTACCAGAGGAAAACACCCACTTCATGTTGTCATGTTTGGCCATGTTGAGCATGGGTAGCATTGTGCCCAATATGGCATTCAAGAAAGGCACCATACCAAAAACTAAACAAAAAGGAGAGATGGTGAATAACCTTTATTTGTCCCACAATGAGGACATTCCAGTGTTGCAACACAGGTTAGATAGATTAGGAACAGAAGTATAATAATACAAGCTTAGATGATTTAGAAAAAAAACAATTATAACCTTAATAATAATAAATATTAAGAAATATTGCACCAGGAACATTGTGTCACAGTATTGCACATGATTATGACAGTATTGCACATGATTATAAAAAGGTGAATGACACATGTTCAGGACTAACAGTGTTTGTTGTAGAGTCTGACAGCAGCGGGAAGGAAAGACCTGTCAAACCTCTCCTTCACACAGGGAGATCTGTCTGTCACTGAAGCTGCTATCTCTGCAATAATTTCAGTCCTCATTCATAAGGTATAAAAGATGTGTACTTATTAATAATGTATTTAAGTAAAAATCATCAAAAGAGCACAGGTCTTAACTGGCAGGGATGCTATTCAGTAATTCCCCCCCCCAAATTGCTTTGTTAAATTATATTGCGCAATCAAGTAAGATGAGTACCATAGTCAGGTCTGCTGAGACTTGTTTACATACAAGTTTAACGCCTTTAGACAGGTTTAGCAAGTCTTTCCCAACAAGAATAACTTTTGGATTCCGGTCATGAGGATTTTGTGAGAGAGTTGACTTATGCTGTGCAAACTAATATTGTATTTTGGTTGCTCATTCTTACCATTTGAGTCTGACAGATTGGCCAATGTCTGGACAACAAAGAAGTGGGGCAGGACTCCAGGCTGAAACTTGCTCAAAATCTCCTCCATGATGTCATTTATGTGCTTGTTACCCACAGCAACCAAAATATTACTTGCTGCCTGTTGCCAATCAGGGATGACATCCTGTTTCAAGCAGGAACAAAAGTGAATGACTTTCAGCGCAATGGGAAGGTTTTAGAAATTTAGCGAATACAGCTTGTGTGCAACACCAAGTAAACATATGTAACTATCAATATAATTACCTTTGAACGTGTCATTTCATCGGACGCAAGCGAGATGATGCTTTTAATCTTATTGGAACTGATCTCTTCTATTTTGCTGTCAACAATCAGTTCAATTGTTCGAAGAACCACAACTCTGTGGCTCACAATGAGCTAAACAGCAAAAACATATACGCACAATAATAAGGGCACATTCAAAAACACATGTAATAATAGAAAAAACATACATTTAGACATATTATTGGATATAACATATTGTGAAAGATAAATGCCTTTGTAACGGGAAAGCAATGAAGGAAACAAATTGACTTTAAGAAATCACATGACAACGACGGGAGAAGATTAAGCAAACCATTTTTGGTCATGCTTCCTGGACAGCCAAAGCAAATATATTGTCATCGATCTGGACTGCCTTTACAGTTTCTTCACAGTACAAGAAACAGTCCTACCTTTGGGTGATTGAGCAGATAGTCTTGGCACATGGCGAGGACTCGCTCTGGCTGCTGCTTCCCCAGGGTCAGCACAGACTTCCTAACCTGCTCCTGGACCCCTGTGTCTTTGTCATTGGCAGCATCTAATAAAGCCAGTGTCATCTCTAGGGTTGAAAGAAATGACAAAGGCATGAATTATGAACTCAATCATTTTTCATTCATCCAAAGGAAAATCTTACGTTCCACATCTGTGTCCTCCATGGTGCAGGGAGTCTCCAGGGACTGAGGGGACTATAGCAGCTTGGCTTAGTCTGGAAGAGGAGCTGAGGGAAAAGTTTGTGTCACTCAAATCCTGCCATTCAAAATAAATCTACTGATGTTGATGTTTTCTGCAATGACACACATCTAAACTAATTATACATGTCTAAAGAAATTATTGCTATACTTTATTCTGTTCTGTTTCTGTAATTTCTTACCGCGGTGAAGTTAGTTTCACGTTGGACGTTGGATATTCGCCTCCGCAACTTGAGCGGGAGCTTCCTCTGAGTGTGCCCCGCCTGCAGTAGCTCGATGCGGGAGCTGCGCGCTGAAGTGCCGCTTGGTGCGCCAGTTAGGGACCGTCTCTAAAGTACCGTTTGTTATCTTAAAAATATAAACATATTTATAAAAAAAACAAGAACTTTGAGCATGAATCCAAGTTGCTAATCCTAGATGTCATAGTCCTTTTGGGCTAAAAAATTAACCCTTTGAGATTTTTAAAGAATATTTTTCGTCAAAAAACAAGGATTATTTTCAATAGCTCCTAAATGAGCGAACCTAGATAGTAAACGCTAAGTGATTATAGTAGTTTGAGTCTCCAGGTACAACGCACACCTTTTACTTTTTCAAATTAACCCTTTGTAGATTTTTAAGGAATATTTTTCGTCAAAAAACAAGGATTCTTTTCAATAGCTCCTAAGTTAGCAAACCTAGATAGTAAATGCTAAGTGATTATAGTAGTTGTAGTCTCCAGGTATCACGCACACCTTTAACCTTTTCTATTTAACCCTTTGTAGATTTTTAAGGAATATTTTTCGTCAAAAAACAAGGATTCTTTTCAATAGCTTCTAAGTTAGCAAACCTAGATAGTAAAAGCTAAGTGATTATAGTAGTTGTGGTCTCCAGGTATCACGCACACCTTTTACTTTTTCAAATTAATAACCCTTTGTAGATTTTTAAGGAATATTTTTCGTCAAAAAACAAGGATTATTTTCAATAGTTCCTAAGTTAGCAAACCTAGATAGTAAATGCTAAGTGATTATAGTAGTTGTGGTCTCCAGGTATAAAGCACACCTTTTACTTTTTCAATTTAACTCTTTGTAGATTTTTAAGGAATATTTTTCGTCAAAAATCAAGGATTCTTTTCAATAGCTCCTAAATCGGGTAACCTAGAAAGTCAACCCCAAGTTATTATAGTAGATTGAGTGTCCAGGTATCACGCACACCTTTTACTTTTTCAAATTGATCCTTTGTTGATTTTTAAGGAATATTTTTCGTCAAAAAACAAGGATTCTTTTCAATAGCTCCTAAATCAGCTAGCCTTGATAGTAAACGCTAAGTGATTATAGTAGTTTGAGTCGCCAGGTATCACGCACACCTTTTACTTTTTCAATTTAACCCTTTATAGATTTTTAAGGAATATTTTTCGTCAAAAATCAAGGATTCTCTTCAATAGCTCCTAGGTCAGCTGACCTAGAAAGTCAAACCCAAGTAATTATAGTAGTTGTGGTCTCCAGGTATCACGCACACCTTTTACTTTTTCAAATTAACCCTTTGTAGATTTTTAAGGAATATTTTTCGTCAAAAAACAAGGATTCTTTTCAATAGTTCCTAAGTTAGCAAACCTAGATAGTAAATGCTAAGTGATTATAGTAGTTGTGGTCTCCAGGTATAAAGCACACCTTTTACTTTTTCAATTTAACTCTTTGTAGATTTTTAAGGAATATTTTTCGTCAAAAATCAAGGATTCTTTTCAATAGCTCCTAAATCGGGTAACCTAGAAAGTCAACCCCAAGTTATTATAGTAGATTGAGTCTCCAGGTATCACGCACACCTTTTACTTTTTCAAATTGATCCTTTGTTGATTTTTAAGGAATATTTTTCGTCAAAAATCAAGGATTCTTTTCAATAGCTCCTAAGTTAGCAAACCTAGATAGTAAATGCTAAGTGATTATAGTAGTTGTAGTCTCCTGGTATCACGCACACCTTTTACTTTTTCAAATTAACCCTTTGTAGCTTTTTAAGGAATATTTTTCGTCAAAAAACAAGAATTCTTTTCAATAGCTCCTAAATCAGCTGACCTAGAAAGTCAAACCCAAGTTATTATAATAGTAGGCGAAATAAGAACAAAATAGGGACAAAACAGGAACAAAACAGGACGGCAAAATAGGCACAATACAGGATCAGAACAGAGCAGAAACAAAACAAAAAGAAGCCAAGAAGGAACTAAACAGCAGAGGGGGGCGTGCCCAAGCCGCTGCGGACCACCACAGGAGACCTGCAATATTACCAGTGGAATTACTACATTCAATCGAAACTGATCTTAATAAATTCTCGGCACATACCGGGCATGGTTGACGGAGTAGCACACGATACTTCCTTAGCTGCTCAATGGGATCGCGCCACACCACAGGCTACATCCAAACTGAGTGGACCAGCGCACGCAACGTTGGCCAGCTTTTGCCGCACAACAGCGCCTTCGCCCCAATCTGCGGCGCGTGGTCATGGACAAGGCGTTAAAAGCCAAACGGGTGTACTTGACCGGTGTATCTGGGGCAAACCGGGATTTAGGAGCATTGAAACTGAATGACTGAGGAGAATTGGGAGTTCATTACCTGCTAGGTGATTTGCCAGAGCCCCGGACTGGATTATGGGTGCCTGTGGCACTGCAGCAGCACTACCGGAAGAATTTAATTCATGAATTTGTGAAATGAATGAATCGAAGCCGCGGGATTGTCATTACCTGGAATGGAGGACGGAGTGGCCAACAACCAAGGCCCGGAAGAGCGTGTGGGCAAAACGAGAGGCGGATGAGGAGGGCGCGCTTAAATAGTCTGCCAGCTGAGCGCCACGGAGCGGCAGGTAAGTGTACCCTCAGCACAGGCCTCTACAGCCCATATTGCCACATTCCACCCCCCCCCCCGAAATGCATCGTCGCCCCGACGATGAAACACAACTTAACACCAAGGCCTAAAAACTGCTTGTGTCAGCCTGGAGGGTGACACAGGAGCACCTTGGCCGGATGGTTGTTCAACTAGGGACCTTGGAATACGGTGGGGATTTAGGTATTGGCCAGCAGTCGTGCGAGTGGACCGGCGTACAGATGCCTCGCTGAAGCCAGGATTGGCCACAGGGTCAATTGCTGGCGGAGCCTGGTCAGTGACCACGGTGGGGAGAGCAACTAATGGTTCTTGAGCACTCGGCACGTGTAATGGGACGTGGGATGAGTTTTGGGGCACAACTGTTGGCTGCCGCACCGGCGGCTGTAAAAACAAATCATCCTCAAATGACTGTTCATCTTCTACGATTGGTGCTACAGGTGCATCCGGAGGATTCACACCAGGGACAGTGGCAGGGGAGTCACTGCAAAGCAGGACCTTCAACAGGGATCGGTGGACCCTTTTTACCTTGGTTTGTTGATCCACAGGAGCCACCGTGTACCACCGTGTACCACATCATCTTCCCTTGGGGCTTGCAGGACAACATAGGTTGAGGACCCCACAGGTCTTGGGTCTTCCGACAACCCCTAGCACTGTAATCGCGAAGTAGCACCAGCTGGCCTTCCTTAAATGGCACATCTCTGACCCGTTGGTCATGATTTGCCTTTCTGCGTGAGGCCGCCAGACGCAATCTTTCTCTTGGCCCGTTGAAAGCCACCTGAAGACGCGTCTGGTGCTCTTTTCACCCACTGTTACGAACCTAGGGATTCTGTAGGGGTGTCAGCTCCCTGGGCAGTGGGAGTCAGCACCCTCTCCTGGTTGCCAGGTGATTCTCTCCACTGCAGGTCCCTCCTAACACACCTTAGGATCGTTTGGCTTGAGTGGAGCCAGCCTGGATATAAGGGAGGCTGGTGGGAGCAGTCTCTCTCTCTCTCGCCGCGCCCCAAGACTGGTTGCTGTACTGTGTGGCAGCACAGTTTTATTTCTGTTTATTTTTGCACATTTTCATTGCAACGATACATATCACACTACACTTAGTTAGTTGCCATCTACACAGATACATTAGTTTCTTTTGTCAGGGCCTGATTATTTATAATAGAAATATACTATTAATTATTGTGAATGCTGTGTGGACTCCCCTCTTTGTTTGGCTGCCGTTGAGCCAGGTGGTCGTAACACCCACTCATGCACACTTCCCCCCCACGGGGTCTTGCACCCTACCCAACAAGAAATCAATAGGCAGACGTGGTTCTTGCCCAAACATCAGGAAGAATGGAGACTCACCAGTGGACTGGTGGGGAGTGGTGTTATATGCGTAGAGCACCTGGGGTAAGCAACCACTCCAGTCCCTCTTACGGGATGCAGGAAGAGCACGCAACATATTGTGAAGTGTTCGATTGAACCGCTCACACTGCCCATTTCCTGCTGGGTGGTACGGAGTAAGATAAGACAAGATAATATATTCCTTTATTGTCCCACATGGGGAAATTTCATTGATGCAACGCAGGTAGATACAGAGGTAGATACAGAAGAAAAGAACAGATCACTTATAGGAAGTTTGAAAAACACTTTCAGTAGAAGATCTCTTATAAACAAAAACTCCCATTACCCAACAAGGGATGGAGGGGAAGATAAAAATAAATAAATACATAAATACATAAATACCATTGCATGTGATCATGACAGTAATTCCACATGAATATGTGTCACGACGGCACACATTGCACATATGACGGAATTGCACATTGTTAAGTCAGTATTGCGAGTGTTCAGGACTAACAGTGTTAGTTATTGTCATGGAATTAGACAAACACCGATGCTATTCCGTAACACATCAAGAACACAATTCAACTTAGAACATGAAACGACACAGAAATATCAGACATTTGTATGGCAAGCTTGGGAGAAAACGCCGGGACTGATCACGCAGGCTGTGGTACGCAGCCTGCGTGATCCTCCTGCGTCTCACCCCGTTTTTTCCCATGCTGGTTGGTTTTATTAGATATTCTGGAATAGGCGGGTCACATTTCTCATTGGTCAGCCTCACATCAAGGCACTTGTTTTACAGCTGGTATTTTTCCTAGAGATCAAGCCTTGGGTAAACATTACCCAAACTCCTCTGGGCTGTCACACCCCCTCCTGGGGCAACATCCTTTGGCCCATCTTTACGACCCCTTCACAAATGCAGTTTGTCACACACCCGTTCTACTCTTAGACTAATGATGCAGATAAAATATCACTATTATGCAGATAAAATATATCACAGAAATATAATCATATATTCACATTTTATCACAGTTATAAAGTCTGATAGCAGCAGGAAGGAAAGACCTGCAAAACCTTTCCTTCACACAGCGAGGGTGGATCAGTCTCTCACTGAAGCTGCTCTCCAGAGCGGACTGCAGGGGGTGGCACTCATGATCTAGCATAGATGTGAATCCAGCCAGGACCCTTCTGTCCCCCACCTCCTGCACCGAGTCCAGAGCGCAGCCCAGGACGGAGCTGGACTTCTTGATGACTCTGTCCAGCCTCTTCCTCTCCCTCTCTGCGATGCTGCTGCTCCAGCAGGCCACACCGTACAGGAGGGCTGATGCCACCACAGAGTCATAGAAGGTCTTCAGGAGTGGCCCTGTCACTCCAAAAGACCTGAGTCTCCTCAGGAGGTAGAGCAGACTCTGGCTCTTCCTGTACAGTGCGTCTGTGTTATGAGTCCAGTCCAGTTTGTGGTTCAGATGAACACCCAGGTACTTGTATGAGTCCACTCTCTCAATGGCCCTTCCCTGGATGTTCACTGGTAAGGGGGCAGTGGGGTGGCGTCTGCGGAAATCCACCACCATCTCCTTGGTCTTCCCCGCGTTGATGAGGAGGTGGTTTCGCTGACACCAGTCCACAAAGTACTGCGCCAGTCCCCTGTACTCTGGATCATCGTCGTCCGTGATGAGTCAGATGATGGCAGAGTCATCAGAGAACTTCTGCAGTGTCGTGTCTGAAGTCTGCAGTGTAAAGGGTGAAGAGAAAGGGCGCAAGGACAGTGCCCTGGGGCGCCCCCACACTGCAGGTCCGAGTGTAAGACACACAGTCCCGTGCTCTCACAAACTGGGGTTGGTCCGTGAGGTAGTCCAGGATCCACTCTGCCAGGTCATACTCCACACCAGCAGTCTCCAGCTTGTCCCTCAGGAGCTGATGGTGTTGAAGGGGCTGGAAAGATTGAAGAACAGGATCCTCACAGAGCTGCCAGGCTTTTCCAGGTGAGAGAGAGAGCGGTGCAGCAGGGAGATGATGGCGTCCTCCACTCCAATGCCAGGCCGGTATACAAACTGCAGCGGGTCCATGACTGAGCTCACGGTGGAGTGGAGGTGGTCCAGGACCAGCCGCTCCAGTGTCTTCATCAGATGGGACGTGAGAGCCACCGGCCTGAAGCTGTTGAGGTCTTTGGCGCGCGGTGTCTTGGGCACAGGTACCAGACAGGAGGTCTTCCAGACCTGTGTTACCACCCTCAGCTTCAGGCTCATGTTGAAGACATGCTCCATAACTCCACACAGTTCATCTGCGCAGGACTTAAGGAGCCTGGGGCTGATGCCGTCAGGTCCTGCTGCCTTCCTCACTTTAATCCTCTTCAGCTCACTCCTCACCTGTGCTGCTGTGACAGTCAGTGGTTGGCAGGGGGACTGTGTGCTGGGGGGATGGGTGAGTCCAGGAGAAGTGGGGAGCTGATGGTCCGGGGCGGAGAAATGAAGAGGAACGGATGCAGGACATTGTCCAGCTGTGGAAGAGGGAGCATGCAGCTGTGCAGGGGGAGGGGCGGGTGACCAATCAAATCTCAAGAAGTGAGCATTTAAATCATTCACCCACTGTAGACCCCCCTCTGTCTGGGCAGGGGGGATTTTGAAGCCCGAGATGGTTTTCAGGCTTCTCCACACTCCCTGAATGTTCTTCTGCTGCAGCTGCTCCTCCATCCTCCTCTTGTAGCCGGCTTCAGCCTGCCTGATCTTCCTCCTCAGCTTTTTCTGCACAGTCCTCAGCTCCTCCTTGTTCCCTGACCTGAAGGCTCTCTTCTTCTCCTTCAGCAGAGCCTTCAGTTCACGGGTAATCCATGGCTTGTTGTTTGGAAAACACAGCACCGTCCGGGAGGGAACAATGTTCTCAAAACGAAAGTTGATGTAGTCCGTGATGCACTCTCTGATGGTGTTGATGTCCTCCCCATGGCCGTAAAGCTCAGTCCTGACAGTGGTGCTGAAGCAGTCCCTCAGAGCCTCCTCGCTCTCAGCAGACCACATCCTCACCACACGGGACACCACAGGCTGCCTGTGCATGATGGGTTCATACACAGGCCTCAGATGTACAAGGTTGTGGTCCGAGCTGCCCAGGGGAGGGAGGGGGGAAGAAGAATAAGCCTCTTTGGTGTTGGCAAAAAACAAGTCCAATGTTCTATTGTTTCTGGTGGGGCAGATGACATACTGGGTGTATGTTGGTAGAACAGAAGAGGGAGAAGCGTGGTTAAAGTCACCAGAGATGAGGAAGAGAGCCTGTGGATGCTGTGTTTGCAGCCTACAAGTGCAGGAGAGCAGTGCTTCACAAGCATATTCAGCATTGGCAGACGGGGCCACATAGACTACGATCAAAATCACATGCGAGAACTCCCGGGGCAGATAATATGGCCTCATGCCAATAGCCAATAGTTCAATATCCGAGACTTTGTAATCTCATACAGCTTACACAACTGCTGGATGAGAGTGCTCTCAAAGTTTCGTCCCTGGTCCGAGTGTATGCGTGCCGGCACACCAAACTTTGCAAACCACTCTGTGACCAGGACTTGCGCCACAGTGGAAGCGTGCTTGTTGCGGGTTGGAACTACAAGTGTGTATTTGCTAAAAACGTCAGTCATGACCAGCACGTTTTCCAGACCAGTGGAGGTCTGCTCTAACAGGGTAAAGTCGATAGCTAGGATCTCGTTTGGCTGTGAAGCCAGTAAGTGGCCCATAAAGGCGTGAGGAACCGATTGGTTGTCCTTTGCATGCTGACATCCCTCGCAAGCCTGGCACCATTGGGCTACCTCCCGTGATATACCTGGCCAATAGCACCGGGAACACAGCAAGGCCAGAGTCCTCTCTATTCCTTGGTGTCCATGCTCCTGATGGACCTGGGTGAGGACATTCTGGACCAAGGCTTTAGGCAGAAGGAGTTGATACACAGCCCCACCACCGTCAGGACGAAACACCTGCCGATACAGCAGCCCCTCTAACTCTACCAGGCGGTCCCACTGGGCCAGCACTAAGAGGGCAGTCGAAAAGAGGGCTCGTCGCTCTTCACGAGTGGGCTGTCGATTTTGTTGCCAAAAGGTCAGGATCTCCTGTATGGCGGGGTCAGACTGCTGAAGCTCGCGGAGGTCAGCAGGGGCAACTTGCGGTAGAAAAGTCACAAGGGACTGTGTTGCCTGTGTAACCATTCCTTGTAGGGCTTGTTTTAACTGCCCAGGCAGACATGTGCCCCAAGTTCCCGTTGCCACTTCCTGTAAGGAAGTGCCAGGCTGGCGAGACAAAGTGTCAGCATTTTGGTTACACTTACACCTGAACGATATTTTGATTCAAAATCAAAAGAGGCCAACTGGGCGGCCCAGCGCTGCTTAACAGCTCCCAGTGTGTCTGAGGAGGGATGACTCAGGGGATTGTTGTCACGCATTTGTGTCCTAGCAGTTACTCCCTGAATTTCTCAGTCAGGGCCCACTTAAGGGCCCACAACTCTAGCTTCATGGAGCTGTAGTTGGACATGTTGCGCTCAGTTGGGCGCAGGCCTCGACTGGCGTACGCAAGAGGTCGCACCTTCCCTTCCTGGTCCTGGGAGAGCACTGCCTCCAATCCAGCATGACTTGCACCAACCTCCAGAATGAATGGGAGGGAGAAGTCAGAGTAGGCAAAGTACCGGGGCTGTGGTGAGCTTGGCTTTTAAGGCCTCAAAGCTCTGCTGACATTCTGTGGTCCAGGGTCCAGTAGCACAGGCCGTTTCCTTGACCGTTTATCAGTCAGTTCAGCAACTCTACGGTGTTTGCTAACTGCTAAAATAATCCTTGATTTTTGGCGAAAAATATTCCTTAAAATTCAAAAAGGGTTAAATTGAAAAAGTAAAAGGTGTACGTGTTACCTGGAGACTCAATCTACTATAATAACTTGGGTTTGACTTTCTAGGTCAGCTGACTTAGGAACTATTGAAAATAATCCTTTTTTTTTGACAAAAAATATTCCTTAAAAATCTAGAAAGGGTTAATTTGAAAAAGTAAAAGGTGTGCGTGATACCTGGAGACCACAACTACTATAATCACTTAGCATTTACTATCTAGGTTTGCCAACTTAGGAGCTATTGAAAAGAATCCTTGTTTTTTGATGAAAAATATTCCTTAAAAATCTATAAAGGGTTAATTTGAAAAAGTAAAATGTGTGCGTGATACCTGGAGACCACAACTACTATAATCACTTAGCGTTTACTATCTAGGTTTGCTAACTTAGGAGCTATTGAAAAGAATCCTTGATTTTTGACAAAAAATATTCCTTAAAAATCTATAAAAGGGTTAAATTGAAAAAGTAAAAGGTGTGCGTGATACCTGGAGACCACAACTACTATAATCACTTGGGTTTGACTTTCTAGGTCAGCTGACTTAGAAGCTATTGAAAAGAATCCTTGTTTTTTGACGAAAAATATTCCTTAAAAATCTACAAAGGGTTAATTTGAAAAAGTAAAAGGTGTGCGTGATACCTGGAGACCACAACTACTATAATCACTTAGCATTTACTATCTAGGTTTGCCAACTTAGGAGCTATTGAAAAGAATCCTTGTTTTTTGATGAAAAATATTCCTTAAAAATCTATAAAGGGTTAATTTGAAAAAGTAAAAGGTGTGCGTGATACCTGGAGACCACAACTACTATAATCACTTGGGTTTGACTTTCTAGGTCAGCTGACTTAGAAGCTATTGAAAAGAATCCTTGTTTTTTGACAAAAAATATTCCTTAAAAATCTACAAAGGGTTAATTTGAAAAAGTAAAAGGTGTGCATGATACCTGGAGACCACAACTACTATAATCACTTGGGTTTGACTTTCTAGGTCAGCTGACTTAGGAGCTATTGAAGAGAATCCTTGATTTTTGACGAAAAATATTCCTTAAAAATCTATAAAAGGGTTAAATTGAAAAAGTAAAAGGTGTGCGTGATACCTGGAGACCACAACTACTATAATAACTTGGGTTTGACTTTCTAGGTCAGCTGACTTAGGAGCTATTGAAAAGAATCCTTGATTGACGAAAAAAAAATTCTTTCAAAAATCTATAAAGGGTTAATTTGAAAAAGTAAAAGGTGTGTGTGATACCTGGAGACTCAAACTACCATAATCACTTAGCGTTTACTATCTAGGCTAGCTGATTTAGGAGCTATTGAAAATAATCTTCAGCTGAAAATTTTCAGCCCAAAAGGACTAATGCATCTAATATTAGCAACTTGGATTCATGCTCAATATTGTTTTTTTTTTAAATATAAATACGTTTGATATTTTTTTAAGATAACATTTTTAAACAAACGGTACTTTAGAGTCGGTCCCTAACTGGCGCACCAAGCGGCACTTCAGCGCGCAGCTCCCCGCGTCGAGCTACTGCAGGCGGGGCACACTCAGAAGAAGCTCCCGCTCTAGTTGCGGAGGCGAATGTCCAACGTCCAACGTGAAACTAACTTCACCGCGGTTAATTTCTTTGTGATTTGAATGCATTTTTTCCTGCTGTGTGAAGCACTTTGAATTGCCTTGTGTATGAAATGTGCTCTACAAATAAACTTGCCTTGCCTTGCCTTTATCTACGAATGTCAATTCTACATGTCTAGCTTATCTACTGTACAGTCCACTGATGCTGTGGATTGAGCTAACGTTAGGCTAATGCTACATTAGCAGCTGCGGCTACGGAAGTCCAGGGGTTACGCAGAAAACACAACAAATTTCACAAAAGCTTCACTTACCAACCCTCTGTGACTGCTCACTTCACAAAGTAATCTCCACGTTAACAGTGATCCGTGTGAAAGCAGATGTCCTCGCTGTCATTCCGCCACAGTGTGTGAACAGTGAGTGCGCACGAGCGTGCAGGTGTAAACAGCCGGTCATGTGACTCCAGTCCAGGCTTGTCACTGACTATTGTTCTCTCTATGGTCTGTGCCGCACTGGAGTTGTCATGTGGGAAACTAACAGCACATTTATCAATCCATCTTATTTTACACTTCTTAATGACACATAAACATTAATACATTATTTGCTAAGGTTTCTAAACTGAATTGACTCAATAAAGCAACAATTAAGCAACATAAAAACACAAGCCTATTCAAAAACATGCTGCATTTATTCCAAAGCTTTAATCACAATCTGCACATTTATGTAAATACAGTGTATGTACAATTACTTACAGTGATTTTAACAACAGACTTCCTCTATATAAATTTGCAAGGCAATTCACAAAGTTGAAAGCCAAAATCTTTGCATATTTGAAAATCGGTATATGATTAAATGTCCACTGTAGTTATGCTATGTAAACTGACTTACAGGTGCACAAATAGTCATATCACATAGCCACACCAATATTAAACAGTAATAGTTAATTGATAATGCACAATTTAGGAATTCATCATTAATTTTGTCAACAACAAATATAAAACACTGTTAGAAAATGCTCAAAACAAAGCAGCAATCACAATAAATATCAGCATTCTTGTCAAAAATGGGGTGTTGCCAATGTATAATGAAATCAGCCTACTATATTGAGGTACACACATTTATTACCCTGTAAATGCCCGTTTTAATTTAAACCATGAAACATGGTGCTGCTGTCTGGTAAAGATACAGGAGATGTTTGCTCAAGTAGCAGCAGTTCAGACTGGAGGATGCCCTTCTCTCCTCTGTATCGGATCTCATGCATCTGCATTGGACAGCTCACGGCCTGCTTGTTTTTTCCTAAAAAAAAAAAAATGACAATAATGCAATTTATGGTAATAATTTGTTAAAATATTACACTGAGTGAAACCCTAACCCAAAATCTAACCCTAACCCAAAATCTTCACATCACATATGAAGCAATGAAATGCTTATTCATTAACTTATTTGCAATCTTACTAAACTGATAAATGTGCGTTTAGGATGTGTGCATACTCATTTTTGGTGAGTGGTGCCTTGTCACAGGTGCCGTCTTTGCGCTGTCCTAGTTCCTTTGAGGCCTGAAGAGCGAGCTGAGCCAGCTGGTGTGAGCTTCCCCTCGAGGTGATTCCCTTCAGCTTCACTCTGCAACAAGGCCCCACATTATAGGCTTACACATGTATAACTTCTCAGAGATCTTAGAATTACTTTAGCGAAAAGTCCCCCCATACCCATTAAAGGTTGCGTCCCCCTCTTCAAGCATTTTAAGCCCAGGTACTTTCTGGCCAAAGATCTTTACTGCAATGGTCATGAGGAACCCACAATGGTTTCTGTAGCAACAAGTAGCATCGACTACCAAGAAAACCACCAAGAAGATCACCAACACAATGCCAACTATGCTGCCTTTGGTCATACTGCTGCCTTTATCTGCAAAATGAGGCATTAATTTTTGGTTTGTTTCAGTTCTGTGGCAACGGTCTGCAATAAGACAATACTCACTTGGCCGCTCTGCAATGGTGAAGTTGAAGCGAGAGGGCAAAGAGGAACCATTAGCATTCACGGCCATCACCTCCAGATCATAGTCAGAGCCAAAAGAAAGATTCTGGAGGAAAACTGAATCTGCATTTTTAGACAACTGAATCTCTTTCCACTCAGCTGCCTCAGTGTCCTGGGAAGGATGAAAACGTACACTTTACTATTCTTGCATTATAAGCAAAAGACACATCCGTATTCGTCAGACACTTCAGTATTTATTATGAAGCCTTAACGAATTTTAATTTCATGTATGCATAAAATAATTTCAGCAGACTGGCTTTACCTGTTTGTAGCGCACACTGAAGTTTAACAAAGGAGATCCACCATCATCACTTTGTTTGAATGGAATAAAGAAAGAGTTGTCTTCGATTTTTATTTGATTGGTCGACAGGATTGGACTGTCCGGCTCTCCTACAAACAAATGTACATCAGTTATTAACATCTGACACTTGACACGCATAACAAACTAGCACTTTTACTTTAGCAGCACTCTACCTTCTATGAGTTTGCATCAGCCAGATGATTGAAGGCAGCAGCAGATCATGCAAAGATGGGGAGAACACAAACATGGGGATAAAGAGTTACAAAAAGTCAGATGACATTAATGACTGTGGGCAGACCTAAATGTTTAAATAACTTAAATAATTGTAGTAGGAGTGGGGGATACTGGGGGAAAAAATCTCAATATTTTATTGTGATGATCTTCAGAACGTTTTTTGAATGGACTATAAAATAATCCACTAAAGTGCGGCAATATCACACTTATTTGACAGTAATTTTGTTTTATTAATCAGCTCCTTTTGTGGCTTTCTTCATTATATTATAGGCAATATCATTTTTAATTGTTAATGGCTAAGCATGGGTATAAATCCACTTACGAATCCCCTGAGTGCGGACGTTGTTGCCTTCTGAGAACTCTCCCACGCCTACAGCATTGAGGGCTGCCAGGCGCACGGTATACTTTGTGTACGGCTTTAAGGATGTGATGGCCAAAGCATCTAGGAACAAAATGTTAGATAAAAGTTAAACTACTGCATAAGCACATTCATTAGGACAGGTAGTCTATTAACCTCTAAAGACAGGCTGAACTGAAATTGAATCTCTAAATCAACCTACATAAATTACCTGAAACTGGGACAGTCCTCTCTTTCCATTGTTCGTTTGGACTTTGTCTCCACTGCAGGACAAAACTTGTGATAAGTGTTCCTCCATTGAAAGGCAGGGTTTTGAGGTTGAAGAGGACTGATGTGGGCCCAGGTATGACAGAAAGGTAAAGCGGAGGTCCGGGCTGAGCTGCAAACCGGGCAAAGTGATCAGATTTTACACTCTTTTACTCATTTACTTTAAAAAATGGGTAAAGCGGAACGGTCAAGTTTGATATTGTGTATTTAAAAATGTTTGCACTTTTGTAACTTAGATGTTTGCTTCTCTTTTGATAAGCTCAGTGTAGCATCTTGTGTATGGAATCAAATGTGCAGCTTTGCAATATGTAAATGTGTGATTGTATACTACTGGATAAAATGCTCTTTTTGTTTTTAAATTGTCTCTTCAATTAAACAGTAAACAAGCTTACAACTCACCTTATACTAATCATTGATGTGTGCAAAATGCAGATTAGAATTGAATGTTATAATTGATTAAATGAAACCTGGAAATGGTTAATTAAATCTGTAGCCTCTTTAAATGAATAATAAATGCAGGTGTTGCTGTAATGGTTATAAGAAACATTGAATTTATGTTTCAGTGTTTTCACTATGAAAAATGAAAATATTTGTTGTGTCCCACTTTACAAATGACTAGTGTCTCAAACATCTGACTTGGGACAAACATACATTTTCCAATATTTCACTGATGTAAAATGTATCCAAGTATTTGGCGTTTTCTTTGTATCTAAAATAACAAATTGAATCCGTCCCACTTTACCCATATTTACCCAACATATAGAAATATATATTGTCCAGATAAAAACTTACTGTGGATGGCAACGTCCCTGGAGGCATTCCCTGAGCTGCTCACTGCCATGCAGGAATACAAGCCGCCATCAGAGGGCACTATATCGTCAATCATCAACACCCCTTCCACCACGTGAACACGACCTGAGTCTTGAACCTGGCCCCAACACATCACTCCATAAGTATACAGAGGTGGGTAATATAATACTCAGTTACATTTACTTGAGTAACTTTTTAAATAAATGTTACTTCTTGGAGAAGTAACTTCTACTACAGCCTAATCTAAATTATGCAAAAGGTTTGGTTCCTCTTAAGAGTAAGTGACAAGCTTTGTCAACAACATATCTCCTTTAGATATGATTTAGTCTGTCTAGTTTTTGTATCTGCTATATTTTGAAAAAAACAGATCTCATACTTTTTTCATGTTATACTTCCAATGTCATAAACTTCAAATTGTAAACCAGATGTTACACAGACAGTTACTCTTAAAGTTCCTGCTCATACTTGAGCAATAGTTTCCCCAAATTCTTACTCTTCCTTGGACCACTACTAATATTTATCTAACTTTACTCATATTTGAGTAAAATGTTTGAATACCTCTGTATACAACAAGTAAGGGAATGCAAAGGCTTAAGGAAAAAGTACATTTAATCTTACTATTGGCTGTCCATTGATTTTGTTGAGCCAGTGGAGCTCTGGGTTCGGATGGCCAGAGACATTACAGGAGACGGACACGCGGTCACCCACAGACGCTCTCTGCTGCTCAGGTGAGACAAACACCTCTGGGGCCTCTGAAAGTACATCACTTTGTGTTCATTTATTCTTAATCAATACTTTTCTTTTCATCGTTTTAACTCACCAAAAACATGAAGCTTAATAGTGGCAGCGCTCTCTCCGATCTTATTCTTGGCGGTGCAGACATACTCTCCGTAGTCCTCTCTTGTCACGGACAGGATGCTGAACTCACTGCGATCTGAGTTGAACTGATGCCGAGACGGGTCAGAGGGCACTGGCCTGGAAGAAGCACCAAATACAAGTATGTCGTTCAAATGAGCTATTCTTGTGCCTTGCTGTCTTAATAGGCTAATTCTAAAAAAATATGCCAAGTAACTTGGCCTGGTATCACCTCCTACATGGCGATTTGTAAGTGTGATGCCATACTGTAGAATATTCCAGGCAAGCAATCATCTCTCTATGGTTACAAACTGATGGCAGAACCTCCATTTTAAAAGTTACATAAAGCACATTTAAAATGCTAATGTTTTCTTTCTTTCTTTCTTTCTTTCTTTCTTTATAGGGACTCGCCGGTCAGGCAAGTGAAAAACTACATCAAGCTTCAGTAAAGGTTCATTGAACACTCGTCTATTTTACTTTTACCTATAAACCAGTACACTTTGGTATACATGACAGTTGTCTGAACATGCACCACAAGTAACCATTTGTCCATGGGCTATTATTGAGCTTTTCTAATACAAAATAGTACAGTAGGTCTACATTTTTTCTTACATGGTCCAAGTGATGTTGGGTTTTGGGAGGCCATCAACTAAGCACAATAAGGAAACATTGGCCTCTGGACCAGCCAACACCTTCTTAACATCTTCTTTCAGATGTACTTTTGGAGGAGCTGCAAAAGGTGCATGGTATTAGTTTATTGGCCAGGCCAGCCAACATTTAGTATATTGCAGTAGAACATACTGACCATTGATGACCACAGATACAGATAGTGACAGAAAGATCAACCTCCCCCTGATTTGAGCCTGGCACATGTACGTCCCTGCATCCTCTCTCTTCACTTGCCCGATGAAAAGAGTGTTATCTTTCTGCTGCCATACACGTCTTTCACCTAAAGTGATTGTAATTGTTACAATAGTACAAAATAGTACAATACATTAACTAATTCACATTTGTATTTTAGACATACTGTTTCTGGAAACCTCCTGTTTGTCTCTGAGCCACACGACATCCACTGCTGGCTGTCCAGACACCAGACATGGGACCACCCCATCTGTTCCCTCCAAAAACTCATGGTAACTAGCCGTGCTTCCAAATGATGGACCATCTGTTAAAGAAAAATAAGTAAATAAATCAATGTTAACTTTGCGGCTCTTATTGGAAAGCAAATATAGTTTACAGTAACCGCCATAGTACACGTATTGATACCATAACAGTATTTTTACTTACCATAAATAAAAAGCTGAGTCTGGGCTTCATCTGTGTGTCCCGATTCAAATTCACACTTGCAGACATATTTTCCAGCGTCCTTCAGCGTAGCCTTGGTAATGTGCAGTTTAGAGGAGGTTTCATCCACTTTAGACACTTTGTCTTCATCATCTATTTCTTCTCCATCTTTGTGCCATGTTATCTCACCTTCTCCACTCGCTAAGAAGTTATCAAAAAATAAGAAACATTGTACACTGTATGCTTTGTTTGTATAAGAGTGAAAGTACTCACCTTTGCACAACATCAAGACCTCCTCTCCCATCTGGATGTCTTGCTTTGTTGTTATTATATCTAACTTAGCATCTTAAAAAGAAGAAACAATAAATGATGCATTCTGCCCCATTTACATATTTCATATTTACATATATGATTATATTTTTTCACTGTCCCAAACATCATATATGTCTTTATAATAAATAACTTCTCCAGTGGCCCCCCACATTTCTGTAATAGGACTAAAGTTGATTAGTCTTACCTGAGCTGCAACTTATTATCACCAAAAGTGATGCTGTTGTCCACAAAGATATAGATTTCTTCATTGCATCCACCTAAAACTGAACAAATCCTGAAAATGGTGATGGACCCTGGAGTTTTGGTGAGAAAGATACAAGTGGGCTTGATGGATGAGGTTTGGTGGGTCTTGTTGGAGTTATATATGGGCTGATGAGGAAGTGAGAGAGGTGTGCCACAGCAGAAAGCAAAAGCAGTGAAGGAAGTGACCACTTGTTCAACACTGGTCCACGGCTTTATTGTCATTCATCAAACATTTTAAACTTTAATTAAACTCTGGTTTTGTAGTTTGCAGTGTGAGTGAGTACTGCAGTAGAGCGCAACCAAACAATGAAGACCGAGCAAATCAGAATTATTATTTCTAATTTTTATATCTGACTTAAGCAACAAAAGAAGTAGTACGTTTTTTCGAGTGTTTTCTTTATTTTTTTGATTTTTTTCACCTTTTTCCGGAAACAATAAGGAATATAGGGTTGATGGTCAAGAGTCTAGCTCTGACACTACTCTTTAGAATGCAGAACCTATTTAGGATAACACTTATTTTACACATTTAATTATCTTTTATTCTTCATTCAACTTAAATAGCCCTAAAACACACTTGGCATGATTTGACCCCGTCCTGCACAACAGTGTTTGCTTCTCCGGATGAAGCAGGGGAGGTTGCTGCCCTTGGGGAACTAGAGATGAGAGTGATATTTTTATCGCCTGCTCATTCAAAAAAGGGGGTCAAACAACAAAGTGCATGCAAATAAATGCCCACCCATGCTGTTTGTTTTCCTAGAAATAAATTGTCAGACATGATGCCAAATAAATGCGATATACGGTATGTAGCAATAGTGTTGCACCGTAAGCAGTGGTTAGTAGAGTACCCCTAAACTCACATGTTAGGCAGAAACACTATATGTAGTGTATTTATAACTATAGTAGTATAGTGGTGGGCAATATTGCCAAACAAATCTATCTAATATCTCTATTAAAAAAATAAAACAAAAATTTGGGGATAATCCCGGAAACAATAACAGAATGTAACACAAACAACAGAAATGGGTTAAAACATGTCTTTAAACATGCGGTGGCGTGCGGTCAGGTCAAGCAATGATTGACCAATAAAATATAAAAAAATTACCGTGTGTTAGAACTATATATAAATTGTTTTGCCTGTGTTTGTAGCTAAGGCTCTGTTCACATTTCTAATGATTAGACGTTAGTTAGAATTTAACAAAATAAAATGCTTATTTGTGTAATGAATTGGTCGGTGAAGTAATCTTACTCAAGCAATTCAGCATCTAGATCGGAATGGGAGTTTAGCTCAATAGGAAAGGCATTTGCACGGTGGTCGAGTGCTTAAGCACACGTATGCCAGGCTCCAAGTGCAGCCGGCCGCAGTATCGCGAGTTTGATTACCGACTCTGACAATTTACTGCATGTCCTCCCTTCTCTCCCATTCCCCATTTCACGCTATTTACCTATCAATAAAGCCTACGGGCACAAAATATATTGAATATAATATCATAAATATTGAACACCCCAAGTCTGCTTGCCCATCCATAAGTCACTGCACATTACAGGTTAAGACTGTAAAATGAATCACAAAAGTGCAGGAATCACCTTATACCCTTATTTCAAAGTCAATAACTTTAATAATAACAACATTTACATAACACAATATCTTACCATTTTTATTGTAGCATTTTTTACTATTAAACAATATACCAGTTTATATACTAGTAACATTCACTTTATCATCTAAATATCTATATCCAGCTCTAGTATCAATCATTTATTTTCTTTTTTTCTTGTTTTATCCAATTTCCAAAAACCTTCAAAACATTCTAAAGTATATAAAATGTACTACAGAACTAAAATCGACACTAAAGCGCTCCCATGTAGCTCATTGGACAACCTGAACACTTCTGAGATTGAGTCTCAGTGCACTAAATGTCTTTCCCCACTCGTTGCCTCATTTCTGGTTGTACTGTCATAAGGGTCAAAAAGCAAAGAGACAGTAACAGTAAACGTAGAAAACTACCATTTTGAAATAATCATCTCAATCAATATAATATATCAATATAGAATAAAATGAGGAAATGTTGCAACCTAAATCAAAGTCACTACATTATAGCAAAAGATTTTGTGAATTTTTACTCTCAACCATTAGCATCTGGATCATTTTAGTGATCTTGTAAAAAACTTGTAATGCATCACTGCCCTTAATCTAATCAGACTCAAGCGCTCAGCTCCACTGGGTCTTATAACTTCTATTGGCCCACAGCCAGGATGACCCTCCCACCTCCCTTGTGATGGCACAGTTGACCAATCAAAGGGTCCAGAGTCCGTAGAGGCCACCTATCACCTCGATTATCAGAAATGGCCATTATGGCTCATTACAATGGAGTGTGCTCACAACGTCCACAAACAAGAGCCATCAACAAGGCTGGGCCCTCACAGCTGCATTACAAAAATACAGTTCTTCAAGTCTTACTCTGTGTCATCGCAATTCTTCACACAAAAGTTTAGTGTAGTGGATCTGTGAGTTTCTTGTTTTATGAATGTATTAGATACAGTTGCAACAAGAGTAAATGTTGCTATGCAGCAGCAGCAGCTCTGCTCCTTCTGGCCAATGTGTGCCACATCTAAGGGCCAAAGTTAGTTTGCTTTCCTACACAGAGCCCCTAAAAGGAAAAAGGAAAGAATAGGTAGGTTCAACGGAAATAACTTCATTATAAGCAATGACGGCCTAACACATACATGTACTGGTTAGGCGTAGAACAAATAACACGGGTAATAGTCCAGTCCAATGTGAGTCATGGGCACAGTTAGTTATTTGACAATCAGGAACAGTGAGTTAGTATTGTAGTACCGCAGCATTTACCACTTCAGTCTCACTGTAAGAAGGTCCGGGGTTCTATTCCCACGTGACGCTGGGCCTTTTGTATGTTCTTCCCATGCCTGTCCTTTGGACACTCCAGGTTCTCTTACCATTTAAGACATGTGGACCCTGAAAATAACATACCAAATTCCAGTGGTTGAATAAATAAAACATAATGCACATACAATTATGAACTGTGTGCTACCTGTTTGCAGAACTAATCAAATGCAATGCACTGTTATTTATCGTGCCATGGTCGCATGGAATGCATTGCCTGTTTTTTTGTTGCTCGAAAATAACAAAAAGTTATTTCAAAAAAAGTTAAGGCTTTTCCTTTTTACACAAAAAATGCGCTTTAAGGATAGAGTCAAGATTTGATTATAATTATGGTAATGATAGTGGTAGTATAATTCATCATAATATTATGTTATTGTTATTTTTCTGTTTTAATGAATGAGTTGTTTGTTGGTGTTACATATACATACATACATACATACATACATATATATATACATACATACATATATATATATATATATATATATATATATATATATATATATATATATATATATATATATATATGTGGGTGTGGGTGTGGGTGTGTATATACATTATATATATATATATATATATATATATATATATGTATGTATGTATGTATGTATATATATATGTATATATATATATATATATATATATATATATATATATATATATATATATATATATATATATATATGAGTGTGAGTGTGTGTCTGTGTATAGGGGTGGGTGGGGTATACATAGAAATGTATGCAATGAATTTGAGGAGACCCCAAGAAGAATAGCAACTGGTTTGCAAGAGCTAATGGGATCTTAATAAACTAAACTAAACTATACCAGCATTAGTGAAAAATGTTTTTCCCTTCTTTGTTTCTTTTTTTTATAATTTAGCTGTTCCCACTTTCAGGTGTCTCCACTGTGAATTGACCATTGTTTTGCTCCACCTGTCATATTACTGTGACTGGAGTGGCCTTGGGGGGTTTAGTGTCTTATCCAAGGACACAACAACAGAAGGGTGTTTAGAGCATCTGCTCCAAATAGTCTTGTAAAATTAGGCAATAACTGGCATTGTGTACCTCAGGCTGGGTTTATTCAACTGTAGAGCCATCTATGATACATGAAAATAGACCATGTTAATGCACAAACACTGTAGGGAAAAACAATGCTTAGAGAGAAGACAGGAGGACGCGACAGACAGGAAGGACAATGAGACAGCCACTGCATGTCGTGACTGCAACTGACACACCCTCCTCCCACTGTAGGACATATAACGTACTATATTTGTCTAAATAGTCACTGGTCAAATAAAAACAAAACAAAAACTTAAATTTACCACCACACTCAAGATAAAAACAACTACAATTAAGTGGGTGTTCATTACTTGAAACCGTCCACTTGTACATTTTATACTTAAATGTTTCAAAATCAGTTAACTATATTTTGTTTTAAATTCATCCTCACTTTTACAATGAACAATATTACCAAACTCTATTGAAATAAAAGTTGCTTACTCTGGACTGCTTCCATGTCGTGGCCCTACAGCACAATGCAGGAAGTCCTCTGTGCATGTAGTCAGATGTTTATCAGCCTCAGTCTGTTCTCTATACCGTCATCGTCGTACTACAGGAGTGTTTAGCCTCTAGATGTAACAATGGAACAAGCAAACAGCTAGACAATACAAGAGACTAAAAAACTTAACTGAGCCAAAACAATGTTGACAGTAGACTAGGCCTTGGTGTCCATTTTCTGGACTTCCTTTTTATTCATCTAAATCCCAATAGTAAAGTAAAATGAGTGTGAACAGTGTCAAACTACAATGGAAGGCGATGAAATGAAATTCATTTATTGACATTTCCTCTACAGTTTCAAACCAGTTTTATGCAATTATGATTATAATATCGATCGAAGTTTATTATACATTATGACAAAAGTTTTTTTCCCCTCTGTTGTATTAAAGTATTTCAAACTCAATTTTGATACTAGCCAATATACACAACTCTTAATATTAATTTCTGTACCACAATAAAAAAAAAACTTTTTTTTAGACATTTTCAGCACAAAATGAAATAATAAAGTGCTTTATTTGTTAAACATTGTGGTCTCAAAATAGTTCTGATAAAGCTCCAAATAATTTTGAAACTGTTCAAAGTCAAATGTTGTTCTGTTAATCAACAACACTAGTTCTAGAATCGATTAGTATCTGATTTCTGATATTTTTGACAGCCTACTGTAGTTAGCTTTTCCACTAGTATTAGTAGTTTGCCGTCAGTTTGATTAGAATTATTTTGTGAATTGAACAATTTTACTTTATTTTAAACCCGCAGAACTAACGGTTTATGTGTTCAAATTGGGCGAATATGTTGTAATTGTCACTTTTATACATATATTATCTTCTTTTATCACTATTAATGATAATACTGTGTTTAGAATAAGGTGATGCAGGGACACCCTTGTTGCTCAAGTGTCAAAGTGCACGTGATCAGCAGTATCAGTTCTCGTGTCACGCAGGGGCAGTCACCTTCCTGACTCCTCTGTTACTGAAATAGCAAAGGTCTGGACTCCACACAAAAGCAACATTTCCTTCTATCTTCCTTCAGCCCCTATATTTATCCAGCTTTTATTTACAAGTAGAAAAGCCATTGAGAGTGGCGCCCCGGGGCCATCAAAATCTGTTTTTGCCAACCATTGTTATCCATAAACAACTAATAAACAAGCAATGCGTAACGGTGCATTTGCGTCTGTTTATTATTTACTTTTGCAAGGCGGTCTATTCAGAGACATTCATTTAGCCAGATGTCTGCACCTCGTTATCACAGCTACTCATCTAATCATTTAATAATGTGTTTCCTCCTGAACTCTTTCCTTGAAACATGCCAAAATAACACACTTTCACAGAAAAGCATTTAGAGACACAACTTAGCTACTTAGCTAACTTGAAGATTATTTATACATTATTATTATTATTATTATTATTATTATTATTATTATTATTATTATTATTGTTTTACAGTATTAATTAGTGAGTACCCTAACTAAAACATAGCAAAAGTACAGTATCTACTCAAGTTCCATAATAACATTTTTTCCACATTTAAAAAAAAAAAAAATTAAATGTATGTTTTTATTTCACCATGTAGACGTTATCCAGTAACATCATTTTATTTAATTTAGGAGAGTTTACATGCACTGGGTCGGACTGCTTACACACACAAACGACTCTGTTTATTTGACTCATGGTTTGTTGTTCATGACTGGATAAATTCAGGCCTAAACAATACAGATTGCTGCTGGAACTTGATATTCAACAAAAGTTTCCTTTAAGGATGTTTTTATACATAACACTTACTAAATTGTCACTTACCTAAAAAATAAACTTTTAAGACGTGTGTGAAACTGAATTAAATTTAGTTTTTTAACATACCAATAGTTTCATGTTCTGTTTACTCTTGGTTGGACAAAGGTTTGAATAATTGTGTTTGTACGTTCTCTATATGAATGTTCTCTCTGCAGAGACTGTTCAGGAAGGGCTCCTCTCTGTTTTTAAAATCCACACACCGTCACTAGAATCCTTTCACTGCTCAAATTGGCTGAAAGGAGCTAGCTAATTTAAACTGCTTGATTCTCCATCATCCTGTTTTACAATATTCATTAAAAAGAGTCGTATGATACCACCAAAAGAACCTGATTGTCGTTCTTTTGGTGGTATCATAGCTTTATTTTTCTGAAAAAGCTGAATGAAGAGACATTAAAGGCGCAATGGACGATTTTTCGGCGATTTGAGAACGCAGGCAGAAGTGCGCATGCGCACTCCCCCGTGCGGACTGATACAACACACACGTGCGTTTGTTTATTAGCGCGAAAGATCGCATTGCATCTTTCGTCTCCCGTAGATTTCCGTCTACTTCTGAGTCAGCTCGAACTGTCTTTCTCCGTCTTCATTTTGCCCCGTACACTGAGGGAACTATATTATGATAGATCAATGCACTTAGACACGCGGAAATGTGGGACGAGCCGCAGACCAGCTGCAGGTGAGCGGTAGGTGCATTTTATGATTGATACGTGGCAGGACTAATCGGCAGTCCACGCCACGAAGAAATAAGACTCAGATTTGGGCCAAAAAAATCGTCCATTCAACCTTTAACTTTATGCCACCAATTAAATGCCATTTACAACTTCTAAAACCTCTTCTTTCCTCAATAATTGTTCTACTACACTTATCATTCCACTCATCTGATCCGTCTAACATGCTGATTGCAGCTCATTCTTTTACATTGGACATCGACACACTGCCAGTAAGTCCCTCTACATCTCTTTAGTCTTTTGAAGATACAGATGTGAAGGATGTTGACGTGAGCCTTTGCGTAAATAAAATCAAAGAGTGCATTTGTGACCTAAAACTGGTGAAAAACCTACGTGACTCTTGTTGTGTCTAAACTTTACTGTTTGTTTTCTTTAATTTGAGGTTTTCCTGGCCACTTTGTGCTCCTTAGTGCTACTCTTACCATCATTCAAGTGGTCCACCCACAGCTCACACACACACACACACACGCACACACGCACACACGCACACACGCACACCCACAGCTCACAGACACACACACACACACACACACACGCACACCCACAGCTCACAGACACACACACACACACACACACACGCACACCCACAGCTCACAGACACACACACACACACACAGCCACCCACACACACACACACACACACACACGCACACGCACACACGCACACACGCACACCCACAGCTCACAGACACACACACACACACACACACACACGCACACCCACAGCTCACAGACACACACACACACACACACGCACACCCACAGCTCACAGACACACACACACACACACACAGCCACCCACACACACACACACACACACACACACACACACGCACACGCACACACACACACGCACACGCACACCCACAGCTCACAGACACACACACACACACACAGCCACCCACACACACACACACACACACGCACACCCACACACACACACGCACACCCACAGCTCACAGACACACACACACACAGCCACCCACCCACACACACACACACACACACACACGCACACCCACAGCTCACAGACACACACACACACACACACACACACACAGCCACCCACTGCTGGACATGTGCTCGCTGCCATGCATGCAGGAAGTATCGAGATGGAGTCTGTGGCACAAGCACTTATACTGCTGCTGTTATCAACACTATTACCTCTAATATTAGAAATAAAACTTAATATTAGAAATAAAACTGCTGCTGTTATCAATACGTTTAGCAGTTGTTACCCCTTTTCCTATGTTCAGCCTCAGTTCAGTTTCATGCATCGTGGGCCATGTCTGCCTTAAAATTATGCTTAGGATCCATTTATAACTCATTCCAACACGCTGCGACTGTAAATACAGTAGAGTCTCTAAGCCTAAATCTTGCAGGAAGCAGAGATGATTGTGCTTCTCTGGGGCAGTTGGCTGCAGGCTGTGTCCCTTCCCCCTGGGCTCTCTGTCGGACTGTCTGCCCCTCTACGTGACTGATCCCTGGTCTGTGAGAGTCAGTGCAGGCCGCCCGCTGCTGCAGATAACACTAACAAGCTTCCTGCCATTACGGCTAATTGCCCCACTGCCCGGATCTAAGCAGACACCCAGGACAGGGCGCGACCCAGGAGTGTGTTCCACTAAAACTTTGACGTATTGGACCAAAATATGGGCAGGTAGGCTTCATCTCTCACAGTGTTCACGTGTACAGCTCAACACGATATAGCCTTTCTGAATTTTAGATAATTTAACAATAAGGAAGTGAAAAATGTAGATAAATCTTCTTGGCCCTGAGTTATCCCCTTCAAACTCATGGATGTTCTGTCTACATGCTGTGGCTGATAATTTGAGACTAATGACATTGTTGAGACATAAAGAAAATTAAAAGGAGGATGTTTAGATGTTTCACTGTATGCTATCTGCCCATCAGATGTATATAGAGGCGTTATGTGGCCCCTGGAGAGCCAGCAATGGTCTGTGTCGACATCAAAGAATTCAGCCATTGTCAAGAACATTTACACCCTTTAAAATACTTTTGCTTTTCTATAAGTTAGTGGTGTGTGATTTTACAAACAAATACAAATTGTCACTTTTTAGAAGCAAAATGTTGTCATTCATACAGTTTGATTTCATACAGTTGGTCATAAAATGGATAAAGGTGGCATATAAAACAATGGGAATTGAAAACAATTTAAGATTTGAACTGTTGTTTGTCGTGATGTTTTTCCTGACAATCATTGTCACACAAAAATTTGATATTGTGACATTCCTACAGTACAACGTAGACAAATTGCAAATTATGTGGAGAGAAAAAGTAGTCCGACCTATCAATGTCCGGTTATGTCAGTTGCAATTTGCCTAATCTTATGAAACTAATTGGAAATACAGATTGATCTAAACATGGTCTCTCTGTTTGTGCATGGTTCAAGGTGGAGGAAGCCCGTCAGACTTGGACCAAATGAACGATACAAACGTTTAGAAGATCACAAGTCTCTGTATTGGTCCCATAATGTCGTGTGCTGATGAGGAAAGAGCATCAAAGTGTAGGGGCATCCTGTGGGGGTAGTCCTGGCAAGACAAGGGGCAGGCTGCGAGGGGCATGCGGCGAGGTGGGTGTCCCGGGGCAGGCACCACAGGGTCTGCAGATACTAAACTCAAACCACACACACTGTGAAGTTAAAGGCTTTGGTGTGTCCAGTGTGATCCAGTGTCACTGCCCAGGGGAGAGGCATGGGAGGGGCACACAAACACAGTCATCAAATGCTTAAATGTTTTATCCAAAATATTTTCACTTCACTATATGACAATGACATACATTTGAATGTGAACAGTATATGTTGACTTTCTCCTTATGCATTGGTTGAGTATAATATTATTTTCTTGCAGTTTACTTTTAGTGAAGTGAAGACAGAAACAATGAGGGCTATTGTCTTTACTAGTATGGAACAGCAATTGTATAATTGGAGATGCAGTTTCTACAGTTGAATTATTTTTGGTGGGATACTTTAACATCAACCGACAGTTAAGTTTAAGACAGTTAGATGCACGTTTCAAGATTTTTCTGATTCATTGTCTCATCGAATATTTTATTTGGTGCGTCCGGAAAACCCCCCCAAAACAACTAAATCAGTACCAACTGCCCCTAACAACCCTGATTAATAAAATAAAAAATATTTTTTATTGGCTTGAAAGTCCAGTGAACATGTTCTTCTCTTACTGTTGTTGGTCTTAGTTTTTGGAACCATCTTGACTGAGGATTTTTTGGGATCTTGACCTTTTATTTTGATATTGCTGGTGGTGTGCTGTGGCATTTCAGATGTGGCTGCTTTGGGTTGTAACTGGTTCTTGTTTTGACTTTTTGAAGCCGTGTTCTGTGGTTCTTGTTAGTGCCTCAATTTCAAACTCTACTTTTTCCTGTGGCTTCAATTCCTTAAAGGTTTGTTGAGGAGATTTCCACATTTACAAAGTCCTGCAGTGGTTTTCTTTACATTGACAAAATATTTTGTTTGTTTGTCAACTCCATTTCTCTCTTCTCAAACTCGATTTTCTCTTAATTCCTTTCCTGATCTGTCTTTTTTTTTTTTTTGGCCCTGTCGTTCATCATACATTTTTTCCCCTTCCATCCTCTTTTCAAGCCATGCTCCTCTCACTGTAGGTAGCCCTATGCATTTGTAACTTGCTCCTTTATATCTTTGTAGACCTTATTTTTCCCCCTCATGTACCAACGCCTTTCTTTCGTCTCTTCTAGCCGAGCATTTTGTTTATGACTCTCTCTCTGTTGGTAAACTGTCTCCATGACCAACTCTTCTACTTTCCCCTGCACCTAACTCTCTTTATATGCTCTCATTTGGGCCAATAGCTCCTGCTGTGTCTTCACCAACTCCATTTTCTCCTGGAAAAAGGCTGTTTTGTTCAGGTAGCCGCTGCTCCTCTCTGTTGGCAAGCCTTGATTTTCACTTAAAACTCCCCTAACTCACCCTCTTTATCCATTGGGTGAAACACTCTGTTAAGGTCCTCTTTAATATGGTTGCAATGTCCTGCATTTTGGGTTTGTTTTGAGGAAAATGTTGTATTTAGTGAAGGTTGTCTCAGCTCGTATGGGTCTTGTCACTCGATTGTCATAACAAGTTGTAAAGCCGAGGATATTGCCTCAAAGATTTCTAAGAATTCTTAGCTGTGTCTGGTGTCCTGAAGTTGCCACTGATGTATTCCACAATAACCTCTGGTGGGTGGCTGGTTGGTAACATTAAAAAGACTTTAAAATCCATGAAAATCTTGACTGACAGTACCAAACTCAAAGAGTTTACTGTGAAATTGCAGCGCTTTTATAACTCACTTCATCACTCAGACTCTTCCCCAAGAAACAACAGCATGTGAAAGCAGCTATATAGAAATATATAAATTAAAGTATGATCATTGTTGTTACCCCTTTATTTTATTCAAACTGTTGTAAACACGATCAGTCATCTTCCAATTGGCACGATAAAGTATGTGTGCCCTGAAGCATCAATGGAATTTCCCCATGTGGGACAATAAAGGATTATCTTATCTTATCTTATCTTATTATGCATTGCAATCTACAGTATTCATAAAATCCTTGGAATTTGCAGAAATGTCTCCCTCTTGTGGAAGAAGTAGGTGGAATCTAAAACGTCTTGGAGTTCCTCTTCAGAATTGACCAGTGGGGATATTTTGTAGGGATTTAAAACATTTCCAGTATTATTTATATTCTGTCTTTGTGGTTTTATTGGTGCACTGTTTTTTATTCAGTGTACCAGGCCAGTTTGTGTTTGTTTTAAGCAGCAAATGTTTTGTTAAGGTTTCTCATTACACGTCCAATGATTCCCGGACAGGACTATAGGAAACCTCACTACACACGCACATATATTAAGTTACATTATATTATTATTTGGAGATATTACTCTGACTTGCATTCATTTCCAGGGGAATGGCTTTTTTCTTTTCTTTTTTTTCCAACAATGGCTTTCTTCTTGCTGCTCTTCGTTAAAGGCCAGATTTGTGTAGTGCATTTGTGTAGTCATCCTGTGGACAGATTCCCTGTCCACCTGAGCTGTGGATCTATGCAGCTCCTCCAGAGTTACCGTGGACCTCTGATTAGTGCTCTCCTAGTTCAGCGTGAACATTTTTGATCACTGCAATGTCTCGGTGGGTTTGTAGTAGTGCCCGTAAAATGTTCAAAGTTTTGCAAATCGTTTTATAACCTAACCCTGCTTCGAACGTCTCCTCAACTTTCTCCCCGACCTGTCTGGTGTGTTCCTTGGACTTAATGATGCTGGTTTACTCCACAACATTCTCTTAACAAACTTCACAGAACAGCTTTAGACTTAGAATACACAAAGGTGGACTCTATTGAATCATTAGGTAAACATTCAATCTTTCAGCAATCATAAGGCAACTTCTGAACCTCACAATTGTGTGGAACTTTGTGTTGCTCACAAAAAAAATGCTGATACAATTTATTAAAGTTTGTTTCTGTCATGTCTTTGTGATGTTGTAAAGATGTGTTGTTTTCAAAGAATGCAATATCTCACTAATAACCCATTTAAATCACAAGAAAGCAGAAATATTTTTAACAGAAAGTACTTGTAATTACTTCAATTTAATCAATCATCAGTAATGCCATAAGGACTGTAGCAGTTGATACGATTCAAAGTAACTGTAATCATATTTTTAGTCATTATCTTGAGTGAACGACTCAAAAAGCCTGCACAATTTGTCACTTATTAAACTTACCTTATTAAATTATTAAATCTGACTGATCCCTAATATACCCGAGAACCAGAGCTTCAATGCCAATGTCATAACATGCATTTGGTCTACTGCAGAGGAATATAGGCTGAATCTTTGTTATAATAATTTAACAATCACAAGTTATAATAAATACTCGATGGATAATAAAGAAAGGTAAAGCAGGGGCTTCACCGGAACCATTGTTCAGTTGCTTATGCTCCAAGTCGGAGTCTATTCCGGGCTGGACTTTCCGTCTGTCATTCATTTAGGATTTTTAGACGACGGGCTCTTTTTCTGGATATAAGTAAGGAATGTTTTAATTGCAATGTTTTTTGACACTTTCTCTGCTACCAAGGGACATCAAATATTGCATTTATAGTCGTAGGAATAAAGGACGAGGGCTCTCTTCACCACCAGCCCATACCATACGCGTTTCACATGAGCATAAGTTAGCATTAGCCACAGCACTGTCAACCCGAGCTTTTTTTTTATTGTAAACATAAGTACCGATTCTGACAATGTCGCAGCAAAATTAATGTTTGTGTGTTGCGATTGCCCGATTGTTGAAATTAACCAAATCTAAACAAATTCGTGCCTCAAAATAAATTGGAAAGAGATATGTTTATTAAACCAATTTTTCACTTGTTTTCTGTGTGTTTGTTTCTCTCTACAGCTGAGGTGCCCCATAAAGAGCCATGACGTTATTTCATTTCGGAAACTGCTTTGCCTTGGCCTATTTCCCGTATTTTATAACCTACAAGTGCAGTGGCCTGTAAGTGTGTCTCTAAAATATTATAAACGGAGTAGACTTGCCTACTGTATTTTAGTTGTCTTGAGGAGGATGAAAAGGTTAAATATGTTTAAGAGGGGTCAGCAGTTTGCAGGAGGCTTAATCTACTTAAAACTGTGTCGAGTACTGCCTGTAGAGGGCGCTACAATACAATCTGTACGACAATGCATGTATATGAAGTTATGAATTCCAGGTTCATATCTAAGCTAAAAACATTTTTGTTTAGCATGACTGAAATTATTTTCTTTGCACTCTTAAACTTAAATTCTTAACTTTTTTGTGATGTCTGTGGGTTTTTAATGCATTTTCTTCCTGTTGTGTGAAGTACTTTGAATTGCCTTTTGTATGAATTGTGCTCTACAAATAAACTTGCCAGGTTTGGATTGGCCATCAGTGGTGGCTAGAGTAGTCAAAGATTGTACTCAAGTAGGAGTAATATTACTTCAAAATAATATTACCCAAGTAAAATTACAAAGTAGTGCTCCAAATCTACTTGAGTAATTAAAAAAAATATTTTTGTAAAATGATATACTCCGGTAAATGTATTAGTAACTGAACATAAAATTAAAAGTAAAATATTACATGAATTATGTATTAGATAATGCATTTGGAAGGACAACAATAAAAATTAAAAATGAACGCTCAAAATATGTGATTTTAAAATGGCAGACACTAAAATGAGAGAAACTAAATCACATCTGAAGGTGATTTCCAGGAAACAAAAATGTTCACTTCAAATAATTTGTGATTGTCACATAAAGGTTTTGTCACAATATTTGCCTACTTCATATAACAATTTGTTTATAATAAAAAAAAAAGATTGGATCGAACAGCTGTGGAAACGTGTGCCTTTCCCTCTCTCCTCATAGCGCTTATGATGAGCAAAAACTGACATCAGAGGAGATTGAAACGTTTTGACGGTTTTTATATAATGTAAAACAACCCAGAAATGATGGAGCGAGGGACAGCAATATTCTTAATCTGAGAGTGAAGGTATATGCTGCGCCGATAATCATGATCGATCTGCGGTAACTCACGCGTTTTTAAACAGGTCAGTGATATTGGCCTTTAAAATAAGAACAGAAGCTGCCTCCCATAACTGTGATCATCCTGAAAGAGGAGTGAGCAAAGAGGACAGACCCAGAGTCACACATTGTGTTTTTTGGTTGGTAAAAACAATGAGACAAGATCCCAATTGCCTCAGTTAAATTCTCTACATGTGATTTACATCTTACGTTGTATATAAATCAAATGCTTTGAAACTAGCATTCAAATTAACCTTTATGCCTGCTTTTATATTATGTAAAATCTCAAAACACTTTGCTTATTTAAAACGAAATGTAGTGTAAAACATAGGGATGCCTCAGCTTAGGAAAGGTACATGCAGGGGTGCCCCAGTGCTGAAAAGTTTGAGAACCACTGCCTTAGACCACTGTGCCACTTGCGAGCACACACAGGGCAGACTTGTGCAGACTTTTTAGTATTTGCTCCCCCAAAACTATACCCATTTCTGCAATGCAACACAAACATTGCTCTTAAAATCAATAATGGATCGCACAATACATGTTTTGAGTTTTGAGTATATTTTGCCGATCATTGCCGAGTTAAACTTTGTGTTCTCTCTTCAGGTCAGAGTACAATGCTTTCTGGAGGTGTGTTCAGGCTGGAGCCACCTATCTTTTTGTGCAGCTTTGTAAGGCAAGATAACTCCCTGTTTTTACTTTATATACTGTACAAACGAAAATAATTGATACAGGCCTGCTCAAAATCTTAAGGCCAAGAAAACATAAATGTCACTGCAACCCAATTAAAACAATAGACTGCAGAGGCGAGAGGCGAGCTCCAAAGTCTCTCTAACTTGGAGCACTAAATGTATCTTTAAACAGTTTTTCTTTTGTGTCAAGATTTAGATGTAAGATTTAACAAAGCAATATGTCCTCCACTGTTTCTGCACGCTGTCTCTAAGTACATCTGTATTTGCTTCAGATGTTGTTCTTGGCAACATTTTTTCCAACATGGGAAGGAGGAGCTGGAGTCTATGACTTTGTTGGGGTATGTTTTACATGAGTTATTTTATTTTAGTTTTTCCTCCACTTTTTTTTTGTCATGTGATGTGACATACGTTGTTTGTCTCCAGGAATTTATGAAAGCAACAGTAGATTTGGCCGATCTGCTGGGCCTCCATCTGGTCATGTCCCGTAATGCTGGTAAAGGAGAGTATAAAATCATGGTGGCAGCAATGGGCTGGGCAACTGCTGAACTCATAATGTCCAGGTGATCTGTCTGATTTTAACTTGGTGTTATTTTTGGCATCAAAGCAACGTGACTATCGCACAAATTTACTCTTTTATTGGCTGTTCAGATGCCTTCCTTTGTGGGTTGGCGCCAGAGGCATCGAGTTTGACTGGAAATACATTCAGATGAGCTTTGACTCCAACATTAGCTTGGTGAGTATCTTGTTTAATGCTTAGTCTAGTTCTTATAATGCATTTAAACTGATCTGGAATGCTTTTAGGTCCACTACATCGCAATGGCTGCAGTTGTGTGGATGTTCACCAGATACGACCTCCCTAAAAGCTACAGGCTGCCGGTCACCGTGCTGCTGGCTCTGTGCGTCTACAAGGCCTTTCTCATGGAGTAAGTCGTGCTAATCGGACGCATACCAGAGAGGCCATCATAATTTGTCACTTAACAAGGAATAGAAATGGCATTATTTTCAGTAATATACTTAGTTTCACTTGACTCTCCAAATCCTGTTGTCATTGTCCAAATGTTACAAGAACAGCATTGTCAAGGGTTTTCCATAATGTAATTCCTAACTAGTCAGTCAAACTTTTCAAACCAGGTATTATCTGTGGAAAGAGATGCTCCATACACAATTTACAAATTAAATTTTTGAATGCACAAAGGTTACACACAAATACATTTTTGCGTTTTTTGTCAAGGTTGTACCTGAATATTGGTACTGTGTATTGTCCACAGATTATGCATTATCTGACCTTGTGTGCTGTGTGTGTTTTCAGGTTGTTTGTGCACATTTTCCTGTTGGGCAGCTGGACCGTACTCTTGGTGAAAGCTTTGGTGACTGGTGCCATTTCACTTTGTTCACTCTTTCTATTCGTCACCTTGGTTCACAGTAACTGAAGATAGTAACTTGGCAATGTTATAGGTTTGACATGACATGGCCTATTTCCCCACTACAACAACCATCAGGGAAGATCCTTTATTGCTCAAGGCTGGACTGAGGTTCAATACATTACACATAAATGTGACATAATAGACCAATCGACTGCTCTAAGATGGTTAACTAAGAAACAGTCTTGAGTGACTCCTCAATTTTGACATCTCAATACAAACTGATGCTGTAATGGTTTGGTTTTGTACTACCTTTTTATAAGTATATTATAATCTGTTGTAAAATTAGAGACGGGTAGAGAGATTTCTAACAAATTCAATGGCAGTATTGTGTCTGAAGTTAATCAGACACTCTGTCACGCTTGCCAAGTCTCTGTTAAAAGCATATGGATAAATCATAAATTAACTGACCTGTGCTAAATATTGTCTTTGCAAGTCATTGTGCTGTGTACATTAAACTAACTTTGATAGAATAAGTATCGTATCTTTTGCTGGTGTTTTTTTTCCCCCTCTTTTTGTCTGAGGCTTTTATATTCGACTAAAGGTACTGCTTCTCCCACAAAGCTCAAGTTACATGTCCACAGTGTGAAAGAAGTCAGGGTTCTGTAAAAGAATCTGAGCAGATCGTTGTATGAGGTTTTACAAAAGGAAAAGATAACAATTTAATATTTTTCACCTCTATATCAGTTACCTAATTTCTCTGCCTTTTTATCAATGTCTTTGATATTGTATAGCTGCAGCAATACCTGTACACCACACAAGAGGTTCAAGTAGTGCTGCACAATCTTAATAGCAGGAATCTTCTAGTGCGTCTGTACTGTTACAACTTGTGACTGTGATGCATGATCTTACAGGGCAAGATATTGGAGGCCCTGGGCTAATTGTTATGAGAATGTCTCTGTTTGGGGTCAGAGCTCGGACAAAACAAACCTGTGCGTCCAGTGTGGGGTGGAGGCGTATTCACATATGCAAGGGGGGTGTATCCCATTGTGATCCCTGGTCTGAAAGAGCATGCCCCTTGCATTGATTTCATGTCATCATTGATAAAACTGCCGAATTGTCTTGTCAACTTATGTGGTCCTTTTTAATTTTGTTCAATGTATATAAACGTCTTTACAGTATTAGAAATAGTTTGCGATTTTTCCACATTTGCCCTCTCATGCCCTCTGTCTTTCTCACTCTCCTCTCGGTCTCCCCTTACTTCCCCTATTATCCTCTCTTAGCCAGGTATTACAACTCTCAAAGCTCCCATTGTGATAAGGCCACAATGGTGAGTTGTTGCCTCTGATACACTGTTAACATAGATGGTAGTGACCATACATTCATTTGCAGGGGCGGATCT
Source organism: Eucyclogobius newberryi (assembly GCF_026437365.1). Taxonomy (NCBI): domain Eukaryota; kingdom Metazoa; phylum Chordata; class Actinopteri; order Gobiiformes; family Gobiidae; genus Eucyclogobius; species Eucyclogobius newberryi. The sequence continues at coordinate 21,972,928 of NW_027315945.1, read as the reverse complement.
CTGAGTTTGTTGTAAGGGGGGATGGTGAATGCCTATAAACACTTAAGACATTTCAGGGGCAGTTATTTATGAACTAAGCTTATTATTATTATCAGTAATACAAATATGATATTATTAGGCCTTAGTATTATATTACACATATTTTTTCTTAAGGATTTTTTATTTTATTTTTTAAATAAAAATGCAAATCAAAATGTCTTTCTGAATGATTGGCCACTAATAAGCCTTTCATTTTCATGAAGGCTGTAGCAACCGGTCTTTGTGTTTGTTGGTGTTTTAATCCCTACACAGTTTTGAAAAACGGCAGGGTCTATCCTCCGTTTACTGGTCCACAGAACTTAAGAGTAGGACAGAGGATGGAGAGAACACTAGTGATCTTTTGACCCTAACGACATATAAGGGCCAATCAAAAGAAAATGCGCTGCACTACGAGAATAAAGTAATTAATGAGAAAAAAGTCGTAAATTAACGACAATAAACTCATCATATAACGAGAAAAAAGTCATTCATGAGAAAAAAAAAATCCTTAATAAAAATCCGTGATCAGTTCACTTTCAGTCCCACGGTCAGGACGCACAAGAACGGGCTTGGGTGAGTTGACAGTTTAGAACTACATAAAAGCCTGAAATAGATGTTAAAGTGTTTCCTGGCCTTTAAAACGATGTCTTACGTGTGTTTATTACAAGACAAGACACTGCGTTTAGCGGCACCTTTCCTGCTACGCATCATTCAAACTGTTATAATAAACTCTTTACTTTCTCCATGGTGCAGCTCTAGTGCATCATGGGCTCAAACAGCAGCCGTGCTCCGCGCCACAGCTGCCCGGAGACAGGAGGAGCAGCCTCGGTCTTATATTCATGTTCTGCTCCTCTATAGTGTTGTTTCTCTACGTGGGCACTTCGAGCACAGTCACTATTCTCACGTGCTCATTGTGTGCACTTAAGTTTTATGCCCGGATTCTAACCTTTTGTCATCCCTTTGGACAAACTCAGTAAAACACACAGAACACAAACATCCGTCTGCGCTTCCTCTTAGCTCCTCCTGACGCCTGGATCGTGTTTGGCACAGCCTAAAAGCGATATGTTTTACACACATGCATCATCCATACATCATCCATACATCATCCATACATCATCCATGCATCATCCATACATCATCCATACATCATCCATGCATCATCCATACATCATCCATGCATCATCCATGCATCATCCATACATCATCCATGCATCATCCATACATCATCCATGCATCATCCATACATCATCCATGCATCATCCATGCATCATCCATGCATCATCCATACATCATCCATGCATCATCCATGCATCATCCATGCATCATCCATACATCATCCATACATCATGGCATGAGCTCCAACACACGCGCGCACCAACACCGGAGTACATCATTTTACAGGTCCAGGACCCGACATGGGGACACTGCACCGGGGACATGATTGTTTGTGATGTTTAAAAGACCCGCTTCATAAAGATCGATCTATTGTGGGCTTTTGTATTCACTTTTAACCAAGCGCCATTTGCGTCCTGGTGGTGGTGTGTTTGTGTAATAAAGACTCCAGATGCATCTGACTCAGATCAGCTTCATAGTTTTAAACACAGTTCACACTAAACACGGCTGTTCCTGGACTGTACCATTATGTAACACTGGGGGGGTAACATGGTGCTGAAAGTGAACCGCGTATCAGCCTTTATTCTCTTTAAATTTTGAGATTTTTTAACGAGAATAAAGTCATTAATTTATTCTCGTAGTGCCCCGCATTTATTTTTGTTTGGTTGGCCCTTATACTCTCTGCCCTTGGGTCTAGAAATTCTCATTTCATTGAAGGGCGGATTATAAAATACTCACTACTTTATATCATGTTCGTTGCCTGACCCGCCAGTGCCTCCCACATTCTAAATCTGTCAAAACGTGTTGGGAATGGCTGGTCAGGCAAGTATGTTCGCGCTCCTCGTGTAAAATGTGGCGTTTAAGACGCGTCCAAATGCATTTCCTCATTAGATTAATGTTTCAGTGAATATGAGTTGGGCTGTAATAAATTACGCAGCATTTTGAAGTTTAATTTACATAGATCACATCTGTCCTGGATGTCTCTGTGTGAGAGTCCGGGCACCCAAAAATCAAGTTTTCTGTAGCGTTTCCTGGCTGAGAAGGAGGGTCTAAGGACAGGGGACCTCAGGGGGACCTCTCGTCCCTATGGACACTGTTTAATCCCTTTTTCACTTTCGTCCTCCGAGGCACATGCTGTTGAGATTTTGGGTGTTACAAAAATAAATGTAATCGAAAATAATTTTAATATAAGAAATAAAATGCTTTGCCAATCATGTGATTCAACGGGCAAAGGGAAAGCTCGCATTCCCGTAGGTCCTGCATAATCTGACTCAAATTTGTTGTACTGTAGTCCCTGACTAGCCCGGCCCCTGACGACAAAAGGAAAGAGCCTCCAGCTCCGTCTGCAGTTGGGAGAATTGTTTGTAAAGTCAACATGTCTGTACTATATGTCAAGTATCGATATTATCTTTTGCCTCCAGTGGCCCACACCAAAGAGAGCCTGGAATTTGCTGAAAACTTCCCAGTGGAGGACACGGATGTATTTGCTGTGACATTTCCCAAATCCGGTAATGCTTTTTCATTCTGCCACACATCAGACTAGACGTTTTAACACATGTGCCCTTATGTGATTTTGTTGTGCTTCTGTTGTGGATTTTCTAATGAAGTTAAAGAATGACATGTATAAACAGATATGTTTGTGACTATATCTGGACAGTAATGATCCTGTCTGGAATCACAAAACCAGAATTGTAACAAGTTTGATCAAATAAAACTTTAAAAAAATCGTTTTTGATTTAATTCAATTACATTTTTCAATCGTAATTAACTTTATACCAGCTGCATTTACTTAGACTATTTTATTTTTTGTAATGTTTTGATATTATCCTGAGACACTAATAGATTCTGATGCTTTGTTTTCTTGTCCCTTATACTGAATAAATAATTAGGGCTTGCCTGAGGACAAACATTAAGTCTCATCGAACAGGTTAGCTCTTTAAACATTACTTGAAACTAATTCAAGCCTTTGAAGCCACCATTCGTTCGTCAATGGCTGTAATTGAGGTGTTTGGAAGGAAACCCAACCTTGGGACCTTTGAATGGACTGTATATTGCCTAACTTGATTAATCCTCAATCGCCACTGTTCGGCCAGAACAAGGACGCCAGTGTTTACTTTACCACTCTTTATTAACGCGTGGTCATCCTCAAGTTCTTGTGTGTGGGTGGATGCGGTAAATAAATGAATGCGGGTAGTAATATGTTTGTATATGTATATTTATATTTAGGAACGTATGCAGCATATAACACAAAACGCAGACAGTGCTCGACCCTTACGTTACCCTGGAGCGCCCTCTGGTGGCCAAACTTTGAGCAAACGAATTTACTATCGGACAGCCAATCAGAGTTAACAGTTTGAGTCACGACTCACGTGACCAACGCAGAAAGTTTGATCGCCATGGTATCACTTCACTGGTAGGTTCGGTAGGTTGCCCACTCTAGTAGATGCACGGCTGCCAAGCAACGACAGCCTAAAGAATGAAGCTGTACCGAACATCAAGGAAGGAGAGGAAGATGAAGAAGCGTCAACCCTGGAATAAAGCCGGCCGGACTCTGAAAAATGAAGTCTGAAGAGTAACGTCTGGCGGTAATGTAACACTTGGATGCCAATTGCCATACTACTACTACTACTACTACCAAAACAACCACAACCACAACCAAAACAACAACAACCAAAACAACCACAACCAAAACAACAACAACCAAAACAACCAAAACAACAACAACCAAAACAACAACAACCAAAACAACAACCAAAACAACAACAACATAAAGCCGGTCGGACTCTGAAAAATGAAGTCTGAAGAGTAACGTCTGGCGGTAATGTAACACTTGGATGCCAATCGCCATACTACTACTACTACCAAAACAACCACAACAACAACAACAACAACCAAAACAACAACAACAACCAAAACAACAACAACATAAAGCCGGTCGGACTCTGAAAAATGAAGTCTAAAGAATAAAGTCTAGCGGTAATGTAACACTTGGATACCAACCGCTAAAAAACAACAACAAAATGAAAACTTAAACGGTCAATGTTCTCTTGTGCCGGCAGATGTCATGGCGGTTCAGTGAACTTGGCAATTGCTGTGACATTTCCCAAATCAGGTCGTGCTTTTTCATTCAGCCACACTTCAGACTAGAAGTTTTAAAAGCAAGTATGTGATTTGGTTGTACTTCTGTTGTGGATTTTCTATTGAAAGACTTAAAGATTTATTTCATGTATAAACACATATTTTTGTGACAACATTGGGGACAGTAAGGGTCCTGTCTGGAATCACAAAACCTGAATTGTACCAAGTTTTTGATGTTGATGTTTGCTGTTCATCAAAACAACTCAATCTTTAATAATCTGCAGAACACTCAGTAATTAACTTTATACCAGCTCGGTTTACTTGGCCTATTTCATGTTTGTAATGTTTTGAGATTACCCTGAGAAACTAATAGATTCTGATGCTTTGCATAATATTTAATATATAATATTTGCCCATTGGCTTTATTAGAGAGGAGAGAAGAGTGTGAAATGGGGATGAGAGAGAAGGGAGGACATGCAGTAAATTAACTCGCCAGCTGCACTTGGAGCCTGCTAACAACAACCGTTTTCTTTTTACAGTACAATTACAGTTTCCTCTTTTCAATTTTATTTAGCTGTAGTTATTATTCTTGATATTTTATCAACTTTAAAGATTTGCCCAACATGTGATGCCGCCCCTCATCTCTGAAAACAGCCTTGTTACTGGATCAGCAAGTTGGACGAAATTCAGTTTGGAAGGATTTTCTATTGAAAGTCTAAAAATGAAAACTTGAGTTCTTTTTAGTCCAATCGTTATGATTTTTTTAGTTTACAGTGTGCACGTACCCCTCACGTACAGATAGAGGCTGAAGCTCTCCAAACCTGTAGTTAGGACTTCTAAGAAGTGGACCAATGAGGCAGCTACATGCATGTTTGGATATTACAGACTGGGAGCGGCCACAGATAGTTTGGATGAGTACACGGACGCTGAGACAGTTAAGGCAGCAGAAGGAGGCAGCAGTGCACAGGGCCGGTGACAGAGAGAGCTACAAATATGCAAAGTATGGATTTAGCTGGAAGGTGTCGAGAGCTAGATTACTGTAGTTTTATCTAATAGTGAATCTAAATAGTTTTTCTTTGATGCATGCGTTTTTTTTTTTTTTTAATTAATATTTTGCCCTGAATGACCAATGCAAGTTCCTATGTTTGTGAATTTTGTTAATTGACACTGGCACTGGCTGTACGGTCCCTGTATGACTGGAGCAGGATCTGTGTTCGCCAGAAGTCAGACCTGTTCCCAGTGCATGTTGGACTCCGCCAGGGCTGCCCTTTGTCACCGGTTCTGTTCATAGTTTTTATGGACAGAATTTCTAGGTGCAGTCAGGGGTCGGAGGGTGTCCGGTTTGGGACATCTCTGCTGTTTGCAGACGATGTTGTCCTGATGGCTCCATCAAACCCGGACCTGCAACATGCACTGGGAGTGTGAAGCAGCTGGGATGAGAATCAGCACCTCCAAATCGGAGGCCATGGTTCTCAAATGGAAAAAGGTGGCTTTCCCTCTCCAGGTGGTGGGGTGTCCTTGTTCCAAGTGGAGGAGTTCAAGTATCTCAGGGTCTTGTTCACGAGTGAGGGAAGGATGGAACGTGAGAATGACTGTCGGATCGTTGCAGCGGCTGCAGTAATGAGGTCGTTGCAGGGGACTGTTGTGGTGAAAAAGAAGCTCAGTCGAAAGACAAGCTCTTGATTTACCGGTCAATCTACGCTCCTACGGTCATGAGCTTTGGGTAATGACCGAAAGGACAAGATCGCGGATACATGCGGTCGAAATGAGTTTCCTCCGCCGGGTGGCTGGGCGCTCCCTTAGAGATGGGGTGAGGAGCTCAGTCATACGGGAGGAGCTCGGAGTAGAGCTGCTGCTCTTCAATGTCGAAAGGAGCCAGCTGAGGTGGGCGCTTCCCTGGGGGAGGTGTTTTGGAAATGTCCGACCAGGAAGAGGCCCCCGGGGAAGACCCAGGACACGCTGGAGGGACTATGTCTCTCGGCTGGCCAGTTAACACCAGTAAATGGGGACAAGGCCTTGATAGATTAGGGTCATGACAGATTCATTGTACTTTGTCCTATCTTAATAACACAAAGTTCATCTTCGCGCATCGTGTGATATTACAACGGCCTGCAGACCTTTAGTATCTGGACATTAGGTGTTACATTTAATTACCTTTGACTGCCTTACATTGCACAGTTACTGTGTTTTTATCAGTTAAACTGAACTGTGAACTGTCAGAAGAACACTAGAGAAATATATTTATGTCTTACCTTAGATTGGTAAATATATTTACAAATAAATACCATCATATCTCATTTTTGCAAGTTTATTTGTAGAGCACATTTCATACACAAGGCAATTCAAAGTGCTTCACACAGCAGGAAAAATGCATTCAAATCACAAATAAATTACAGAAACAGAAATACAATAAAATTTACTAAATAAAAAAATAAAAATAAAATAAAGAACACCTAGCCACAAAGCAACACGTGTTTTTGGAGTCCAACTCCTTTTTAAATCCTTTTTAAATCAGTCCAACTGATTATCTAAACTAATGAAATCACAAACAAAAGAGAAGAGTGCAAAGAAAAAATCCTTTCATTCATATGCGCAGCTAAACAAAACTGTTTTTAGCTTAGATTTGAACATTGTCAGAGTTGAAGCCTGTCTCACATCTTCAGGAAGACTGTTCCAGATTTTAGCTGCATAAAACTGAAATGCATATTCCCCATGTTTAGTCCTGACTCTGGCACCAGCAGGAGGCCGGTCCATGTTTACTCCTGACTCTGGGCACCAGCAGGAGGCCGGTCCATGTTTACTCCTGACTCTGGCACCAGCAGGAGGCCGGTCCATGTTTAGTCCTGACTCTGGCACCAGCAGGAGGCCGGTCCATGTTTAGTCCTGACTCTGGCACCAGCAAGAGGCCGGTCCATGTTTAGTCCTGACTCTGGCACCAGCAGGAGGCCGGTCCCTGTTTAGTCCTGACTCTGGCACCAGCAGGAGGCCGGTCCATGTTTAGTCCTGACTCTGGCACCAGCAAGAGGCCGGTCCATGTTTAGTCCTGACTCTGGCACCAGCAGGAGGCCGGTCCCTGTTTAGTCCTGACTCTGGCACCAGCAGGAGGCCGGTCCATGTTTAGTCCTGACTCTGGCATCAGCAGGAGGCCGGTCCCTGTTTAGTCCTGACTCTGGCACCAGCAGGAGGCCGGTCCATGTTTAGTCCTGACTCTGGCACCAGCAGGAGGCCGGTCCCTGTTTAGTCCTGACTCTGGCATCAGCAGGAGGCCGGTCCATGTTTAGTCCTGACTCTGGCACCAGCAGGAGGCCGGTCCCTGTTTAGTCCTGACTCTGGCACCAGCAGGAGGCCGGTCCATGTTTAGTCCTGACTCTGGCACCAGCAGGAGGCCAGTCCATGTTTAGTCCTGACTCTGGCACCAGCAGGAGGCCGGTCCATGTTTAGTCCTGACTCTGGCACCAGCAGGAGGCCGGTCCATGTTTAGTCCTGACTCTGGCATCAGCAGGAGGCCGGTCCATGTTTAGTCCTGACTCTGGCACCAGCAGGAGGCCAGTCTATGTTTAGTCCTGACTCTGGCACCAGCAGGAGGCCGGTCCATGTTTAGTCCTGTCTCTGGCATCAGCAGGAGGCCGGTCCCTGTTTAGTCCTGACTCTGGCATCAGCAGGAGGCCGGTCCATGTTTAGTCCTGACTCTGGCACCAGCAGGAGGCCGGTCCATGTTTAGTCCTGACTATGGCACCAGCAGGAGGCCGGCCCCTGTTTAGTCCTGACTCTGGCACCAGCAGGAGGCCGGTCCATGTTTAGTCCTGACTCTGGCATCAGCAGGAGGCCGGTCCCTGTTTAGTCCTGACTCTGGCACCAGCAGGAGGCCGGTCCATGTTTAGTCCTGACTCTGGCATCAGCAGGAGGCCGGTCCATGTTTAGTCCTGACTCTGGCACCAGCAGGAGGCCAGTCTATGTTTAGTCCTGACTCTGGCACCAGCAGGAGGCCGGTCCATGTTTAGTCCTGTCTCTGGCATCAGCAGGAGGCCGGTCCCTGTTTAGTCCTGACTCTGGCATCAGCAGGAGGCCGGTCCATGTTTAGTCCTGACTCTGGCACCAGCAGGAGGCCGGTCCCTGTTTAGTCCTGACTCTGGCACCAGCAGGAGGCCGGTCCATGTTTAGTCCTGACTATGGCACCAGCAGGAGGCCGGCCCCTGTTTAGTCCTGACTCTGGCACCAGCAGGAGGCCGGTCCATGTTTAGTCCTGACTCTGGCATCAGCAGGAGGCCGGTCCATGTTTAGTCCTGACTCTGGCACCAGCAGGAGGCCAGTCTATGTTTAGTCCTGACTCTGGCACCAGCAGAAGGCCGGTCCATGTTTAGTCCTGACTCTGGCATCAGCAGGAGGCCGGTCCATGTTTAGTCCTGACTCTGGCACCAGCAGGAGGCCGGTCCCTGTTTAGTCCTGACTCTGGCACCAGCAGGAGGCCGGTCCATGTTTAGTCCTGACTATGGCACCAGCAGGAGGCCGGCCCCTGTTTAGTCCTGACTCTGGCACCAGCAGGAGGCCGGTCCATGTTTAGTCCTGACTCTGGCATCAGCAGGAGGCCGGTCCCTGTTTAGTCCTGACTCTGGCACCAGCAGGAGGCCGGTCCATGTTTAGTCCTGACTCTGGCACCAGCAGGAGGCCGGTCCCTGTTTAGTCCTGACTCTGGCATCAGCAGGAGGCCGGTCCATGTTTAGTCCTGACTCTGGCACCAGCAGGAGGCCGGTCCCTGTTTAGTCCTGACTCTGGCACCAGCAGGAGGCCGGTCCATGTTTAGTCCTGACTCTGGCACCAGCAGGAGGCCAGTCCATGTTTAGTCCTGACTCTGGCACCAGCAGGAGGCCGGTCCATGTTTAGTCCTGACTCTGGCACCAGCAGGAGGCCGGTCCATGTTTAGTCCTGACTCTGGCACCAGCAGGAGGCCGGTCCATGTTTAGTCCTGACTCTGGCACCAGCAGGAGGCCGGTCCCTGAGGTCCTCAGAGTCCGAGATGGTTCATATGGCACTAACATGTCCGAGATGTGCTTTGGTGCTAGGCCATAGAGAGACTTGTACACAAGCAGAGCTGCTTTAAAGTCTATTCTCTGAGCCACAGGAGCCAGTGCAGAGACCTGAGAACAGGACTAATGTGATTGTACTTCCTGGTTCTAGTCAGGACCCGAGCAGCAGCGTTCTGGATGTACTGCAGCTGTTTTACAGCTCGTTTGGAGAGGCCAGTGAGCAGGCCGTTACAGTAGTCTAATCTACTGGAGACAAACACATGGATAAGTCTCTCTAAATCTGGTTTAGACACTATATTTTTGATTTTGGCAATGTTTTAGATGGTAAAAAGCTGCTGATGTTATTGATTTGATGTGGCTGTTAAAATTCAAGTCTGAGTCCATTATTCAAGTCTGAGTCCGTACAGGAGTGTGGCCTGCTGGAGCAGCAGCATCACAGAGAGGGAGAGGAGGAAGCTGGACAGAGTCATCAAGAAGTCCAGCTCCGTCCTGGGCTGTGCTCTGGACTCGGTGCAGGAGGTGGGGGACAGGAGGGTCCTGGCTAGATTCACATCTATGCTGGACCATGAGTGTCGCCCCCTGTAGGACACTCTGTCCGCTCTGGAGAGCAGCTTCAGTGAGAGACTGATCCACCCTCGCTGTGTGAGGGAAAGGTTCCGTAGGTCTTTCCTTCCTGCTGCTGTCAGACTTTACAACAAACACTGTTAGTCCTGAACACTCGCAATAGTGTCATATTCATGTGCAATTACTGTCGTGATTCATGTGCAATTACTGTGCAATTCATGTGCAATTATTGTCGTGACACATATTCATGTGCAATTACTGTCGTGATCACATGCAATGGTATTTATTTATTTATTTTTATCTTTATTATTTTTCCCCTCATCCCTTGTTGGGAAATGGGAGGTTTTGTCTATAGGAGTTTTTGTTTATAAGAGATCTTCTATTGAGAGTTTTTTTTTTCAGACTTCCTATAAGTTATCTGTTTTTTTCTTTATCTACCTCTGTATCTACCTGCGTTGCAACAATGAAATTTCCCCATGTGAGACAATAAAGGATTATCTTATCTTATTATTACCCCCAGATTTCTAACTTGGTTTGTAGGTTTTAGAGCGAGACTCTGGAGGTGACCACTGACACTTTCTCTTAGTTTCTGTGGGCCAAAAACGATTATTTCAGTCTTGTCTGAGTTTAAAGGCGTAATGGACGATTTTTCGCCGATTTGAGAACTCAAGCGGCGTGCGGAAGCAGAGAAAACCTCGCGGCTAGACGTGCGTTTGTTTATTAGAGCGATGGATCACATCGCATCTCTCGTCTCCGTATATTTCCGTCTCTTCTGAGACAGCTCGAACTGTCTTTCTCTGTCTTAATTTTGTCCCGTACACTGAGGGAACTATATTATGATAGATCCATGCGCTTAGACACAGAGAAACCTGCTCCTCTCCTGGGGACGAGGCTGCAGATGAGCAGTAGGTGCATCCTATGATTGATACGTGGCAGGACTAAACAGCAGTCCACGCCATGAGGAAATGAGACTCAGATTTGGGCCAAAAAATCGTCCATTACGCCTTTAAGCTTTAAATGTGTACTTTAAACACAGTTAAAGGAATAATGGAGGATTTTTCCCCGATTAGCGAACTCAAGCGGAAGTCCGCATGCGCACTCACCCCCGTGCGGAAGCGCACAACAGCCTTGTTGCCTCATTTGTTTATTAGCGCGACGGATGGAGACGAGAGATGCGATTGTTTGTCTATTAACTGTTTTGTGAAGAACTTTGTGACTTCTGTCTGTGAAAGGTGCTACACAAATAAAATCAACTTACTTGCTATAAAGGTAGTATGATGATAATTTACTGTACATGCGTTACCACCAGAACAAACACTGAGACTAAGAAGACTTAGAAAATGACTGGCCTACATTAAAAACATTATTATTACATGCATTTTTGCTTGTGGTGCCAGATGATATTCCTTAGATGGGATGATCCTGGGTCAGAGCAGGGGGCACTCCTGGAGATTCCACTGTGAGAAGAGAAATGGAGAGATACCTGTAGACTAAACCTACAACAATGAATTGGATTGAAATTTCTGTGATTGAAATCCTTGATTTTTCAAGATTATTACTTAAAATTCCATAAAGGTTAAATTGAGAAACGAAAAGGAAATTAGCGACTAGGATTAACAAGGATTACACTTAATTTTGTTTGTTTGTTTTGTTGTTTCATCAATGTGTATGATATTTTTCAAGACAACACATTTTTAAACAAATGCTTGCCACTGCAACAGTTATTTAGAGACGGTCCTTAACTGGCGTACCAAGCGGCACTTCACAGCTTCTCGCTCTGTGCTCCTGCGGGCGCGGGGCGGGGCATGAGGCGCCCAGGACCATGGGCTATGAACACCATGATGAACACACAGCAAGTTACCGCTGCAGTTGTGTTAACGTCCAGCTGTCAACGTCAAGCGTGAAACTAACCGCGGTACTAGGACCAAGCAATCATGTCCCTTGATACATTTTACCTTCAGTTTCAAGGACTGGTCCTGCCGAGAGAGACGCAGTCAGTGGACAGTTTAAACTTTGTGCATGAATTCAAGTTTGAAGACGACGATGTATTAGCTGTTACATTTCCGAAGTCAGGTCAGTGATCCATATGCCGCAATCTAGATATAATGTAATTAAAGTTTCAACTTTATTACAAACGTTTTATAGAGACCTGTAGAGGCTAATCCTAGTTCTTTGTTCCTTCGTTTTAACCTCTTCGGAAAATAATGACTGCATGAGCCTGTTTTAGGCGTAGGACCACTGGTGTAGTCGCAGCACGGTAAAACGACCGTGTTGCTCCAGCCATCTCTCTTTATTAACAGAGTTTTACAACAAAACTTCTTCACCTGTTTTACATGACAGGTAACAGTAGTGCGCCCCCAAGCGTCCAGGACATGCACACACATGCAAACTTCTTTTAAATAAAACACAAATGAGTTATTATGAATAACATAAAATTAAGAATGTAAAATATCAAACCATATAAAATGGCGCTTACATTCCGGCCCCTAATTGTTACTTCTGGGGAATAACAATTACCAAAACAAAAATACAAAGCGACATTTCGTCTGTAAATAAACATTTGAAACATGAAACTTGTTTCATCCATACCATATTTATGGCTTTAACAAACACAAATACATTACTCCATTTCAAGCAACAGACACAGTTTGTCTACTGGTCTTTCCAAAACACTGCTTTTAGTTTTTACCAAAACCCTTCTCACATGACCTTTGGAATCACAGATAGATTTTTCAACTTTTCCCATCAACCATGAACCTCTTGGTGCACTCATCATCTACTATAAGAACAACATCACCGGGTTTCAGGTTTCTTTTGGCATTTAACCATTTTTGTCTCTCTTGCAAAAGTGGGAGATATTCTTTGGTCCAACGTTTCCAAAAAATATCTGACAGGTATTGAACCTGACGCCAACGTCTCCTTGAGTACAAGTCCTCCTTCTGGAACACACCAGGTGGAAATACTGGTTTTCTTTTTAGGAGAAGCAAATGATTTGGAGTCAATGCTTCAATGTCATTTGGATCGTTAGAGACTCTCGTAATCGGTCTATCATTGATAATGGACTCCACTTCACAAAACAAAGTGTGGAGACGCTCATCATCAAGAGTCTGCTGTCTCAATAACTGGATAAGGATTCTCCTTACAGAACGTATCTGTCTTTCCCAAATGCCACCAAAGTGAGATCCAGCTGATGGATTGAACGTCCATGTGATACCTTTTTGACTCAAAGATTCAGCAATTTTTGACTGATTCCAACTTTTAAGTGATTCACGCATTTCCTTTTCCGCACCCACCAGGTTTGTACCATTATCTGATCTCATTACAGAAACCTGACCTCTCCTTGCAACAAACCTCCTAAATGCGTTAATACAAGAGTCTGTTTCAAGTGACTTGGCCACCTCTATATGAACAGCTCTTGTGGTAAGGCATGTAAACAAAACACCATATCTTTTTACATTACTTCTGCCACATTTCACATCAAAAGGTCCAAAGTAGTCTATCCCTACATTAGTGAAAAGGGGATTGTCTGGGACAAGTCTGTCATGTGGTAAGTTAGCCATTCTCTGTTCACCAGGTTTATCTGACAACATTCTGCATTGTACACATTTTGACAATACTTTTCTTAGAGCTGCATCAGCTTTCGGAATCCAATATTTTTCTCTCAGTTTGGATAACATTATGTTTCTACCGCTGTGCCCAGTTTGTTTGTGAACATGTCTGAAAATCAAAGTGGACACATAGTGGTCTTGATGAAGTATTACAGGATGTTTCATACTGAATGGTAATGCAGATTGATGTAACCTTCCTCCAACTCTTAAAACACCATTGTCCAATACAGGATCTAGTTTGACAATATGACTCGTTCTTTTAACCTTTTCACCCTTTGGCAAAGTTTGTATCTCATCTTTGTAGCTTTGACTTTGACAAAACTTCACAATCTCAATCTCAGCATTTTCCAATTCTGCTACTGTCAAATAACGTTTGATCGTTTTTGACTTAAGCCTTTGCTTTTTGTGACATTTTTGCTTGGACATTGAACATCACTAACTTTTCTCTCTTGAGTCTTTTCTTTAAAGAAGCTGTTTTAGTCTCAGCATCCAGGCAACAGCTTTCTTTAATCTGTGCCAGTCTGAGTAGTGACTGATAAGTTTACTGATTGGATCAGCTTGCACAATGTCAACATTAACACTCATACCCTTCACCTCAGCATCATTTTGAACGTCCTTTGATATTATTGGTGACACAGGCCAGTGTGTACTGTCTTTACTCAGAAAGTCCGGTCCATCAATCCAAGATTTGTTTGAAAGGAACTCAGAGGTTTTCATGCCCCTCGAAGTATGGTCAGCAGGGTTCAACTCAGAGTTCACATATCTGCACTGACTGACATTGGAATGATCTCTGATAAGTGACACTCTGTTTGCAACAAAAGTCTTAAATCTGAGACCGTCATTTGCAACGTACCTTAGCACTGTAGTACTATCAGTCCAGAACACTGATTCTTTCAATGGCATTTGTAGCTCATTTTTCATTAGTTTGTCCATCTTTACAGCCACAGCAGCAGCCGTTAGCGCTAACCTAGGAATCGTTGTTTGTTTCAGAGGCGATACTCTGGACTTGCCCATTACGAACGAACAGTGAGCTTCGCCCTTTTCGTTTGTCAGTCGAAGATATGTAACCACTCCGTACCCACGTTCACTCGCATCTGCAAAATGATGCAGTTGTGCAGATGTAACATTGCCATATCCGACTGGTTTGAAACACCTGTCAACTGTGAAACCTTGTAGCTTTTCAAGGTCTGATATCCAAGCCTGTGACTTCTGAGCAAGTTCTTCAGGTATGTCCTCATCCCAAGAGAATTTCTGTCCACACAGTTCTTGCAAGATAATTTTTGCAGGGAGAATAACTGGGGACAGGAACCCTAATGGATCATAGATTGAACTCACAAATGACAAAATGCCACGCCTGTTTTTTTCCATTGGCTTTGCATTGATCTTAATTTTAAATGAGTCGGTTTCAATACACCAGATTACTCCTAAAACTCGTTCATCCGGTAGATTGTCATGACAGAGATCTAATGTCTTGACCTCAGACGCTCTTTCTGTTTCAGGTATGGAGGCCAAAACAACTCTGCTGTTGCTATTCCACTTAGTGAGACGAAAGCCTCCATTTGCACAAAGTTCTGTCAGTTCTTTTACCATGGTACAGGCATCGCTTTCATTTGACACTGAGAAGAGACAGTCGTCTACATAAAAGTTATTCTGCACTGCACTCACAGCCATGGGTGCCACTTCTTCTGTAGCGTCTTCTGCAGTTTTCCATAAGGCAAAATTAGCGCAACTGGGTGAAGATGTTGCACCAAACAAATGCACTGTCATTTTAAACTCCTGCAGGGGTTTATCCAAGTTTCCTTCAGGCCACCAGAGAAAGCGTAACATGTCTGTGTCCTCTGGCTGTACCTTAACCTGATGATACATTGCTTCTATGTCTGACATCAAAGCAATGTGATCATGTCTGAATCGAGTTAATACTCCTATTAGTGTATTAGTCAAATCAGGACCTTGTAAGAGTTCCTGGTTCAGTGATCTGCCCTGATATGAGACTGTACAATCGAAAACAACACGCAGCTTTCTTTTCTGTGGGTGGTACACCCCGTGATGAGGTATGTACCATACTTGTCCATCGTCACGATCAATTTGTTCTTGTGGCACAGGAACGGCATATCCTTTGTCTATTAGGTCAGACATGAATGCCTTGTACTCTTTGAGTAAATCATTGTTTTTGAGCATTTTCCTTTTAAGGCTTTCTGCTCTCTGCACAACTACTGAGCGATTGTTTGGTAGTTTGACAGATTTGTTCTTTAGAGGTAGGCCCACACGAAAGTGACCGTCAACCCTTTTAACAGTGTCCTTAACAAAGTCCGTGAATTGTAAATCCTCACGAGACATTTCCTGCCTCTCATCAGAGGCTTTTTCTGGAAAGTCGTGATTAATCTGTTTCAAACACAGGGTTTCTATTTCTGACATTGAAATGCGATTTACAGAAGCACTTTGGTCAGTTTCATTTCCTTTCAATGGGCCATTTATTACTCAGCCTAAGATTGTTTTAACTGCATAGGGACCATCATCTATGCTGTGGATGATTTCCCAAGGTTCCATAGCCTTGTAAGCATTTGCTCCAATCAAAAGTCCAACATCTGCATCTACTTCTGGCAGTTCTACACAATACAAATGTGGCCACTTTTCAATGTCTTGTTGCATAGGAATGCTTTCTTTAGAAACTGGGATGTCCTTGTGAGTGTACGTGTCAGGTAAATCAATGTACACATTCTCTTTTACACCACAAACTTCTAAGCCTGAAACTATAAAACTAGGCTCTACCTTTTTCTGACCCATGGTGCGAAGAAGGATTTGTGTTTTCTTTCCTTCTATGCCAAGTTGTCTCATAAGTTTCTCTTAGCAGAAAGTTGCTTCACTGCCATTGTCCAAAAATGCATATGTTTCTACTGTTTTGTTGTTTTTCTTAAGCTTAATATGAACTGGCACAACCGCCAAAACTCTACTGCTGCTACCGGCCCCGGTAGCACCACATGTACCACCTGTGACTGGAATAGGACTCGTGACTTCAGTGCTTGAGTTTACAGTGGCATTGTTGAGATTGTCCTGTACAGCTTCATCCACTGTTTTATCGTAATGAAGCATATTTGGATGTCTCTTGGAACAATAGTCACATTGGATTTGTTTCTTACAGTCTTTACTCATATGCCCTTGTGTCAAACACGAAAAACAGATTCCTTTTCCCTTAAGACACTCTATTCTTTCCTTTTGAGGCAGTTTTCTTATTTTCTGACAATCTGTTAGTGAGTGACTTTTCTCACAGTACGTGCATGGTTTTTGAAACGCATCAACTGTAGGACGCAAGTTGCCTTTATTAGCATCTGGCATGCTTTCTCTTGTTGCAGGTGCCACACTAGTAGCAAAAGCACTGCCCTTTGGTCTAAATGCCCTATTTGGATTTATGTTTTGCTTGACTTTGTCATCAGCATCTTTAATGTTACCAAATAAAGGATCTGAAGCTAATTTAGCTTGTCTGTTCACAAATCGAACTAGATCTGAAAACTTACTCTCTCCTCCCAGATGTTTCCTGAATGTCAAAGGCAAAGACTCCACATTTCTCTCATCTTGTAAGGTAACTTGGAAACTACAACTCTTAGGTTTGTTGGGTTGTCAAGTTCCTCAAGGTGATTAATGTCCTGCATTGCATTGTTACAACCAGTAAGAAATAGAGAGTAACTGTGTAGAGTTTTTGCATCATCTGCCTTTACCTGAGGCCAGTTTACAGCTCTATTCAGGTAAGCATTTGCAATTTTGATCTCATTGCCATAGTGATAGTGTAGAAGTTTCATTGCTTCTTGGTACCCAAGCTGAGGCATCATGTGCTGACAACTTCTAACTAAGTCTTTTGGTTCACCTCTTGTAAACTGTTCAAGATAATAAATCCTGTCACTGTCATCATCAGTTTTGCTACTGATTGTGTGTTCAAATGCTCTTAGAAAAGGTTTGAACTCTAAAGGATCACCACTGAAAATAGGCACATCTCTCTGAGGTAAGTTTGTGAGTCTTTGTTGCTTTACCAACATTTCTGTAACGTCATTCTGTTTTAGCATTACTTCACACAAGTTAACTGTATTGTCCATTTCTACTTGTTGAGTGGGGATCTCCTGTTTAAACATTTGAGGTCTATTTAAGCTGTGAGCATTTGGCTGTTCATTATTAGTCACAACAGAGGGAACTCTGATCTTCTTGTAACCCCTAGGTGAGTGTTCACGTTGGCTGGTTACACTTCCATTTTCACCTTCTTCATACTCACATTCCTCCAGCACCTTTATCTTTGCTGTAGAAGCAGCAATCTGAGTTTCCATTTCTAGCTGCTCTTTCTTGGCCTTTAACTTCAGCTCCTCAAACTCCAAAGCTTGTTTTTCTTTGAGCTTCTCTGCTTGAGCAACAAGAGCAGCTCGTTCTGCTTGTTCCTTACGACGTGCAGCAGATGTAGATGATGTAGACGATGTAGTTGAACCGCAACAGCTGGCCCTGGTCCCGGACACGCAGGATCCCGGTCGCCGCTTCCTTGATACACTGGTCATCGATGCGCCGTCATCTGGACCCACGTCGTCCTGTCTCAGTTGTCTTGAAGAAATAGTCCAGTTTTCAGCTTCCATGGTGAAACTGTTGTACTGGTCCTTTTTAGGTAGGAACCAGTATGTCTGATCAGCTTCCTTTTCTTCCTCACACAACAGCTGAAGTACATTTTCGTTTGACTGAACAAAGTCCAGTCATAAGTTTTGAAAACTCGTTTAAATGTTCATCAACTGTGTCAGGATTTTCACTATTTTTCATCATAGTACTTATCTTGTTCATTTTCGCAGTCAATTGAGCAAGCTTTGCTCTTCTTGCGTTCATTTGTCTGTGCGGCGCGTCCTCCAACCCTTTTTCCGTGTACCTTGACGCCCTCTTGTGGACATCCTCGACACTGCACTCATTTTCTTTCACTCGTTTCCTGCGTCATGTCGTCCTCCATTTTGGCTCAAATTAGCCTGCAAATGTTCATTGGCAATCAACAGCAGTTCAAATAAAGTAGTCTATGACACAAAGTGTGCTTTGCTTTCTTCTTGAGTGTCATCTAACAAAGACTACAACATTCCTGTTGTAGCGCAGGTTACCAGTTCGTAGTTTTTTCTTGTTATCTTGCCACGATGTTGGGCTCCTCCACGGCTCGTGCTCTGGTTGAGCGAGGTCGTTTTACTTAATGTAGAGGCTAATCCTAGTTCTTTGTTCCTTGGTTTTAACCTCTTCGGAAAATAATGACTGCATGAGCCTGTTTTACGCGTAGGACCACTGGTGTAGTCGCAGCACGGTAAAACGACCGTGTTGCTCCAGCCATCTCTCTTTATTAACAGAGTTTTACAACAAAACTTCTTCACCTGTTTTACATGACAGGTAACAGTAGTGCGCCCCCAAGCGTCCAGGACATTCACACACATGCAAACTTCTTTTAAATAAAACACAAATGAGTTATTATGAATAACATAAAATTAAGAATGTAAAATATCAAACCATATAAAATGGCGCTTACAAGACCTTTGGGACAGGCTGCATGATAGAGTATGTTACTTTTTGCAGCTTTTTTAGCAGCTGTAAGTAACATATGTTGTGATAAGTAACATATGTTGTGAAATAATGTAAAATTACGCATCTTAAGTTATAATGTAGGGCCAACCCCCCCTGTCAATAATTAATGTGCGTAAAACATCGCTTTTTGACTGTGCCAAACTTTATTCTCATCGAACACAAAACATCTGTCTGCAGTCTGCGCTCCCAGGAGCTCCTCCTGTCAAACGCATCATCCATACAACTCACTCCACCTCTTACAGCTGAGTAACACAACTCCAGCCAAACAGCCATGTAGCCCAGGCTGATGACTACAATGAGAGATACTATAAAGACATATAGTGCGTATGGCCACGGCATGAGCGCAGCTCCAACACAAGTGCACCAACACCGGAGTACGTCATGTTACACATAATGCACAGTGACGTTGTACAAAGGTTATTGGTGAAAATGGTCCGAGACTCCCTCGCCTGCTGCGGTCTGAGTGCGGTGAGTGTCCTGCCCGGTGTCCTGTCCAGGACCGGGCATGGGGGGAGTGTCTACAGAGCCGCGGCGCGCGGCCGAAACTGCCATGTTATTTTGCGCCGCGGCTCCTGAAACTGCTGGGCTATTTGACCAGGCCGGGTTAAACCCGCGCCAGGTTAGGGTCAGGGTCAGGGTCAGGGTCAGGGTTAAGGTTAGGGTTAGGGTCAGGGTTAGGGTTAGCCATGAGGCTATATTGCCACGCCGCGGCTCCTGAAACTGCACCAGGGAAATGATTGTTTGTGATGCAAGAAGAAATTAAAGCCGCAAGCGGCATCCAACGGCCCTCGCGGGCCGCCGGCCTTCCGACTCTGCTCTCTGCATTTTACAGAGATGGCGCTAACGCAATTGTCTAAGAACTAGGACAGCGACACATTGGACATGTACAATGCTGTGCTTAACCAGTGCAAATGAACACAAATGTCGGTCAAATGTGCGGCTCCAGCGCACAGAGACCGTGACACTTGGAATAAAAATATGGATAACTTTTGATGCTCCGCTTGTGTAGATGATTTTCCCCAAAATATGAGCTTGATCGAGCTATTGCCCACAGAGGAGGTCATTAAAGTGTGAAGCATAAATGTGAACATTTCAAGGATTTGGCGTTTTTCCCATTTGTGACATATATTTGCGGCTCTACCGCAGAGAGACCCTAGTACTTAAAATCAAAATATGGATAACTTTTGATGCTCCGCTTGTGTAGATGATTTTCCCCAAATATGAACTTGATCGGGTAATCGCCCTAGGAGGAGTTTGTTAAAGTGTGAAGCGTAAAAATGTGGTCATTTTAGAGATTTAGCGGTTTCCCCATAGGGATAACATGGGATGTTTCTGTCATCGCTACGGCTACGCTGTACAAAATATGACTTTGGCGCTCATACTTTTATGATAAGGATGGCAAATTAGAATTTTGTTCAAAATATCATGTCATTTGGAAAAGCTCTATTGTTTATAGGCCACTCTGAAGGCCAAATAGTCAGAATTCTGGGAAACGTTTGCGGCTCCGTCGCACAGAGACCGTAAAAGTTATCCTTAAAATTTGGATAACTTTAGATGCCCCACTTGTCTAGAGGACGTACACCGATTTTGAGGTTCGTGGGCAAAACGCACTAGGAGGAGTTCGTTAAAGTGTGAAACATAAAAATGTGGATATTTGAGAGATTTTGCGGTTTTCCCATAGGGATAACATGGGAGGTTTCTGTCATCGCTACGACTACGCCGTAAAAAATAAGGCATTTGTCTGATTGGTTTTTGATCGGGACGGCAAAATAGAATTTTGGGTAAAGTTTAGAACATTTTGGTAAAACTAATTTTTGACCTTCAATGTTAATTTAAAGGTCACTCTGTAGGGGGCGCTATCGCGCCCATTTCAATTTTGTCATCATAAACTGGTCCAAACTAGAAAGTTTAACAACTGATTCAAATTTGGTCCTAATCGGACTCGTTTTGATCAAATGGGAGCAATTTTTAGATCTGCAATATTCCAAAATAAGTTGTCCAACTTTGCGGCTGCGCCGCACACAGACCGTAAAAGGTATCTCAAAAAATTGGATAACTTTAGATGCCCCACTTGTCCAGAGGACGTACGCCGATTTTGAAGTCGGTGGGCAAAACGCCCTAGGAGGAGTTCGTCAAAGTTTGACGTGAACAAAATGGCTAACACAGCGTGTTTTCATTTTCAAAGGAAGATGGCGGCCATAGGGTAAGTCTGGGGGCATGGCCACAATGATTTTTTTTTTTTGTCCTCATGAGAGGAATGCGTGTCCCGAATTTCGTAGCTTTACGACAAAGTTGACCTCGGGGCATCTCCCATAGGCGCAATGTATTTTGACTTTTGTCGGTGGCGCTGTCGCGCCATTTTTTAACGAAAAAAAAAATGGCCCAGAAAAAACAAAATTTTTCACCGATTCTGAATTTTGGGCAAAGTTTGGTGAGTTTTTGAGCATGTTCAGGGGGTCAAATTAGAGTTCAAAAAGCAGAAGAACAAGAAAAATAATAATATTTTTAGCAAAAACAATATAGCCGTTTCCACTATAACAACAAATTATACATCGTTTGAAAGCTCTAAGCCTTCCCGATGCCGCCATGGGGTGGAATCATCATTACGAGCGCTTACGCGCTCGTCACTCCCTATTCCGTCGGGATGCCCCGCCCACTCCCCATAGACTTCCATTGATTTGAGCAGATACAAGCATGGCCCATGCCTGCGGCATGGATTCTCGCGTACGGGACGATGCCAGGAGGGTTTTTGGAATGGGCTACGCCCATTCACTAATTGTTGACTATTTCTGTCATAGCAGGAGTAAGTATGCATGATCCATGCCTTCGGCATGGGCTAGTTCACTGTCCTTGCCAGGGGCGACGGGGTACCAAACATGCGGGCTGCGCCCGCATGTTTGGTCAGACAGTTGCAACGCTGCCTTCGGCAGCGTTGCGGGAGCAATAGGCCCTCCGCCCTGCTGGGGCTCGGGCCTAAAAAAAACTGTTGTCTATGCGTATAAATGTACAAATTGTGGCGAAAAATATATAAACATATGTGTTTATGGCACTATGTTGATTTGTGATGTCTAAAAGGCCCGCATACTACAAAGATCAACATCTATTGTGGGCTTTTGTTTTAACTTTTAACCCATCCAAGTCAAGCGCCATTTGCGTCCTGGCCCTGGTGCTGAAAGTGAAACTTGTGAAACGGCCTTTATTCTTTATCAATTATGAGAGTATTTTAATTAATTATTAGACAGTATTCTCGTTAATTAATGACTTAATTAATGACTTTGTTCTTTTTTTTGATACATGGTTGACTATACTGTACTGTTAGTACAGTATAGTCTAATTAGTATAGTCTAGTAAGTACTAATACTTTTGAAGATTCTGCAAAAAGTACAAGTTGTTCAAATGTCAAAAGTAATAGCACACGTAATACTGTGAAAGCGATCATAATGAGGTATAACATGTTGAAATCGGTTGAAGCGTTAAGGAGTTGAAACTGGCTAAATGGAAAATCATGGAAAATATAATAATAAAAAATACGTGAAATACAAGAACATATAGTGCCTGCGTGACATCACGCAGACACTCAATAAAAGACATTTAATCATAATAGTATAATAGTAATAGTTTACTTTAGACAGTATATGTCTAAGTGATAGAACTATATAAGAACTACCGGTAAAACATACCATTTCTCCTTGGTAATGGCGCCTGTTTACGTAGAGAACTCCACTGTGATTAAATGGCTAGAGTCATAATTAGAATGTCTGATTTTTTCTCGCAGGTACAGTCTGGATGCAGGAAATCCTCCCTCTGATCCTGAATGATGGTGACCTGACCCCAATCCAGACCATCCCCAACTGGGACAGGACCCCATGGTTGGAGGAGACTAGATTATCTCTCGTAGTGGACCAACTTAAACCACCTCGAGGGCTGGTTACACATTTCCACTATGACCTCATGCCGGCCTCCTTTCATCAGTCCAAGGCAAAGGCAAGACTGTTTGGTATTACATTTTTTTAGAGTTGCTTGAGAAATGTAGTTCATTGGAGTCCTAGTTTAAACAGAGAAGACAAAGAGATGTGGTTATTACATATTGTGGCGATACTGACAATTCAAGTCTGATTGTGCATTAAATAGTGATAAAAGTATGGTATGTATTACATTATAACTGAGAAGACCAGCAGTGGATATAGTGTCTTTGAAAAAAGGAGGCAAAGAATGAATGTTGGTGCACAATAACAAGCTGCACAATATGAGAACCACTTCATTAAAACCACCCGTTCATTGTTAAATTTTATGCTCCATCACAGGTCATCTATGTGATGAGGAACCCCAAAGACGTCATTGTTTCATTCTATTACTTCCATCAGATGGCTGGCTTTCTGGAGGATCCAGGAACATTTGATGAGTTTTTGGACAAATTTCTTGATGGAAAATGTAAGTTGATCAATTGATGAAGGCCGTGGCTACAGAGCCGCGGCGCGGTCAAATGGCCCAGTAGTTTCAGGAGCCGTGGCACGGCCATAGCCTCATGGCTAACCCTGACCCTAAGCCTGACCCTGACCCTGACCCTGACCCTAACCCTAACCCGGCGCGGTCAAATAGCCTAGCAGTTTTTGCCGCGCGCCGCAGCTCTGTAGACACTCCCATTGATGAAATGTTATTTCACACTTTTTGTGAAAAACTACCAGTATGTGTTTTCCTAAGTGGCATTTGGGAAATGGACAGACCACGTAAAAAGCTGGAAAAACGCCAAACTGGGAGATCGCATCATGTTTATCTCATTTGAAGAAATGAAGGAGGTAAAGGATGCTGCTTCTTAAGGAAAAACAAAACAATATAATTTGATTACCGTAGTATTTACCTTTTCATGTGTCTCAGGATCTGCCTGCTGCTGTGAGAAGGATGTCCACTTTCTTAGGGAAGAATCTGAGTGAGGAAGTGATCCATAAGATAGCAGAGCACTGCAGCTTTGATGCCATGAAAAACAATCCCATGTCCAACTTCAGTTTGGTACCAAAGGTTTACATGGACTCTGACAAGTCTCAATTTCTCAGAAAAGGTCAGTAAATACTACTTCACCAAGACAATTTCAATGACTGTAGCCTGAATCTATTTTAGACACAAAATAAGGAAAACATGTGTTAACCTATAAATGTAAAGCAGAGGATTGAGATTTCGAACATTTAAGTCAGGAAACTGTGATTTAGCATCAGTAAAGGCAGAGACCGTGAACACATTGTGTGACCATTAACATCAGCCTAATCTTCTCTTCTGTTATAACCATATAGAGAGTAACTGATTGAGCAAATGAGAATATTCAAACCATAACACCAGAAAAAAAGAAATTCAGAAAGAAAGAAAAAAGAGCTAAAAGTGAATCACATTTCGCATATATTTGCTTTAAATATGGGTATTATTTCTTAATCCTACTGAAGTTTTATAAATA
Organism: Eucyclogobius newberryi; assembly: GCF_026437365.1. Lineage (NCBI taxonomy): Eukaryota > Metazoa > Chordata > Actinopteri > Gobiiformes > Gobiidae > Eucyclogobius > Eucyclogobius newberryi. The sequence continues at coordinate 21,948,503 of NW_027315945.1, read as the reverse complement.
CTATTGGTGTTTCAGGTGTTGCTGGAGATTGGAGAAAACACTTCACCTCTGAGCAACTTAGTCGTTTCAGGTCCATCATCAGCAAAGATCTGGAGGGAGAGAGCTTCACTCTGCCCTGGAGCCTCGACTAACCACAAATTATATTTAACATTACGTTAAATGGATTCTGTCACTTTTTCACATTGTATTCACAATATAGTATTGTACATTGTACATTTACATTGTACATTTTCTATTGAGCCTTTTGAGATGATGATACACACTGTAGGATGTTTTGCTTCAACTGTGTCAAATTAATATTAGAGTTAGAGTTGTCTCCATCTTGTGGCCTCCCTAAAGACGGAGGAGAGAAGTCTCTACCTGGAGGTGGCTGCAGTAGGTCTTTGACCACCTTCTCTCCTCCTTTGTTCTAGTTAATCTCTATTCCTCCTCTGAACCCTCTCTATCCCTCCTCTGTTTTATCTATTATAATATTTATTTTTAACACATTTGGGTAAGCTAAATAAATAGAATTTTGAAAGAATCTTTTTTGTGGACATTAATAATTTTAAAGTGGAATGTCAGGCTTATTTTTGCTCAGTCACCATCAAAACCTGACTCTGCCTATCATTCTGTCATGTTGTTTCTCTATGACTTTCAACATGGGTTAGAAATAGTGTTCTTGGTCGGATCTGCCGATATTTTGTGTCACCAGCAGTTTACTCCTTTAGGTCAAAATAAGGGAGGAATCACTTTAGTAGACCTATGCTGCGTCTCATTTACTTAAACCTTGGCGCATGACTTCAGCATGACTCAGGGCCACGTGAGTTGGTAAACAAGTCAAAACATGTTTCAACATTCATGCTGCAGCAGCAGCAGCAGCAGCAACGGGCAAATGCACTCCCTTTAGGGATAGTCATGTACCGACAAGTTGACTCAGTAAATAAAATGATTATCAAATGTACTGTATTTTGTATTATTGTGGATTTTCATGCTACTTAAAAAACATGCTACGGACAGAAACTTGTTCTTAAGCTTTATTTCAAGTCTATTCTAAATGTAAGACCATAACATTTCTGTAATTTCAGCATTTCTAGAACAAGAGAAGTCAACAGTATACATTCAGTGAAACCATTGTAACAGAACAGCATTCAGTGTAATCCCTCATTCGTCCAGGCGTGTTCCATAGTAGAAAAAGCTTCAGTTGTAGTCATCTGGACTCAGTTTGAAAAAGTAGACGTTTCGGGAGCCTTATGCAGATGCTCAGTGAAAGGATCCAGGAAAACAACGTCAGAATTGATAAATTGAAAGGCAGAACAGGAACTTTACAGGAGAAATTAACCAGCATACTCCCTGAAGAAGCTTTCAAAAGAGTGCTGGATTTTACACAGACAGCACAAGAAGCAAAGCACAAGAAGAGCAAAGAACGCCAAATCAAGAAGTTCAACATTCTTTTGAACAAAAAGAATGCAGGTGAGGTCGAGCTAGACATTAGGACTGAGACAGACAAATTAGCGACCAGCAAAAACAATTGGATTAAGAACCTATCAGATCGTGTTCTGACACAGGCAGAAAAGGAGGTGCTCTCTAAAGGGCTCAACTTTTCTGTCACCTCTAAACACATCCCTACAGAGGACTACATCACAGCCACTGAAACGGCAATTAGAAACAACAAAATGACTGAATCGGAGGCTGCAGACCTGAGGTTACGTGTCACAGCGACTCTGAAGAGTGCCAAACCACCTCCTTCAAATATCACATCTGAAGAGAGAAAAAGCACTTTCAGCACTGGAAAAAGATCATAGCATCAACATCCTCCCAGCAGACAAGGGACGTTGCACTGTGATTCTCAACGCAGCTGATTACGAAGCCAAAGTCCACAACCTCCTCGAGGACACGACCACATACGAGCGCTTGAAAAGAGATCCGACCAGTGGTTACAAGAAGAAAGTGATAGACTGTTTACAAAGGCTGGAAAAAGAGGAAGTGATAGACCGGCCTCTGTATTACAGACTGTATCCTGGTGAAGCCATGCCTTGCATTTATGGCCTTCCAAAAATACACAAAAAGGAGGTTCCACTCAGACCCATAGTGTGCAGCACAGATTCCATCACTTACAATGTGGCCAAGCATTTAACAACTATATTGGCTCCGCTTGTGGGGAATTCGGAACATCATGTGGAAAACACGCACAACTTTGTGGATAAAGTGAAACATCTCCAACTGGACCCAGATGACCTCATGGTTTCATATGATGTTGTGTCCCTGTTCACCTGCATCCCGACCTCTGATGCAGTAGCAGCGGTGAGGATCAGACTGCAGGAAGACACCACCCTACAGGAAAGGACCAAACTGACACCTGAACACATATGTAAACTGTTGGACATCTGTCTGAACACCACTTACTTTCAATTCCGGGGACAATTTTACAGACAGATTCATGGCTGCGCCATGGGCTCGCCCGTCTCTCCCATAGTGGCCAACCTGTACATGGAGCACTTTGAGAAGAAGGCACTGTCCTCATTCTCAGGCATAGCTCCAAAACTGTGGCTCCGCTATGTCGATGATACTTTTGTAACAATCAAGAAACAAGAGCTGGAAACCTTCTCTGATCACATCAATGCTGTGGACCCACATATTAGGTTTACAAGAGAAGACGCTAAGGAGAATCGCTTGGCCTTTCTTGATTGTTCCACGATCAGAGGAGAGGACGGGAAACTCCAAATAGAAGTATATAGGAAACCTACACACACGGACCAGTATCTGCTCTTTGGTTCCAACCACCCACTACAGCACAAGCTGGGGGTGATCAGAACCTTACAACACAGAGCTCAAGGTGTGCCCACCAGCTCAGAGGGCAAGAAGAAAGAGGAAAAACATGTCCGTAATGCCCTCTCAGCCTGTGGTTACCCCGCTTGGGCTCTCAACAGAGTGAAGAGAACCAAGAAGCAGGACAAAAGGGAAACTGAACAGAGAAGGAAGGGTGTTTCTATCCCTTATGTGTCTGGCCTGTCGGAAAAACTGCAGAGAATTTTTAGACAACACGAAGTCCCTGTTTATTTTAAACCAGGAAACACTTTAAGACAAAAACTGGTTTACCCAAAGGACAAATTGCCGACTCAAAAACAGAGCAATGTAGTTTATTCGATCCAATGCAGTAAAGAAAGCTGTAAAGAACGTTACATAGGTGAGACGAAACAGCCTCTACACAAGAGGCTTTATCAGCACAGAAGAAATACTAGTTCAGGACCTCAGAGCGCCGTGCATCTCCATCTTGAAGCCTCTAATCACTCGTTTGAAGACGGGGAGGTGAAGGTTTTAAGCAGGGAGAAAAGATGGTTTGAAAGAGGAGTTAAGGAAGCTATTTTTGTTAAAAAAGAAAGACCTTCTTTAAACAGAAATGGAGGGCTTAGGTTTAATCTTCCTGTTATTTATAATGGGTTACTGAACCCCTGGAAAGGTAAAGGACCAGGACATTCAGATGCTAATCAGGTACTCAGGGTGGTTGAGCCAGGGTCTCACTAAGACAAAGAGGACTCTAATAGCCCATTAAGATTCTGAATAGGCTAGCTCGGTAGATACAAGGGGGGAGTTTCTGTTGAAACATACAACTCTTTCTACTTCAGGAAGGCTCCGCCCAATGGGCGGGTCTTACCACAGAACAGTATTAATATCGGAGTTCTCGACCTAAATTCTGTTATTGACAATGACTCTTGGATGAGAGTCGAAACGTCTACTTTTTCAAACTGAGTCCAGATGACTATAACTGAAGCTTTTTCTACTATAGAACAGCATTCACTTAACAGATTTTATAAGCTTTGTAAGACAACTGAAAATGCTAGCATAAATTTTAGCACAAATTGATTAAACATTTCCATCAGAGAAGAAAAACTATAATAAAAAAAGAAAAACCCTTTCTTAACCCGGTAGGTAATATTATGACATAATCAAACATAACAACAAGAACAATAGTCAAATACAAGTAAATGTAGCCTATATTCTCACACTGTAAATGCGTTTCTATTTGGGGGATTGAGGGAGAAAGCAATCACAAGTGAAATGTTTAAACCACAATCTTTTAAATGATTCTTTGGCAGATAAAGTGGAGTTTCTTTGTGCAGTCCATGAGCAAAATGTCATTGTTGGTTTTGGAGAAGGCCCCACAGTGGCTCAGAGGTTCTGGACAACTTGGTAACATTTGATTATTCAGCGGCTCTCCGTTCACCCACCACCACTGCCCCCCCAGGAACCGAAGACCAGTCCAAACCTGAGGAAACAAAATATAGACACAGTAAACATCATTTATCAATCATATAGTGTGCATTTGTGTTTTTTTTTTATCAAATGACTGAATGATTTCTTTGATAAAACCTTTTTTTCTTTGAAAGGTATGATGCAGGATTGTTGCAATGATAAGCTAAATATAAGAATGTATGTTTACTACCGAATCTTCTGTAGCCAGAATAAGCCTTAATATTAGCCACAACAATACTTGGCAATACACTGGCGTCATTACGACTGGCATATTGTCTTTGTAACCTATTCACTGGTCTTACCTCTTCGGTTGCCATGTAGATCCTCTTTCCCACACGAATGTAATCAAGCTCGCTCTCCACTGTCACGAGGTTATGTTGGATCTCCAGACTTTTGCAGTGCTCCAAAGCCTCCTCCCACGTCTTCCTCTCATGCACCACCACCAGCGTGTCCACGAAGCACAAAACGTTTAGAGGCGTGTCACAAGGGTAGCTCTGCCACTTTTTGTTGACTCCATCAAATGCTCCACAGTCATTAGTAACTGGTTCCCCGATTCCCCATGCAGCAGAACTTAATATTTCTCCTGTAGCCCACATCCAGGTGTCACCTCCTACTCTATAAAGCCCAATCCACCCAGACTTAACCTTCTCTGTTGTCATAAAATGCTCCCATTCAATTCTATTTTCAGTGATGGTCGGTAGCTCGCCCTTGTTATCATGGCACAAATTTCGTGCATCTTGCCAGGAGAGACTTTCCCTATTGTATAGTATGTCATTTGAAGTGCAGTAGAAGGGGTGTTTTTCAGCACATCTTTTGCTGGACCAGGTTGAATCAGAGTTAACATATGCACAGTGGCTGCTGTTGCCTTGGTCAGTCCATTCAAGGTTCTGGGAGAAATCATCTGTGGTTGGATTTGCAATTCTGAAATGTAAGTAAGTAAATGCAAATAAATGAATGATTTAGCAACAAAATTTAAATTCATCAGGCAAATATTCATAAGCGATCTCAAAAAAAAAAACACAATGGTATTAAGGCCATTCCTTTGGTCTGGTTTTGGCTTGAAAAAAATGTTCAACCCCTCTTTTGAAACTCAGGTTTACATTTCAGTTTTCATTCTCTGTGAACCCCTCACAAATATATTAGCAACATATTGAATTAGGCCTACTCTCACTAAGTTTTATTACTGACAGTTCTTTCCATTGTATTCTATCTACCGAGTTGTTCTTGAGTAACTGCAACATTTTATATACATACGTAGTGTCGATCCAGTGCCATTCTGAGTCGTTCCTCTTGTCCCTCTGCAGACCCATCCAGACCACACTCAGTCCGTCAGTGACAGAGTTAAGAGTGGAAGACGTCATAATGTCCAAAGTCAACATGTCACTGTAGCCAGTCCTGCACTTATATAATGCCTCCGACCAAGTCATGTTCAAAGGTTGAGTTTCTGGGTCTGCGACATTCTCCACCAACAAATAATACCCATGTGTTATAGCGTGTGATGCTTTGCAAATCATCGCAGTGATGAGCAAAGGAAGAAGGAGCTGTCTCTCCATCAGGATTTTCCACCATCAGCCAAAAGTAGAGACCAACTGCTCCAGTGTTTCTTTTATAGTTGCAAACACTTGCCCCTCCCACAAGGTAGACTACTAGTTGGTATAGGCCTATATGACAAATGTTAATGCTTTTTTTTTTTTTTTTTTGTAGTAGTAGTAGTAGTAGTAGTAGTAGTACACCAATACAAGTAAACAAGGTTTACAAGGTTTGTGATTCGGTACAACATAAAACAATGAACAATAAATAAGTCAAAAAGAGAAACTATTAAAATGTACAAAGCAATCATAAGAGACATGACTGAAAGGGTTTAGGCTGAAGTAATAAAGATGTATTATGCCGAGCCCTATTTAACTTTAAAGCACAGAATTCCATGGAAGCAGCATGTCAGCATCAACAGGACATCACATAGAACGCTATACATTACTCTCTATACAGACAAAATACATGGATCATTTAGTTTGGTTTTCAAAAAATAATGTTTTATACCTTGTTGGTGCAAAATAGTCTGTGTGATATAGTTCTATAAGCCTTCTTTTGGAGTAGAAAAGGATTGATATTACTTTTGTAACATTGTTTGTAATTTAAGTATGGAAGTATGGACGGAGTAAGTTTCTCTCAAAATTAGTTTAATTTTACCCATTATGACTTGTGAATATAAAAACGACTGACTTTCTGTGTCATTTGGGCATTAAGAAAGAAATTGTTCTACAAGAAAAAAGGATTATTTAAATATTTATTTGTAAAGCACAATAGCATACCAACATGTGATATGGTCAGAAGTCAGGCCAACTTTAAAGTGAGATTATTTCAAATGTATTACTTAAAAGAAGGGTATAAAGGATATATATATATATATATATATATATATATATATATATATATATATATATATATATATATATATATATATATATATATATATATATATACATATATATCTATCTATATATATATATATATATATATATATATATATTTGTTTATTTATTTTTTTAAAACATTTATCACATTTTTTTTAATCATATCTGTATTTGCAAGTATGCAGATTGTACTTCATTCTTCATTACAAAAACTTTTTACATAATGTTTCTACTTCCATTTTTTTTTTTATTCTATTGCCTAAAACAACTATTCTTAGTGCCACCAATGGTATCATTGGTTGATTTTAAATAAAAGAGTATTGTGCATATCATCCTCAATAAGGTCCATTCAAAAGAGGTTCAAATTTCCACAGAAGGTTTCAGCCAGGCGCCTTACAATTCAGAGCACCGGTATCTGTGATCACAAATATTTGCCTTTTGTTTAGTATCTGACAGTCAACATAAATGACAAATGAGAAACAAAACAGAACCAAATTGTGCAGACAGTAACTCTAAACGTCGCGTGGCTCATTCAAATCCTCAACATTCAAAATTGTCCTTTTCATGCTCCACCGGCAAATGAGGCCCCAGTCTAACCTTACAATGTATTTACATTCAAGAACTCATTTTTCATTGTAAATACTCAATACTGTAACTTAATAAGTACTTTGTAATTCTTCACAAATATTTTGAGAGCTATCAAAGGTTAAAATGTAGTTGTCTTGAATTGTGAAAAAAATTTGATTTTAGGTCTTTCTTGTTGGTTTGATCTAGTCAACAATATTTTTTTACTCTTTAACTCAATCTGCCATCAGCTGAGATGTCACTATGAATTTGCTATAAAATTAACCCCTCAGCCATTTCAGCAGATCTCATAAAATGTGCAATAGAAGTGACTTTTATGGATAATTTTATTTTAGTAAAAACAAATTATACTTACACAAAATGGAGCTTTGAACACCAGCCTCTCACGTGAAGGGCAAATGCCTCTCCTACTGAGCTAAACAATTCAATATAACTGTGACATGCGGCCATTTTAGATGTTATTGGTCAAACACTGATTGCCTTTATTGGCCTGACCGGACGCCACTGACAGATACCTACAAATTGTGTTTGGTGAGAAAAATGTATCATACTTTTATCAGTTGCAGTTGAAAAAATACTTTCGTAAATCGGGGGGGAGTAAAACTTACAGTTTTTTACGATTGAATAAACACTAAAATCTAAAGTTTTGCCTAATTATCGGCCTCAGATCTGCACCACTGTAAACACAATAAGTCAGTTCACACTTTGTGCAAAACAATACACAGTGGTTTACTACACTGAACACACTTGTATGAATTTAGACACAGAAGTTTATCAAACTGTCACTTTCTTGCTATTTTAAAGCACTGACTGTCAAATGACCACACCCATGTGCCAGCTCATTGAACACTGTCATCAGGCGCGCAAACACAAGATCGCTTATTGTAGACACACCAATCAGGTTTAAGCACTATAAAAATGCAGCAGGTGAGTTCACCAAACTGAACCAAAATGGAAGGAAGAGGAAAAGGAAGAGTGAGGATGAGAGGGGGAATCGGAGGAGGAGGAGAAGGAGGCAGAGGCCGTGCCAGAGGTCGAGGTCGAGGTTGAGGTCGAGGTAGAAGTAGAGGTAGAGGAAGAGGAAGACTTCAAGCAGGAGGAGGTGAAGCTGAAAGGAGAAGAGGTCCAACTGTACTGTGTTTTCTTTTTTGGGGGTTCTTTTTGTACTGGATAGAATGTTCATGAAAACTGGGAAGCCATGTTGGCTTGAATATACGGAAAAAAATAAATTACATTGTTACAGTTTTTTACGATTGAATAAACACTAAAATCTAAAGTTTAGCCCAATTATCAAAACCTTACACTCAAGGAGCAAAACTCGGCCTCAGATCTGCACCACTGTAAACACAATAAGTCAGTTCACACTTTGTGCAAAACAATACACACAGTGATTTACAACTCTGAACACACTTGTGCATTTAGACACAGAAGTTTATCAAGATGTCACTTCTTTGCAATTCTAAAGCACTGACTTTCAAATGACCACACCCATGTGTCAATCTATTGAACACTGTCATTAGGTGACCAAACACAAGATCGCTTAATTGTAGACACACCAATCAGGTTTAAGCACTATAAAAATGCAGCAGGTGAGTTCACCAAACTGAACCAAAATGGAAGGAAGAGGAAAAAGAAGAGTGAAGATGAGAAGGAGGAAGAGGAGAAGGAGAAGAAGGAGGCAGAGGCCGTGCCAGAGGTCGAGGTCGAGGTAGGGGTAAAGGAAGAGGAAGAGGAAGAGGAAGACTTCAAGCAGGAGGAAGAGGGGGAGGAGTTTGGGAGTGTTCTTTTTTGTTCTGGATAAAATGTAATGTTCATGAAAACTGGGATTTTTTTTCTTTTTCGCCATGTTGGCTTGAGTATATGGAAAAAAAATAAATGACGTTGTCAACAGCATTCGTCTTGTGTCCTGTGTGGTGTCAGTCATGCACACAAGTGTGTGTAGTGTTCACTGTGTGTGTTGTTTTGCAAAGTGTGAGCAGACATTGTGTTTACAGTTGTGCAAATCCGAGCCATGTTTTGCAAATTCACGGTGTACTTCACCCATACGACTCTATGCACTTAGAAGCAGAATTAGCCGAAAGTGTTTAAGGTTTTCAACAGCAGCGTGTAACTGGTGCAAACATAGTTAAATCATATGCAACGTGTGTGTTTCAAATGGTAAGAAAATATGGTTTTGATAAATTAGTGTAAAGTTTTTTACAAGAGTGTTTCATTTTGCAAAGGAGCTAAAGTGTTTTGCTAATTGGGTTTGAGGTTGTGCTAATTGTGTGTAGGGTTTTGCTAAATAAATATCTATATATATCTTTTTGAAACAAAATAGTGCAATACAGTAATCCCTTCAAATCTAAAAACTTAAAATATCGAGTATATATAGTGTATAGCTATTTAGAACTACTATATATATATATATATATATATATATATATATATATATATATATATATATATATACACACACACATTACTTGACTATACACATTACTTGAGAAAAAAAAAATCTACACCACTATTTTGTTGAGTTCACTATTGAGTTCTTTTGTTGTGCGTTGATGCTTTTGGTCATTCACTCCTTTTGTTTTACCAATGTGTTTCATTGCATTTACTTTGCTTGTTGATATTGTAATTTGTGTTCAGCACATGGATCCATTATATTATCAGTTCAGCAACGCAAAGATTGTCGGCAAACCGGGCGGCAAACACTGAAAGTGTTTTACCGGGATTTTTGGCTTTCACGCGCCCCCTAGTGGCAGAAAGTGAGTACACCAGAGAGATCGAGGGGATTAAACCTGTGGATAGCAATCTAACAAAAACGTTGTTTCTGCCCTGTACCTTGTAATAATTAAAACATTTTTATTAATTTTTTTGCAATTTTAGTGACGTTTATAATGTTACTTCCTGGTTGGACATGAGCAGAAAATACGACATAGGTGGAGGTAATTCCACAACAAGGGCCAAAATCCATTTAAATCATAATAGTATGATTTGACAAGCAATTACACCTGACCACACGTTTATTTTGTTTCTGCATTTTTTGTGCGATTACACTTTTTAATGACATAGATGGAGGTACTCTGCATGGATCTATTATGGTAATCTGTTGTAGAACTCTGTTGAAGATCTTTATTATTGAGCGTCTGCTTATGTCATAAAGCAGACACTATATATTCTTGTATTTTTGGATTGTAGGATTTTTGACGCGTTTCAACTCCTTAAAGGTTGAATGGATGATTTTTTTGGCCCAAATCTGAGTCTCATTTCCTCGTGGCGTGGACTCCCGATTAGTCCTGCCACATATCAATCATAAAACGCACCTACCGCTCACCTGCAGCCGCGTGCTCACCTATGAGAGTCCCTATGAGAGCAGCAGTTTCCGCATGTCTAAACCGCGCATTGATCTATCATAATATAGTTCCCTCAGTGTACGCCTTTAACACTTTCACCGATTTCAACAAGTTATACCTCTTTACGATCGCTTTTGGGGGTATTGCTTTTGACATTTTACATACCATACTTTTTTTCAGTATTTACAAAAGTAAATTTCTAATGCTAATGCTAACGCTAACGCTAATGCTTAGCGTCTCTACAGGGAGGAGGGGTGCGGTGCGCGGTGCGTGGGTGCGGGTGCGTGCGGGGAGCATGGCGCGCCGTGTCCCATGCGGGGGAGCAGGGCCGGCCCAAGCCTTCAGGGGGCCCTAAGCGAAAAAAAATTTTGGGGGCCCCTCACCACGTCGTCAGAATCAGTTTTATTGCCATTGTCAGTAAACAATTCACATATGGGAACTTTCTTCAACGCAAACAAAGCGCACCAAAACTCCAGGGCATCTGTTTGCCAGTTAGTTTATTCTCAGCACCTCACAAGCTCAAATATTGATAACTTAAATCCCACAATACAAATTGGTATTCCGCTGACATCACCTCTACTCCCTGTACAAATAACACACGTCCCAGATATGTTTTTGGGCGTTAAGGGTCTACAGCCACATTAACACATTAGTTTAAATTAATGAACAGGGGGGGTCTGGGGGCTCTCCCCCAGAGATTTTCAGACCTTTTTTGGGTCTTCTGCTGCATTTTAATGTGGTCCAGCCGGCTAAAGTAAGAGTAAAATGTCGAGGTTGTAATGCTATAAAATGATGATGTGATGAAACTGTGCCAGGAGAATATGACTAAAGCCAGTTATTAATACATTAGTGTACTTAATTACTCAATACAATATTGGCTATGAAAAATAATTATGATCAAATTGATTCATTTTAACTGAAAATGTAAAATTAATAGTTATCCTTACTAATTTATCTTTTACAGCTCCCAACTGTTCCTTCTTGCTAAAGTGACAAAACAAGTTATATTAAATTAAACAAATGGCATAAGCATTGCCTGATTAACAATTAACACTGATAAAACAAACATGTTATTCCCAGAGAATGAACAGAACAAGAAGTGAAGGTCCAAACCTCGCTATAGTGAAGAGACTGCGTTTCTGCAACTTTGCCACTTTTATATAAAAATATATAGTATTATTCTATAACAGACGTAATCATAATATGTCTGGTTATTTTTCACTATCAATTTATTCTAATTTATAACAAATAGTCTAATGATGCTTTTTAAATAAATTTAAATGTTTTATTGCTCTATTAAAAGTGAATTACAATATAAATGTTTGTTCTGATCAGAACACCACACACTGGACTCCTGCATGAAACAATGCTGCGATGTGATTGGCTGATGGACCTCACGTGCATAAACCTTTACGTTCCTCTCAATCCACGTTAAGAAGTCAAAGTAAAACAGACATCACGAGTCACGATTGATCTCACACATGGTGATGTGAGAGAGAGGGACGCAAACTCAAACCCGCTCATCTCTAAGTGAGGCTGCACAGGGGCCCGGGACAGGGGCCCGGGACAGGAGCCGCACACTGTTCACAAGTCTCACGTCAGAGGTTCTGGACGAGACGGCGCTCGTCCAGACCGGATCTCCTCTTAGTGACCCGGGCCATGGACGCCCCTCACCGGCCTCACCTGCAGCTGACACTACCGGGCTGGTGTAAATGTTAAGCTTATTATCTTTCATTCAGACATATTATTGTGCGCGGGGCAGAGCTCTCGTCGCCTCCAGCCTGAGCGAACTAACGTGACAGAATCGTGTTGTTTCAAACAGCAGCATTAACCGTCTCTTTGTAAGAGAAGTTCAATACCTGGAGAGTGTTGTTGAGTTTGCAGTTTCTTTACATCGTCAAGAAGTTTCTTCTTTCGTTTTTCGGCATCGGGGGGATATATTCCTCTGGACATGAGGACCACGCAGGGACCACGTTCTGTTGTGTTTATGTTTTGCTCTCGAGCTCCTCGCGCACAATGAAGTTGCCCAATCAGCGCAGGTTTGGTGTCTTGGTTGCCAGATTGTCAATCACAAATAAATGCGGTTTGTGTGTTATATGTTACCGCTGTGTGCGCTGCCGCGCCAGCAGCGCTACTACACTAGTGGCGCACGCTGCGCTTGCACTTCTCATAAGACGGGTTGCCAGATTGGGGGCCCTATTAACGCCTCGGGGCCCTACGCGGCTGCTTAGTTCGCTTATAGGCTGGGCCGGCCCTGCGGGGGAGTACGGCGCGCCGGGGGGCCGTGTGGATCCACGCGGCAAGCTCCATTTTATTCGAGTCGGGCCGAGCCGATCGCGTCTATGTCCCATATGTGACCTTCATCAATGTTCAGGGGGGCAAAAATGTCAGAGTATGAACATGAAGAATAGGAATAATAGGAATAAGAAACCAGGGGAAGAACAATAGACCCGAGCATTCCATGGAATGAACATTCCCTTCCCTGGCTCAAGCCTAACAAGAATAGAGTTTTTATTACACACATGTAGTACTTTTACGGAAGAATGCAGACACTCGCGTTTCATCCGATTTTTGTTATTCAAAGTTTTTTCTGTAGATATTTTACGTCTCAAGGGTGTTACTACTTTTGGTATTCTATCTTGTAGTTTTTTCAGGATTCATCGTCAAAGTTGCAATTTTTCCTGTCATTTAGAATGGCAGAATAGTAGTAGTAGAAATGAAGCCTGCGTAAGTTCACCTGGAAGACTTAACTTAAATCTGCGTCGGCCTCCATGGAAGGACCCCTCTCCCCAGCTCCATCATCGCACTCAAGTGGGCGTCCGCCTGTCCGTCTGTGAGAGTCAGATCCCTCACTTCACCATGGAGTCTTCCAGGTTTCTGTTTTTATCCCAAAGAGGTTTTTGCAGTTTTTCCCGGCCAAGAAGGAGGGTGGAAGGACAGGGGACGTCTGCATCATGGCCCCGCACCTGCTCCTCATCCCCAATCAACAATCTCAAGTCGCTCCTCCCTGCTCCCAATCAGTGCCCAGGCGGTCGCATTTAAGCCCTCAGGCGGTTGCATTTAAGCCCTCAGGCAGATGGCTCGGCCGCTTCAAACTGTACTGCGACCCACCACCTCCCCAGCTCCTCCTCTGCATTCCCCTCATCCTCTACCTTCTCTCTACATCTACCACCACCAGTCTCCAGGCTCCGGGGGGAAGGTATCTAATTCAATCAGATCATGAAGTGCCCATGATCGCTATGCCTTCCACCGGGGTCTGAGCGTGTCATGGAATGAGACATACACCGATGCTATTCCGTAACACATCGAGAACACAATTCAACTTAGAATACGAAACGGCACAGAAATATCAGACATTTATATGGCAAGCTTGGGAGAAAACGCGGGGACTGATCACGCAAGCTGTGGTACGCAGCCTGCGTGATCCTCCTGTGTCTCACCCCGTTTTTTCCCATGCTGGTTGGTTTTATTAGATATTCTGGAATAGGCGGGTCACATTTCTCATTGGTCAGCTTCACATCAAGGCACTTGGTATTTTTCCTAGAGATCAAGCCTTGGGTAAACATTTCACCCTGGAGAGACAAAGAGACCACGAGAATGGACTGTTTAGCAAGCTTTATTCGCGAGTTATTTGGCGCTCAGACCCCGGCGGAAGACGTTGCAATCATGGGCACTCCATGATCTATTTGTATTAGACGTCTCCCCCCGGAGCCTGGAGACTGGTGGTGGTAGATGTGAAGAGAAGGTAGAGGATGAGGGGAATGTAGAGGAGGAGCTGGGGAGGTGGTGGGTCGCAGTACGGTTTGAGCGGCCGAGCCATCTGCCTGAGGGCTTAAATGCGACCGCCTGGGCGCTGATTGGGAGCAGGGAGGAGTCACTGGGAGCGTTGATTGGGGATGAGGAGCAGGTGCGAGGGCCATGGTACAGACGCCCCCTGACCTTTCACCCTACTTCTTTGGCCAGGAAAAACTGCATAACCTCTTTGGGATAAGCGCAGAAACCTGGGAGAGTCCATGGTGAAGTGAGGGATCTGACTCTCACAGACGGACAGGCGGGCGCCCGCTTGAGTGCGATGATGGCGCTGGGGAGAGGGATCCTTCCATGGAGGCCTTGACGTAGATGGATGGAGTTAGGTCTTCCAGGCTGAATTTACGCAGGCTTCATTACCCAAACTCCTCTGGGCTGTCACCCCCCCTCGGGTAAACATCCCATCTTTACGACCTTCACAAACAAATGCTGTCACACACCCGTTCTTCTCTTAGACTAATGATGCAGATAAAATATCACTATTATGCAGATAAAATACATGACAGAAATATAATCATATATTCACATTTTATCACAGGGCGCCAAATAAACTTTGCAATAAAGTTTGTTAAAACATCTTTCCTGCTTTCTGTGTCTGAGTCTCTCCAGGGTGAACTACTTCTAGTACCTGTCGTATGCAGTGTTTTCGTCATTCAATGACCAGGGCAACTAGGATACAGCCATGCACTACGCAGTCACTCGCAATTGCTTCTTGCCTTTGAATAGCTTCTAGTTGTCAAATTTTCTTCACAAACTGCCACTTGATTTTGGACTGCTCAGCTGTTTGTACTTTTTCACTCTGGATTTTTTATTTCAGATTTGGCTTTGTAAATGCTAAACTGAACAGACGGGTGAACACAGTGTTTTAAATAAAGATGGTCAGTATTTACACCATGCTGAAACCGTGTATTCCTATTTTCCTGAACCTTTTATGACTCAAGGAAAAATATAGGTGTTATATATGTATGTATAGTCATCCGGCCTTATATTGGTTTATTCCTTTCCTATTTTTCTTTTTTTTTCCTAAGGATTTTTTGCTTGTAGGCTTTAATAGAACGGACAGCTTTTATTGTTAAATTGGGATGAGAGATTTGGGAGGACATGCAGTACATTGTCGGAGCCGGGAATCAAACTCACGACACTGCGGCCGGCTCCACTTGGAGTCTGGCATGGGCGCTACACTTTAACTACTCCACCACCGGGAAGCACGGTTTATTCCTTTCCATCCATTTTACATTTACAGGGAAAAGATTTAGTTTTAAAACATTGTAGTGTAGGTAGACCATCAAATTATCCATGTTAATAGGAACGTATTTTTTTATTTTTATGAATATAGTACCAATAAAAATACAAGCAATTTGACTAGTCCAATGAGGTTTGTAGGTTTACGGTCGTAAAATTGCCCCGAAATGCTTTTCATAAATAAAATGGCCTGTATCTTGGGTTGTTTGAATTGTAAAACGGTACTAAGCTACTTACAAGTGAATTTGTCTGAATTATGTTTGAACCTGCCTAATACTATAATATATGCGTTAACAGATTGACGGGAAAGACAAATTGTTCAAATGTAATTTTTTTGCTCCAAAATATTGATACCGGCAACACAGCAACCATGTACAGAGAAGTTGGTGAATATTTTTATTAAATTCCAGTATCCAATGGTTATAAGAAAAAAATAGTGCCCACTCAACTGGTCCAAAAGGAGCTGGACAGATGCCTGGTCTTCAGAAGCCAAGAGCCAAAAGCAAGGATGCATTATAAAAATAATATTTTTATTATACATTACATTAAATATACACTATATTATAAAAAGGCTAAAAGTCTCAATATAAAAGGTCATCAATGAGGCAAGATCAAAAAGGCCTCAAGGGGGATGGAGATGCCATTGAAGATGATGGTCTCCGTGGAAAGTTCATGGAAGGGCATCTGGATTTTCTGGCTCACAGGCTGTTGATTGGCAGGAATGGCAAAGTGGTGGTGGTTTGGAGGAACTGCAATCTTCTCAGCTTTCCTCCTCTTGGCCTTGTTGCACTAAAATGAAAAGAGATGAAATCAATCATTTGTTTTTGTTTTTTAAAGTATTTTAGTATTCATTATCATTTAATTAGGTGATTAATTTAGTTATTTTCTTTTGTGATATAATAAATATATACTGGAAGTGTGTGTGTGTTTGTTGGAGAGCATCCACAGTATGTGTACAAACACCATCTTTAAAAGCATAGCTTGTGTGTTGGTGTATTGAAGCACTTACGTTGTCTTTGGGGGACCATCCCGGGTACTTGGCCTGGTGAGCTCTTCGTTCTCGGTGAGCATGTTCAAAATATGGCGCCTGCTCCTGGTCTGACATCATGTTCCACTGGAAAACAAACAAGAAGCATGTTCACTAAAGTGTTCCAGAGGATGTAATACCCAGAATGACATATCAGTTACATTTTTATCATGCTTATTGTGGTCATAAAATAATGGTAAAGATTTTAAAAAGGATAATTTAAAAAAGGTTTAGAAGCAACAATGTTTTGAAAGCAATCCGCACAAATGTGAATGTACATCCTGATAAACATCTGAACAAGTGGCCCTTAAAAGTCCTTTTTCACCATCAGTCTCATATGGCTCTAAACCTGATGATGTGCTGTGTGAGTGTTGGAGGAGTCAGTCACTCTTACACCACATTTGTGCAAAGTGAGTGAAATATCCTGCCCAAGGACACAACATTATACAATAGTCCAAACTGGGATCTTCCCACCAACCTTCCAATAGTAAAACCACTGTAAATGACCTGAGTTAGTCCTAGGTCTACTCACCCTTTGGCCGAGCACCACGTTGTGCCTCTAATCAGCCTTGAGCAGCATGAAGGCATTGGGAGGCTTTTTAATGTAGGGTTTGCCCTCAGTCTCATCCAGTTTCCTCTTCCTACAAATACAAGACAATATGTTAGAACGATATAAAAAGGAGAATTATGTTAATATGAACACTGACTAATCATGATATTCACTTTTTAAAAATTTTATTTACCTTGAAGCTGCATCGTCTGTAGCAGAGGTGGGAGGGTACTGCACACGTGTCCTGATGGTTGGTCGGCCGGCTATCTGACACGCTCTTCTTTTGTGGACTGGGACGCAAGTCGCTTTCATCTGGGTCAGAAGCGATCAAAACATCTACAAAGATCTCTTCCACAAACAAAGACTCATTTGGCACGAGTTCCGCTGTGGCTAAAAAGTCCTCCAAAGCCACACGAAGGTCACATGATGGTTCCTCTTGCGCCTCAGTGCAGCAGATGGAGTCACAGGCGTATCCAGATATGCCGGGTCCTCAACGTGATGGACGTCTTTCCAAAGACTTATGAAGTCCCCCATACTGAAGTCCGTCATGCTTGCTGACTCCATATTTGAGATATTTGGAAAACTGGAAAAACATAAATGTATTGTTTCTGTTTATGGGAAGAAAACAGTCACAAAATATCAAATAATGTCAATCTCAGTTCGTAATGATTAATATTTGGTTTCTAGGCCTTTGCCGTGGCTGGCCCCAGACTGTGGAACAGTTTATGTCCATGATAAGTCTTTTAAATCTGCTCTAAAGGCATGTTGCATTGAAGTTGTCTTAACCTTGTCTGTCTGCA
Source organism: Eucyclogobius newberryi (assembly GCF_026437365.1). Taxonomy (NCBI): domain Eukaryota; kingdom Metazoa; phylum Chordata; class Actinopteri; order Gobiiformes; family Gobiidae; genus Eucyclogobius; species Eucyclogobius newberryi. The sequence goes on along the minus strand of NW_027315945.1, from coordinate 21,930,504 downwards.
AAATCCCCAAAAGTAAAACATGATCACATTTTACTAATTTCAACTCAAACAACCTTCTCATATTTGTTCTACATTGTTTTGATTACGGTTCATTTTTATCTTTTATGTTGACGGATTACCAGAACACAATGTCATACAATAAGCATGTGTTGACCTGTCCTCAAGCAGTGACAAACACGCTAGAACAACATTAATGAATTATCAAGAGCAGCGTTTTGAACCCTCACAACTCTGGTGATTGAAAAGGATGAACTACTTGAACATTTGAAACAATTGTATAAACATTTGGAGACTGAAAAAAGAAAAGAAAATGAACTGAAAACAGTAGTTAAAATAAGTCCTCACCAAATCACACTCAGATGGAACTGTATGTTTGAGATGGAGGAGTTCTTGTCAGATGTTGCTCATGAGATGAGAGCGGATTCTGGTCTGAACCTGTCAGTTATTTATTTGAAAGTGGCTGTTCCATTGGCACATCGAGTTAGCTAATGTGGCATTCGGATGGTACTATAAATGTTTTAAACTAATTTACATTAAATAAAAATAAAGAAAATAAAACCAACAACGCCACCGGGCTTACACCCGGAAACTAACTAAAAGGACACAGATTCGTTCTTGATTATACAGAGGCAGATTCCAGTTTCACATGTAATTTATTTAACCGGCTATTAAATTAATAAATACTTTAACACAGGCTTAGGTAACAATAGTTTGTATCAGTTCTTTATGCGTGGATGTATAGTCTTTTAAGAGTCCAGTGGATCTGGACAACACAGGGCACAGACATCCATAACAGAGGGCAAGGCAACGGCTCCAGCGCACACCGCCGCTCCAGAGAGTTTAGGTTACATCTGAAAAGAGACCTGGTTAACGCTAACCTGAACACTAGGCTCCCGGGATATCACGCTCAGGACGTACCACGTTAGCTGCCCGGGACCACGCGTTGTGGGGCTATGACAGCGAGACCACAACAATCCCGAGTCAGCAGAGATCACATCGGAGCGTTAACAAAGCGGCGCCAGGTGACAGGCCACGGCACTAAACCACAGAAACCATTTTATGAGTAAAACTACACGATCAAATCGCATTATCAAAAGGGACAACTACTACCTGGAGAGCGGAGGTACGTGGAGCAACACCCAGACCCAGGAAGTGCGTAGGTCAGAGGATGAATGACAAAACGGAACAACATTTTATTGGCCAACGGCCCTAATGATCAGCCAATAGGAAGTGGCATGGTCTGCCCGCAGGCCATACTGCCACATCTATCCCCCCAACATTTAATCGGCGTCCCGACGATATTTAGGCCTCACACACACACACAAATTCGTACACATAGGTCAACTATAACCATTAAACTAACCGAACGGGAACAGGGTTGTCAAATACACCTCTGCAAGGTTAAAAACATTTAAAATGACGCAAGTCGGATTCTCCAACCGCCTAAGCTGTAAGCTACAGCTACCTCATCTTACACTCTCAATACAGATGAGGGGCCTTGACGGCAACTTTACTCAGCCAGCACCTGAAATGACATGGCCGGTTCAATCAGATCACACAGACCTGGGTGACATTTGGGCGCAGTGAGCTACCTCCCTTAAGGCAACGGTTGCTCAGCCCTAAACACTTCACAAAGACATCCACCCCAACTGGTACAGCTTCCTAGCCGCCTCTTCATCCTCTACTCACTCCTGGAGCTAGATGAAGTGTCCTTAAGACCCCCAGTGGTTCAACGTTACACACCCTAAAAATTTACTTTGCCCCATACTTGCTAAAGCTGTACTCAGGCTCTTCCCCTCTGACAAAACTGTAACAGTAGCTGGCTTGTCGCCGACCGTAAGCGAGGCATCCTTCATCTCATCTCACATACCACTGCTGGGGGGTATGAGCCACCCACTGGAGGCCGCCAGGCACAGCACTTGCCGCTTGGACAAAGCTGCTGTGACCCACACACTCCCACAGTCCACGACCACTCCTCCGTTGCCTTGCCCTTAAACACGACACAAATAAAGTTACACAGGTTACCAATTTTGAGCTACACAGCTATACTTTAACCTTAGCTCAAGTATTCCACAAGTGTCAGATAAAGCAACCATGTCAAATGACCAACATGTTTTGGCTATTGAAAACAAAATGTACATTAAACTAAAGCAAAAAAACAAACCAAACATGAAAATGCATGCAAATGTACACATTGAAAACAAAAGAAAAACAGAACACTGACGATCAATGCAGGTTTAGACCAACACATGTACAAACACTCTAGTCAGGCTATTTAGCTCACTGGGATAGCACCACCAACAATATACACTGGAAACCTTGCCTCTGTATTTTTAAAATCAAAGATCCTGCCAGCGTACGCCAAAACGTGGCATTCCGGTGGTACTATAAATGTTTTAAACTAATTTACATTAAATAAAAATAAAGAAAATAAAACCAACAACGCCACCGGGCTTACACCCGGAAACTAACTAAAAGGACACACAGATTCGTTCTTGATTATACAGAGGCAGATTCCAGTTTCACATGTAATTTATTTAACAGGCTATTAAATTAATAAATACTTTAACACAGGCTTAGGTAACAACACAGTTTGTCAGTTCTTTATGCGTGGATGTATAGTCTTTTAAGAGTCCAGTGGATCTGGACAACACAGGGCACAGATCATATCAACAGGGCAAGGCAACGGCTCCAGCGCACACCGCCGCTCCAGAGAGTTTAGGCTAACAACGAGACAGGCACAGCTTAAACACTCAAAAGCTCGTGGTGGTTAATCAGTTTGTGAGAGTTTGTAAACTTTATTCAACGTGACCAGTGTCAAGCTAACACTGGTTTGGCTAGCATTGGCTAGCATTAGCATTGTTTCTTGGCTATTCCATCAATACTTTTTAAGCAATCAGAATTTTGCAGTGCAGTATTTTAATGGCTTGCAGGGTAGTCGTGTATGTTTTGTGTAAAAACATTTATGATTTACCTTGCCTAAGATATGTATTGTTTTGATGCCTGATTAGCACACAGAGGGAGAGATGAAGGAGACACAGACACAGGCCAAAATGAGGCTGACAGTCAAAATAACTCTCCCATAATTCTGTTTTACCCCTATTCACTATGTAAGTTTTACACAGATACACTTATTTAAAATAGTTTGGCCCGCCATGGGTATTTAACAAACAAAAATGATTACTTTCGCCATCAATTCAAAGGGTACAAAATTTTGTACCCTTTCCATCAGAGCACAAAGAGGGAGCGTTGAAGAGGACGGCGACATGGGCCAACATTTGGAGAGTGCAGAGGTCACTCTAGAACCAGGTGAGAAAGCTGATATTCAAAACCTTTACAGCGTAAATGTGCCATGCAAATCTATATAAACTAAATAACCAACAAACAAATGGACTGGTGCAAAATGCAGTCTTTGAAGGTCCAATACACTCACCTAATAGCCTATGAGGGTTTGACAGGGCAGTGTTTTCTCCCATTTACGTATGTTTAAAATGACATTTCTTGACAAAGTGAGTGTGACCTTTCACAGAAATGACTGACTTGCTTGCTTGCTTTGCCCCATTTGATTGTGCCTTTTTTCAGACATACTATTCCTACTCAAACCATTTACACAATACAAAGTTGAATTACAAAGACATGCCTGCACTTAAAACTTGTATTAATATGAACTTTTAATAATTGTTCTTATAGGATGTTTGGGCCATAGCGCAAAGAGTGAGAGACGGAAGAGAAGGGATCATAGGCCACCACAGGCCACTGCAACGATTCATCCAGTTAATCCATTGAACTGTTACATTGTGAAATCTTCCATTTTATTGCATAGTGATTAAAATGCACATAAACACAGGGCCAAAAATCTGGTAAGCCAACCCCTCCTAACAACTTGTCTTCACCTGGCTCATATACCTGTGACAACAGCAGCACTGCAGCGCCCCTCTGTGGACAAATAGAAAAATAACACATTGACAACAACAGATATTTGCATTGCACAGCAAGTACCAATAATCCTCTCAACTCTGACCTGGCCATTTTTCTGCCTCTTGCTCTGCTGCTGGACTATTTTACCATTTATGCAGTTTGTAAGTTTGTCTCCCTGTACGATTCTGGACACAATATTTAAAAGCTAGTTGATTACGTTTAAAAATGCAACATCTTTAGATGTGGATTGGACAATGCTGTTTCCAGCTGAAAGCTATGAATTGTTGTCTTTAATCTTTAATAAATGTAAATCATATCTGCTTATTAATTTATTTAATAGGAATCATGAACTTGAATGAACTTCTGTGGAATAATAGCTACAACTCCAATTTGATCTGCAGTCCTTAAGGCAGGGAACAAAACAATAAAACATACAAATAGAAGGTTAATACAACACAAAGAAATGATCACATGACTGGTTTGAGTTTATCTACAGTTTGAGTTGCATTTTAAAGCTATAATTTGGGCCTCCCTTATTAAGAGGAGTCTTGGAGTCTTCTGTGTACTGCTTATTATTGTTTTTAGTATTAATACTACTGAATAGCTCAGTATTTAAGTCAAGTAAGCATAAAAGACAACATAAACAACTGACATTCTTCATTTTCACAATGAACAGATTTGACTTCTGATTGATGATTGGGATCAATTCTAACTAGATTACACAAAACAACTGTTTTGAAGGTGTGATTATCATGTGATGGGAAAACTGGTACTTCCAGTGGCACATTTCTTCATAGATTCACCAACAGGTGAAGAAAGTGGCAAAGGAATGCCTCTTTGGCCTGCACAGCATCGGGGGAAGAATATTTTCATTAACCTGTGATGGCTCATCGTGCCATTTCTCCATCCCTCCTTTCCTCATTCTTATGACAACTCTTCTGTCCATGTAGTTTCAGATGTCTGCCACGTGATTAAGCTGCTCGACGTCTTCTTGTCAAGCATCAGGTGAAGACTGGCACAGGCAACTGACTCTCTCTGATGCTGTTTCTGAGTACCAAGCGGAAAAGAAATCAAGAAAAAGCATCTTCACACACCATGCACTGATACGATAACATCTGAGACCCCCGTCCATTCGTTTCTTCTCCTGAAGAATCGAGGAGGATTGCAGAAGCCAACAGAGCATTGCAGTTTGTAAAGAAGCAGAGCCTTGTTTCCAGCAGATCTTGAAAGCAACCTTCCACAAGGACACAGGGTTTCCAGGCCTGCACAGTCTTCTGGTGAAAATGACAAGTTCAAGAAACTGCATCATTCGGCTCCTGGGCAACTGATCCGTCCCTGTAGGTCATGAACCAGCCTCTCAAGTACAACTGTCAAAAGATAATCAATTGTTTGCTCAATGCTAATGTTTGCTTTTAGAGCTGGGTTGAAAAAATCGATTTTCCGATTTTTAATCGATTCGCATATTAATGACCGATTATCGATTCGAACGTCCAAAGATCGATTTTTTTTTTTTTCCTTAACACTTGAGACACCTGAGACACTGAAGGCGCAGATTTGGAGGAATTTCGGGTTCCGGGAAATAGAAGGGACCAACGAGCTGGACAAAAGTAAAGCGGTCTGCAAAAAGTGCGGAATTGAGGTAAAGCACTTAAAGAATCATCTGCGGCGGCATCACCCTAACCTGTCCTGGGACCGCTTTTGGGTGAATTCTTAATTATTTTCAAGCATAATAATAATGCACTGGTTAGTGTCCCAGTAGGAATCCACTGTTGCAGATGTAGTCACCTCAATGATGTCCTCCATTTATTGTCCTGAATTATCTTTCTTGAAGGTAGATTGACCCTTAACCTTTTCATCAGTCTTCCAGCCATCAGTAACTACCAATACTTGTAAGATTTGCTGTTTAATATTGATATAATACTAGTTTTAATATGTTGCGTCATGAAGTGAAGGAAACGGTTCAAATCCATTTTTCATTTTTAATAACATTAACCCTCGGATTGAATCGAAATCTGATCGAATCGGAAATCAGATCGAAATCGGATCGAATCGGATGGAATCTGAGAAAATCGGAAAAAATCGATTTTGAAATGTAAAAATCGGAATCGAATCGATTCTTGAAATTTGAATCGAAACCCAGCTCCATTTGCTTTGCTTGTAAAATTTTCCAAGTATGTTTGTCTGAGAGCAATAATTAAACCAGGATTATTCTGCTGCAGTGACAATCGAGCTACTGATTATTGATCATTTATACTGGGTTTTATATCAACTTTAACAAAGCAGGAGCCAAACACAGGTTGATGTGTTCATTGTAAGAAATTACTATGTATGTTAAATAGTTTTTTCTTATTGTTTTCAGTTATGAACAATGACACTTTCTGTTCTGTCCATATCAGGTAATATGAGGTTTCTCAAACAAACCAGGCCTCTTTTTGACCCTATTCCGCCCCGCCCACTTTTCTCTCTTTTCCAACGTGATCGGCACTTTTGTTGTAATGACACTTCCGATCCAGCGGGAACTCCTTACGTTTAAAAGGAGAACGAGGGAAGTCTAAAATATGCTATAAAGTAGATTGATTTGTGTAAAATATCCAATGTTCACGTGACCAACAAGTCAACAATGCACCGATTCCCTGGGCGGCCCGAAAACAGCTTTTTAGTCTGTGTAGAACTTATTTTCTCTGGAGGTCTGCAGCCCTAAGTTAACTAATACAACTGGAAGAAGGATTACGTGGCGTATGGCGGCGCCCACACGGGCTTCTGGAATAAGGTGAAAAGAATAAATACATGACTCAGAAGTGCACATCTACGGGAAAGTTCTTTCTCCTCAGTCACTTTGGTGAGGTACTTTTGTACCACATCTGCCCTGAGGCAGACAGATGAAGATGTCATGTGCCTGCCACCTCACATAAGCGCTTGTTTAGAGATTGGTTCTATTAACTGTCTTCTTTAAAAATATAGTTTTAATATTCTATTAAAATGTTACTTTCAGCAGCCTCTTACGTCACGAGTGACTAGACAGACTCCCTACCTCTTCATTAAATTCAAGCAACAAAGAACAAATGCTCCCAAAATGTATTAAAAAAGTGAGTATGGAGAAGTCGAGTTTTAAATGTTTTATTTCTCTTTAGTTACTCTGAAGCGTTACAGTAGCTCTCATCATCCTTAAGCCCGTGATAAGCTTTTAAATTACACCAACAGGAAGATGGATACAGCAGTTTCATAGTACCGAGCCATGACAACACATCTAGTGGCAGTAGGAGGTGGAGGGGCACACGGACACAAACACCATCACTAACTCATTGTCTCTTAAAGGAACAAGACATAAACTCAGAACACTCAAAAACACTGGTGCCGCAGCCTACTTTTACAATAGTAGAGCTATAACTGTGCTATGGGCGGGGCAGGTGTATGTAAAAGAGAGGGGAGGTGGGCAAAAATATTGGGTGGTCCCTTTACTTAATTTCCCTGCTAAACTCTCTACTCTTTTGAGTACATGTAGAGCAGCAGATCAGCAACACGGTGACTGTAGCCAAACTCATTATCATACCTGCAGGAGGAGATCAGAAAGAAACAGGTCAAAATGTTTTACTTTAAACCAGAAAAAAGTCTAATGTATCTAATAATGAAAAGATTTAACACTAACCAAGTAATAAGTTTGACAAAGTTGTCATTGAGAGAAATTCCAGCACCGGCATCAAAGATGGAGGAGTGAGTGTCACCAATGAAATCCGAGGACACCACCTACACAATTTAAACATGATTTTAGTAAAAACTTTATCAACATCTTTGCTGTTTAATGAATGAATGCATTTACCTGGTCGTCAGTGTATCCAAGGATTCCGTGCAGAGGCCCATGAGCGGCTTTCTTCACAGCCTCCTTGATCTCAGCGTAAGAGGCAGGTTTGTTCAGACGGCAGGTCAGGTCCACCACTGACACATCGGCCACTGGCACTCTGAACGCCATGCCTGTCAGCTTGCTGCAGAGATATGAACAATGTAGGTCTTGTGTGTTTTAAATAGCTTTGTTTGATGAGGCTCTTACCCATTGAGTTCGGGGATGACTTTACCCACAGCTTTAGCTGCTCCAGTGGAGGCGGGGATGATGTTCTGATGAGCACCACGGCCGTCACGCCAGGCCTTTCCACTGGGACCATCCACAGTCTTCTGAGTGGCTGTGTATGCATGGACTGTGGTCTACAGGAACGAGCAAGTTACTTAATTATCATTTATCAACACAGACAAAAACCACAGTCAATGAACAAGAGTCTGACTCACCATGAGAGCCTCCTCAATGCCAAAGTTATCGTTGATCACTTTGGCCAGAGGGGCCAGGCAGTTGGTGGTGCAAGAGGCATTGCTACCAAAAAGAGAACATTAAAATCACCCTAACTAACATTTCCAGTAATGAAGTGATTACCTGACAATGGTCATAGATGATGGGTCATATTTGTCCTCATTTACTCCCATGACAAACATAGGTGCATCAGGGGAGGGGGCAGAGACCACCACACGCTGAGCACCGCCCTGGATGTGGGACTTAGAATGACAGAGGAGAGAACTGGTTTAATGACTGTTTTTATTCAGTGACTTTAACCTGAGTAAACGATGTACTTACAGAGGCCTTTTCCACACTCAGGAACACACCAGTGGACTCAACAACATACTTGGCCCCAGCTTGGCCCCATGGGATTTCGGCTGGTGCCCTACTGGTAGGACATCATGCATTGGTTAGATTTATTATTGTTGTTGTTATTATATTTTAGTGTAAAAACTGGGGTTTAAAGCCAACACAAATCACTATTAATTACACTTACTACTGAAAGACACTGATGGCCTGACCATCCACAAACAGTTTAGAGCCGTCATGGTAGACTTCTCCTTTGTGGCGGCCATGTGTGGAGTCATACTTGAACATGTAGACCTAAAACCAAAAGGTTCAAATATTAGGTTGAGCAGATGATAGCTTCGAAAACATACAGACGATTTGAGTAATACAAATATTTTATCTAATCACCATGTACTGGAGGTCAATGAAAGGGTCGTTGATGGCTACAACCTTGATACCCTTTTGAAGGCAAGCCCTCAAAACCAGGCGACCAATGCGGCCAAAGCTGTAGAAAAAAAACAGGCCATTGTTGGAGTGGATCATGAAGAAAAACTGTAAACTTACAGGACGTCAAATTATATCATTTTTCATTTATTAACTCACCCATTGATTCCAACACATAAGTCTGACATGATTGCTGTTGCTTTGGGTGGTGTGCGTTATCTGCAAATAGAAAAGTTATGTTACATTAGATATGCATAACATTTCCCATAACATTTTAGATAAGTTTAAGACATATTGAGCATAAATCTCCTCCTGGTGAAAGTGCTGTGACTTTTCTGCCATGTTTTCACACATGAATGTGCTGGAATGATGTCCAAACTATTCCCAGATTTAAAAGTTGTTGATTTTTATTAACAGCAAAATTGCTCTGATATACTATGAGTTGTTGGTCTCATTGCAGTCTCATTGAGTGTCGGCACGAAGCAACAAGATGCTCAAACACTACTTTAACTGTTTTGCTGTAGGGCAGTAAACTTGATCCAGCTGGTTGTCCTTGCAACTGGTTGGTAGTACACGACTGTAATCTCCTAATCTCTTTGTGTGTGAGACTGAGCATGGGTCATGAAGTGCACGCTGTCGATCTGGTGAAATGCATTATGGGAGCACTTTAAATAGACAAAAGTAAAAACTGGAACAGCTCATCTCATCAAAACCATTAAAGGACACTGGTGTGACGCTGTTGGCCTGGAAAAGTTTGGTTCCCTCTTCTTTCGCAGGACTTTTTAATGCTGAGTCTTCTAAAAACACCTTTCTTTATTCTCTTTAGCGGCAGAAGATGTTTTACACACGTTCCGGATGAATTGCATTTAGGTCACTGAGGTCAGACAATAAGACAATAATTTAAAGTTATTATAGGAGGTCTATGTATCCTTCCCTTTCCGCAAAATGATCTAATCAGTTTAGATGTATAATTAACAGTAAGTAAGTTGCTCCTATTCCTAAAATCAAGTACACAGTGACTAATCGGTTTAGACACAGATTTAGTTCCATCTGGTGATGTCCATACAACAAAACCATATTGAACCCTTTATCTATCAATGCAGTGATGAGTTTCTACAGTTCTTTTTCTAATAGTTTGCATGTACATCTCTGCAATAACCAGATGTATTGTTTCTATCAGGCCAGGCCACTTGACATTCAGCTCTGCTTGTCCCCCTCGCTGTTCTCATTTGACACACCCCTCCCCAAAAGCTTTGACCCAATTATACCCAACAAAAAGCACGCTGTAGAGAGGCAGAGCTGCCAGACATGTTTGTGCATCGGGAAGAAGATGGCGCTCAACCAACGGACCAGACGGGGCCAAACCATTGAAAAAGTTTCGAAGGTTTAAATGTGCAATGTTATTTTAGAATTGAATGACATCAAATAGTTAGGCTTCTATCTATTTAACACAGTGAGAAGCACCAAATGACATAAAGCGCGATTCTGGTTAAGTGATTGACTCTTTCAGCTGATAGCTATTCATTTAGGTACTTACAGTCAAGGTTTGACTTTAATCCAGATGCCCTTCCTCTCCTTTCAGTGTCTTGATCATGGATCTCATTGGTCTTTATGTGGAGATTACAGTTGTGGTGTTGTCTATTTGAGTTGCTGTGCCTGTGTTGAACGTTCTCATGTATCTGTTAGCATCCACACGTCTCTGCAGCTTTACTGCTCTGGTTCAGTACATTTTAGAGTGAGTATTGGAAATCTGTCAGTGCCCAATGAACTCTTTGACTCCCTCCTCCCTCCGGCCTCAAGCCCCTTCTCGCCCGCTGTCATTGTCTCTCTGCCTGTTGCTTATTCTAACATTCCAGGGAAGTTTTCAACTGCAACAACATGATTGGCCAAGAGCCAGAATGACTAGCCAATTAGATTTCTGCTTTTTGCACACCTCCAACTTTTGTAGAATTTGAACAAGATTTCTCTGTTTCCCTCAGCATTACTCCTTCAATGCTCTTTCGATACTCAGATACTTATCAACACTAAAACTAGTATTGAACCTAGAAACAAATTTGAACAAAGATTGATCAAATCTTTGTATAAATTAATTGGATAAAATTGGGAATAGTAAAACACTAGTAAAAAACACATGGTAATATTAGAAAATAATATTCTTTTGTGTTAAAAAGTAAATTCTATTGTCATTTTGTTTTTGTTTTTTATCATTACGGTATCAAAATCAGTATTGAGCCATAGTATAGAATTCACGTTTGAAGTATTAGTATAGGCAAAAACTACACCAGAGGCTGGACAGGTGGTGTTACCCTGCTGACTGTGGCACAGACGGGGGTCTGGCTGTCATTTCTGTTTAACGTCATGAGTAACACAATAGAACATAAAAGACACGCTCAATCATATTACACATTTGACTACAGAAATACAGAATCTCACCTCAGTGAAAGGCTTATGAAGCATGAATACAAATATATTAACATGACCCTTATTCCATTATGGTTTTGCCACTTATAATGAATTTGATAGAGAGAAACTGTGATGAATAAATAATGAGGGTATTGAGTAGCACAGACAAGGGCACTGCTGGACAGACACTCTTGTTTATCAAGCCCATGGTTTAAAAATGCTTTAAATGTATCACAATATTGATTAAGTGTCTCATGGTCTAATAATGATTTCCCTTGTAAAGACCACCTCCCCTCCATGACAAGGGGCCTTTGGTTGGGAACATTTAGCTGAGTCACGGGACGCACATCCTGAACTGAATGAGTAGAATAAGATGGCTTCCATAGCAAAACCTTCACATGTTAGTCCTGTGTTTATCTTGTTGTATCACGTCCAACTAGGCCTCCAACATCCACAAAAGCTTTGAGGTAAATGTGATTGGCTCATGTGACCAACACGACAACAGATTTATAAGCTATCAATTGAAAAAAAGTCAATGTTGTCATCTGCAATTATTATGTATGTAGGATACATTTAGTGTATCAAACTGTATTCCCTATTCGTTTGCCCCCACAGTTTAAATGAATGTGTGCAATAAATATTTATTTCTAAGATCTTAATCTGAATGGTTTTAGTCTGTTATCAGTCTACTTATTAATGCAGTATGCAGTGTTTAGGCATACTGTTTCAGCATAAATGTTATGTCATAGTGATGTGCTGCATCCTGAAGCCCAAGCCTTTTGTGACCTTCCCCCTCCGCAGTGATGACCTTCAGGAGCCAGACATGGCGGCATCACATCCAGGAAGTGAAGGGTCATTTCATTAATTGAACAAAAATAGCATTTAGGACGCACTTCTAATGTCACATATATCACAATGTCACATAACTCTGATAAATGAGATTACCTCATATTATTACCACAGCATTAAGATGACTCTACATGATAAGTTTAGTTAGAGAACCGTGCAGTGAGTGTGCACTGAGTAGAGTCCTCTGCTAGATTAGACGCATCAACAGGTCTGTGTGGAGTCTGCGGCAGAATCATGCGACACCACTTTCTCCGCCGCTCCCTGTGTCCTTCAAACGCACCAGGACTAAAGCAGAGCTACACCCCTCACCCTGTCCAAACGGGATTACTCATAGTTCAGCTTTAGTGAACCGTCAAGGACCAACTTCAGCCCATCATTCATCAGATTATATATGAAAGCTGTGGCTTCATCACAGAGTCACGTAGCCTCCTCCACCTGCTCCACCTGCACAACACTATGATGTAGACACAAACCAGACTGCATCAGTGAGAGGGGCCCATTTAACAAAACATCACATTTAGATGCTTTAACCTCTGTTTAGCACAGCTTCAGATATGCTAATGAGGATATACACGAAGTAAAACAGCGCTGTACAAGACAGTGATTACATAACGTTAATCCACTGCTCGCTCTCCTCCAATGTCACGACAGGCTTCAGCCTCACGGCGGCCATTTTCTTATTTTAGACAGACATTTCATTGCATTCCCTGTACTAATGGAGGCTTTTGCTTTGACGATGGTTTGATAAATGATGCAATGAAAAGGCTGGATACTGCATTACACCACAGCACCAGTCACTGAGGCCTCCTGCACATCACGGTGCAGCGTCATCCTCCTGTTCAGAGGCACAGTCGGTCCTGTAAACGAGGTGCCGCTGGCCCTATCTGAGCTCTTCACTAAGAACTGCGTCATTTTCACCAGGTAAAAGGTTTTGCTTTAAGTCGAGCAGATCCCTGCATGTTCACAAATGTCACGTTGCGCACTTGGATGTGCTTTTCATTTCAGAAAAGACGAATAAAGGCGGTGGAATGTGCATCATTTCGCAGAACAACGCAGCTATTGCCGGTCAAATTCACGGATGAAAGGAATCTTCATTGTTCTGCTTCATGAAGCTGAAGCGCAGTGACAAAAAGCCTCGTTCACAACATTATGATAAGATATGATTCCTATGTCTGCGTATGATGCAATATAGACCCTTCTATCATAGAAAAGATGAGAACTTACCTCTCTCCTGACACGTCTTACGAGTGTGCGCAGCAAACGGAGCCACGGACAGGCTTTATACTGGCCACGTGCCTCCAGGAGGACGGTCACCCTGGTAACGTGACGTCACCACATCCTCCGCAGCTCGTGCCATTGGACACGAGGCCGGAGTCACGGCGGCTCATAGGCAGGCCACAGACAGAGGATGAAAGGCCTTACTCAATGCCCCTTATTGGTTTTACAAACATATCAACATATTAATTATAACATAAGAAACATTTAAAGAACCATGTGATTATTTTGAGAAACGTATCCATTGCATAAGTTCAATGGACGTAGTGTTAGCATTCCACAGAATGTGACCCAGCCTCCATTAGGGGAGTGGTAGCCTTAATTACATTTAATGTTATTCATTACTGTGTCCGATGGCGCAATGTGGACCCTCTCTTGAGTTCATAGGGTTCATAATGAATTCTCCCACTGTCTGCTTTTCTGAATGAGCCCACTTAGCTAAGCATCTGTTTCCATGGAGACAGTCTGGTCTTCAGTTTACCCATCAACAATTGGGCCAATTGCCCTCGTACAGGCTAAACCCTAAACCCTAAACCCAGACCCATGTCCACGCTGCTGTTATCTGGATGCGTGATGCTGATGGGGCCAGTTTGCCCTCTCATGCTGCAGCACGTGTGGGGATGACATCAGGGCTACGTGAGGAAGAGTGCGTACTGCGACTGCGGTGTAAACCGGGTGTAAAGGCTCATGAATGCTTCTCCCTCATCTCGCAGCAGTCACGTGCACCCGGGCTCACGCAGACCTGAATCATTCCAGCGTCTGCGGAGTTCATCCGACTCCAGGTGCGTTGTGGGAATTACTTGTTATTCTGCATTCATATATTTACTGGCGCGATAATCACATTAGGCTCACATGCAAACATTGCTGTGCCACCCCTTAGCAGTTCTAAGCTGTATTTAATTAGTTTTCCAAATAGTCCGTGTGGATCAACCAATCACAGCCCTTGTGGTCCACGGCACCTCTACGTGACGTACGCTGCAGGGCAAGAGCCGCAAGCGTTCTGATTGGCTGCCGTGTGCGTCGGAGATGTGCGGCACTTCCGCGTAGATCGGACAGAGAAGCTGGACAAAATGCCACTGAAATCATCTGCATTCCACAGACAGACACTTATTGCTTAGACACTTGTATACAAACATAATTTTTCTCCTATTAACTTTTTTTTAATCTGGAATAACAAATACATCTTATACAAAAATCCTCATTGGTTTGCCACAAAATCCTACTGGTGGGTCAGTAACACACCGAGAACAACAGAAAAATACGTGCTCTATTTCAACAAGCAGTAGTCTCTGTGCCCTCGGCTATTTTCTACAGGAGAAACTTTGTACCGGACATTATATGGAAAAAAGGATGGACTTTGAATCAATGTTTTTTTTTTTTTTTTAAATAAACAATAAGATGAAAAATGTCTCTTTTAAATGTATTCATAAAATTTACCACACTAATCAATGTATGCTAAGATATATTAAAACAATTGACCTTAACTGATATACTGAAACAACAAGTCGTCTTTTTTAGATCGCACTATTATAAAAACGTTTTCGATTTTTTTTTTAGAATTTATAATACTTGACATTGATTCCAACTTTAGATTAAAATTTGAATAATCATTTTTGATTTTCATGACACAATGTGGAATTAATTCATAAATGTCATAAAATTCAATACATTCATAAAAGTATTTTTTTGTTATTCGTATCCCTTTCCCCCCTGTTCTTATTAAATAAATGGAAGCATATTTGCTCACCATATCCAAAAGTTTAACCAAAAAAACATATTTACTTATGGAAATTATATATCTCCAAATATTTGTGATGTATGAAATATAATTGTTTAAGCTTTGGCTGTTATATTGTTTGTTATACTGTTTGTTTAAAAAACACATTACAATAATAAAGGGGGGAAAAGAAAATACGGAGAAGCGTCAGAGAAGCGTCATCACCCTTCACGCGGGAAATCCCTGCAGTGCCCTCAGCGACCACTAGAGGCCACAAGGCATCACTTCTCTCCAGCGGCCACCCGCGGCAGTGCAGGTGCTTGAATGAGAGTGGTGCGTGGATCTATTAAACTAAGGTGTGGTGTGAGAGTGAATGCGGGACATGAAAATTATCCCATGGCGACAATCTGGCGTGTCGTGTATTTCTATTAACATACATACATACTATAAACACACAAAATAATAATAAAATAAATAAAATAATAATAGCACAGAAGTAGCCTATCTGCTTTGAGTTTGTACTGGCTTCTGGCAGTGGTTGATAAGCCATATTAAAAGGCTTGCCCACAACACCAACCTAATTGTAAGTTTCTTGTAAAAAATACAACAGGCCTATATATAGCATATGCCCTCTGACAACATATAGGATACAGATACACACTATAGGAAGCAACTATAGGAACTACCAACTTCTGAAACAAGTATATTTTCTATAATGACAAATAAAGGAATGAGTTGCCTTTATAATCCATGCAATGTACAGTTCTCATGCAGGTCTATTTTTACTGTGCAGTTGCAAGAACATGCTGTACCCACAGACACTGCAGCCAGCCACTGAATATAGAGACTCTGGCTCTATCTTGTGGATAAAAGACGAAACTCACGTCCATCTTCTGTAAAAGAGCAAAAACCCAGACAGACCCTTGGGGTTTTAAAAGAATCTCTCTGAGGTTCTGTTGAGTAGACGCAGCAGAATAGACACTGGCCCTGCAAGGCCCCTTCTGGGCTCTAACGGCGCAGAGAAAGGTGGAAACACTATCCCTTTCTTTTACCCATGAAGTTTTCTGGAAAGGGTCCAACTTGGCAACAAAAGCTTTACAAAACCATTTCAAGCCTCGTATAGACCCAACCATTCATTATGTTGGGTTTGAATTCACACCGGGCCAAGACACTAAATCGAGACCCAGTGAATCAAGATGTATTCGTCCAAAGTCACCACGACACTGTTAAGGCGAGGGTAGGAATTTTTGTATAAGGCCACAGAAATCCTCATGCATTACTTTTTGGGGTCAGTAGAGGGCAGACGTGTACCGTGCCTCGCATTACCCAAGGCCCCACCAGGTACTCGTTCTTGAGAACGCAGGAGAACATTTAACTTATACTTGCAGTTCAAATGTCCTAAATTGATCTTAATGCGCAGAAGTTTGGGCCGGATGTCAGAGTTGGAAACACAAAATTTAGAAAAATATGTGCCTAGATAATAATAACAAGAAGAAGCATAAGAATAAGAAGAATTAAAGCCGCAAGCGGCAATGATCGGCCCTTGCCACGCCGCCGCCACCACGCCGCAAGACGAGGGGGCGCTAACGCGCCCCAATGGTCCTTTTATTATGCCTACTGCTGAATCTGTGACACTGTCACATCTTCTCCCCTTTGTTTTACCATCAAAAAGCAATTCTATTTTGAATTCTTGGCAAAATGTGCGGCTTTGCCGCACAGAGACCGTGACTTTTTGAATAAAAATGTGGATACCTTTTGATGGTCCACCCCTGAAGATGGGTCTCACCAAATTTCACGTTGATAGGACTAACGCCCTGGGAGGAGTTGGTGAAAGTATAAAGTGTAAACATGTTCTGGCGATTTCCCCATTGGAATAACATGGGAGGTTTTGGTCATCGCTACGTCAAAGCCATAATAATTATGACATGGGTCTCATTGACTTTTTTGATGGGGATGCTAAAATCGAGTTGTGTGTCAAATTTCATATCATTTCACAAAACTAAACATTTAACCTCCATACAAAATCTGTAGGGGGCGCTGTGGCGCCAAATTAATTTATTTCACTTCAAGTAGGTTTAGGGCAAAGAGTTTAACAACTGATTCTAATTTGACGCAATTCGGACTTTATCTGCGCAAACGGCAGAAATGTTAAATTTGGGAGATTTCTGAAATTCTATCTACAGTTTGCAGCTTCGCCGCATAGAGACCGTGACAGGTATCAATGTAATTTGAATAACTTTTGATGTCCCACTCCTCAGTAGCATTTTCCCCAAATTTCAGCTTTTTAGGGCCAACGCCCTGGGAGGAGTTCGTAAAAGTACGACGTTTGGAAAAACTCCCGAATCATGTTTAGCCATTTTTGAAGCAATATGGCCGACATTTGGTTGGGCGGACGGCGTTGCCGTAGTAATATTTTTTACTTCTCTTGTCACCATCTACCTCTGCGCCAAATTTCATGATTCTACGATCAGATTTTTTTTGGGTCATTTCCTATTTCTCAATGCATTTTTGGTACATTTGGGGGCGCTGACGCGCCAATTTTTTTTATTTTAGAAAAGGGAAATAGCCAGAATGTAGAGAGGCACGATTTTTAGAGGTGTGCAAATTTTTGTGACTTTTCGTCAATGTTCACTGGGTGAAAAATAGGGGGGTTGGTAACGAGAAGAAGAAGAAGAAGAAGAAGAAGAAGAAGAAGAAGAAGAAGAAGAAGAAGAAGAAGAAGAAGAAGAAGAAGAAAGAATATTAAAGCCGCAAGCGGCATCCAACGGCCCTCGCGGGCCGCCGACCTTCCGACTCTGCGCTTTCGACTTGATAAAGATGGCGCCCTTATTGTGTTGAATTAAAAAAGAACTTGACAGACGGCGACACATTGGACATGGCCAATCCAGTGCAAATGAACACAAATGTCGGTCAAATGTGCGGCACAGAGACCGTGACACTTGGAATAAAAATATGGATAACTTTTGATGCCCCGCTTGTGTAGATTATTTTCCCCAAATATGAGCTTGATTGAGCTATTGCCCACAGAGGAGTTTGTTAAAGTGTGAAGCGTAAATGTGAACATTTCAGAGATTTCGCTGTTTTCCCATTTCTGACATATATTTGCGGGTCCGCCACACAGAGACCGTAGCACTTAGAATCAAAATATGGATAAGTTTTGATGCCCCGCCTGTGTAGATGATATTCTCCAAATATGAACTTGATCGGACAATCGCCCTAGGAGGAGTTCGTTAAAGTGTGAAGCGTAAAAATGTGGTGATTTGAGCAATTCTATAATTTTCCCATAAGGATAACATGGGATGTTTCTGTCATCGCTACGGTTACGCCGTACAAAATATGACTTTGGCTCTCATACTTTTGTGATCAGGATGGCAAATTAGAATTTTGTTCAAAATATCATGTCATTTGGAAAAAACTCTATTGTTTATAGGCCATTCTGAAGGCCAAATAGTCAGAATTCTGGGAAACGTTTGCGGCTCCGTCGCACAGAGACCGTAAAAGTAATCCTTCAAATTTGGATAACTTTAGATGCCCCACTTGTCTAGAGGACGTACACCGATTTTGAGGTTGGTGGGCAAAACGCACAAGGAGGAGTTTGTTAAAGTGTGAAACATAAAAATGTGGTAATTTGAGAGATTTTGCGGTTTTCCCATAGGGATAACATGGGAGGTTTCTGTCATCGCTACGACTACGCCGTAAAAATTAAGGCATTTGTCTCATTGGGTTTTTTGATCGGGATGGCCAAATAGAATTTTGGGTAAAGTTTAGAACATTTTGGTAAAACTAATTTTTGACCTTCAATGTTAATTCAAAGGTCACTCTGTAGGGGGCGCTATCGCGCCCATTTCAATTTTGTCATCATAAACTGGTCCAAACTGGATAGTTTAACAACTGATTCAAATTTGGTCCAAATCGGACTCGTTTTGATCAAATGGGAGCAATTTTTAGATTAGCATTATCCCAAAATAAGTTGTCCAATTTTGTGGCTGCGCCGCACGTAGACCGTAAAAGGTATCCCAAAAATTTGGATAACTTTAGATGCCCCACTTGTCCAGAGGACGTCCGCCGAGTTTGTCAAAGTTTGACGTGAACAAAATGGCTAACACAGCGTGTTTTCATTTTCAAAGGAAGATGGCGGGCATAGGGTAATTCTGGGGGCGTGGCCACAATAATATTTGTTTTTTGTCCTCACAAGAGGAATGCGTGTTCCGAATTTCGTAGCTCTACGACAAAGTTGACCTCGGGGCGTCTCCCATAGGCGCAATGTATTTTGACTTTTGTCGGTGGCGCTGTCGCGCCATTTTTTAACGAAAAAAAAAATGGCCCAGAAAAAACAAAATTTTTCGCCGATTTTGAATTTTGGGTAAAGTTTGGTGAGTTTTTGAGCATGTTCAGGGGGTCAAATTAGAGCTCAAAAAGCAGAAGAACAAGAAAAATAATAAAAATAATAATATTTTTAGCAAAAACAATATAGCCGTTTCCACTATAACAACAAATTATACATCGTTTGAAAGCTCTAAGCCTTCCCCATGCCGCCATGGGGTGGAATCATCATTACGAGCGCTTACGCGCTCGTCACTCCCCATTCCGTCGGGATGCCCCGCCCACTCCCCATAGACTTCCATTGATTTGAGCAGATACAAGCATGGCCCATGCCTGCGGCATGGATTCTCGCGTACAGGACGATGCCAGGAGGGTTTTTGGAGGAATGCAGCGCTTTGCGCTGCTGTTGTCAACAATTTGTGAATGGGCTACGCCCATTCACAAATTGTTGACTATTTCTGTCATAGCAGGAGTAAGTATGCATGATCCATGCCTTCGGCATGGGCTAGTTCACTGTACTTGCCAGGGGCGACGGGGCACCAAACATGCGGGCTGCGCCCGCATGTTTGGTCAGACAGTTGCAACGCTGCCTTCGGCAGCGTTGCGGGAGCAATAGGCCCTCCGCCCTGCTGGGGCTCGGGCCTAATAATAATATTTTTAGCAAAAACAATATAGCCGTTTTTTCTATAACAACAAATTATACATCGTTTGAAAGCTCTAAGCCTTCCCCATGCCGCCATGGGGTGGAATCATCATTACGAGCGCTTACGCGCTCGTCACTCCCTATTTCGTCGGGATGCCCCGCCCACTCCCCATAGACTTCCATTGATTTGAGCAGAAACAAGCATGGCCCATGCCTGCGGCATGGATTCTCGCGTACGGGACGATGCCAGGAGGGTTTTTGGAGGAATGCAGCGCTTCGCGCTGCTGTTGTCAACAATTTGTGAATGGGCTACGCCCATTCACAAATTGTTGACTATTTCTGTCATAGCAGGAGTAAGTATGCATGATCCATGCCTTCGGCATGGGCTAGTTCACTGTACTTGCCAGGGGCGACGGGGCACCAAACATGCGGGCTGCGCCCGCATGTTTGGTCAGACAGTTGCAACGCTGCCTTCGGCAGCGTTGCGGGAGCAATAGGCCCTCCGCCCTGCTGGGGCTCGGGCCTAATAATAATATTTTTAGCAAAAACAATATAGCCGTTTTTTCTATAACAACAAATTATACATCGTTTGAAAGCTCTAAGCCTTCCCCATGCCGCCATGGGGTGGAATCATCATTACGAGCGCTTACGCGCTCGTCACTCCCTATTTCGTCGGGATGCCCCGCCCACTCCCCATAGACTTCCATTGATTTGAGCAGAAACAAGCATGGCCCATGCCTGCGGCATGGATTCTCGCGTACGGGACGATGCCAGGAGGGTTTTTGGAGGAATGCAGCGCTTCGCGCTGCTGTTGTCAACAATTTGTGAATGGGCTACGCCCATTCACAAATTGTTGACTATTTCTGTCATAGCAGGAGTAAGTATGCATGATCCATGCCTTCGGCATGGGCTAGTTCACTGTACTTGCCAGGGGCGACGGGGCACCTAACATGCGGGCTGCGCCCGCATGTTTGGTCAGACAGTTGCAACGCTGCCTTCGGCAGCGTTGCGGGAGCAATAGGCCCTCCGCCCTGCTGGGGCTCGGGCCTAATAATAATATTTTTAGCAAAAACAATATAGCCGTTTCCACTATAACAACAAATTAAAGCCGCAAGCGGCATCCAACGGCCCTCGCGGGCCGCCGGCCTTCCGACTCTGCGCTTTCGACTTGATAAAGATGGCGCCCTTATTGTGTGTTGAATTAAAAAAGAACTTGACAGACGGCGACACATTGGACATGGCCAATCCAGTGGAAATGAACACAAATGTCGGTCAAATGTGCGGGTCCGCCGCACAGAGACCGTGACACTTGGAATAAAAATATGGATAAGTTTTGATGCCCCGCTTGTGTAGATGATTTTCCCCAAATATGAGTTTGATCGGACAATCGCCCTAGGAGGAGTTCGTTAAAGTGTGAAGCGTAAAAATGTGGTGATTTGAGCGATTCTACGATTTTCTCATAAGGATAACATGGGATGTTTCTGTCATCGCTACGGTTACGCCGTACAAAATATGACTTTGGCTCTCATACTTGTATGATCAGGATGGCAAATTAGAATTTTGTGCAAAATATCATGTCATTTGGAAAAACTCTATTGTTTATAGGCTACTCTGAAGGCCAAATAGTCAGAATTCTGGGAAACGTTTGCGGCTCCGTCGCACAGAGACCGTAAAAGTTATCCTTAAAATTTGGATAACTTTAGATGCCCCACTTGTCTAGAGGACGTACACCGATTTTGAGGTTGGTGGGCAAAACGCACTAGGAGGACTTCGTTAAAGTGTGAAACATAAAAATGTGGTAATTTGAGAGATTTTGTGGTTTTCCCATAGGGATAACATGGGATGTTTCTGTCATCGCTACGACTACGCCGTAAAAATTAAGGCATTTGTCTGATTGGCTTTTGTGATCGGGACGGCAAAATAGAATTTTGGGTAAAGTTTAGACAATTTTGGTAAAACTAATTTTAGACCTTCAATGTTAATTTAAAGGTCACTCTGTAGGGGGCGCTATCGCAGCCATTTCAATTTTGTCAGCCTAAACTGGTCCAAACTAGAAAGTTTAACAACTGATTCAAATTTGGTCCTAATCGGACTTGTTTTGATCAAATGGGAGCAATTTTTAGATCTGCAATATTCCAAAATAAGTTGTCCAACTTTGCGGCTGCGCCTCACACAGACCGTAAAAGGTATCTCAAAAAATTGGATAGCTTTAGATGCCCCACTTGTCCAGAGGACGTCCGCCGATTTTGAAGTCGGTGGGCAAAACGCCCTAGGAGGAGTTCGTCAAAGTTTGACGTGAACAAAATGGCTAACACAGCGTGTTTTCATTTTCAAAGGAAGATGGCGGCCATAGGGTAAATCTGGGGGGGTGGCCACAATAATATTTTTTTTTTGTCCTCACAAGAGGAATGTGTGTTCCGAATTTCGTAGCTCTACGACAAAGTTGACCTCGGGGCGTCTCCCATAGGCGCAATGTATTTTGACTTTTGTCGGTGGCGCTGTCGCGCCATTTTTTAACGGAAAAAAAAATGGCCCAGAAAAAACAAAATTTTTCGCCGATTCTGAATTTTGGGCAAAGTTTGGTGAGTTTTTGAGCATGTTCAGGGGGTCAAATTAGAGTTCAAAGCGATGAAGAACAAGAAAAATAATAATAATATTTTTAGCAAAAACAATATAGCCGTTTCCACTATAACAACAAATTATACATCGTTTGAAAGCTCTAAGCCTTCCCGATGCCGCCATGGGGTGGAATCATCATTACGAGCGCTTACGCGCTCGTCACTACCTATTCCGTCGGGATGCCCCGCCCACTCCCCATAGACTTCCATTGATTTGAGCAGATACAAGCATGGCCCATGCCTGCGGCATGGATTCTCGCGTACGGGACGATGCCAGGAGGGTTTTTGGAGGAATGCAGCGCTTCGCGCTGCTGTTGTCAACAATTAGTGAATGGGCTACGCCCATTCACTAATTGTTGACTATTTCTGTCATAGCAGGAGTAAGTATGCATGATCCATGCCTTCGGCATGGGCTAGTTCACTGTACTTGCCAGGGGCGACGGGGTACCAAACATGCGGGCTGCGCCCGCATGTTTGGTCAAACAGTTGCAACGCTGCCTTCGGCAGCGTTGCGGGAGCAATAGGCCCTCCGCCCTGCTGGGGCTCGGGCCTAATTATACATCGTTTGAAAGCTCTAAGCCTTCCCCATGCCGCCATGGGGTGGAATCATCATTACGAGCGCTTACGCGCTCGTCACTCCCTATTCCGTCGGGATGCCCCGCCCACTCCCCATAGACTTCCATTGATTTGAGCAGATACAAGCATGGCCCATGCCTGCGGCATGGATTCTCGCGTACGGGACGATGCCAGGAGTGTTTTTGGAGGAATGCAGCGCTTCGCGCTGCTGTTGTCAACAATGAGTGAAGGCTCAAAAAATGGCTAGTTCACTGTACTTGCCAGGGGCGACGGGGTACCAAACATGCGGGCTGCGCCCGCATGTTTGGTCAGACAGTTGCAACGCTGCCTTTGGCAGCGTTGCGGGAGCAATAGGCCCTCCGCCCTGCTGGGGCCGCAATATAGCCGCAAGCGGCAATGATCGGCCCTCGCCACGCCGCCGCCACGCCGCAAGGGGAGGGGGCGCTATTGCACCCCAATTGTCCTTTTATTACGCCTACTGCTGAATCTGTGACGCTGTCACATCTTCTCCCCTTTGTTTTACCATCAAAAAGCTATTTTATTTTGAATTCTTGGCAAAATGTGCGGCTTTGCCGCACAGACACCGTGACTCTTTGAATGAAAATGTGGATAACTTTTGATGGTCCTGAAGATGAGTCTCACCAAATTTGTGATAGGAGTTTGTGAAAGTCTAAAGTGTAAACATGTTCTGGCAATTTCCCCATTGAAATAACATGGAAGGTTTCGGTCATCGTTACGGCAAAGCCATACCAATTATGACATGGGTCTCATTGACTTTTTTGATGGAGATGCCAAAATTGAGTTGTGTGTCAAATTCCATATAATTTCGCAAAACTAAATTTTTAACCTCCATCTAAAATCTGTAGGGGGCTCTGTGGCTCCAAATTAATTTATTTCACTTCAAGTAGGTTTAGGGCAAAGAGTTTAACAACTGATTCTAATTTGACGCAATTCGGACTTTATCTGCGCAAACGGCAGAAAGGGAGATTTCTGAAATTCGAGAATGAGACCGTGACAGGTATCAATGTAATTTGGATAACATTTGATGTCCCACTCCTCAGTAGCATTTTCACCAAATTTCAGCTTTTTAGGGCCAACGCCCTGGGAGGAGTTCGTAAAAGTACGACGTTTGGAAAAACTCCTAAGTCATGTTTAGCCATTTTTGAAGCAATATGGCCGACATTTGGTTGGGCGGACGGCGTTGCCGTAATAATATTTTTTACTTCTCTTGTCACCATCTACCTCTGCGCCAAATTTCATGATTCTACAATCAGATTTTTTTTGGGTCATTTCCCATCTCTCAATGCATTTTTGGTACATTTGGGGGCGCTGACGCGCCATTTTTTTTTTATTTTAGAAAAGGGAAATAGCCAGAATGTAGAGAGGCACGATTTTTAGAGGTGTGCAAATTTTTGTGACTTTTCGTCAATGTTCACTGGGTGAAAAATAGGGGGGTTGGTCCCGAGAAGAAAGAAAGAAAGAAGAAGAATATTCCGATGCGAAAACAATGTTTCCCATTTTTCAAATATCATAAACTATACATTTTCGGAAAGCGCTCGTGCTTTCCTACCTCATGGTGTGGATCCCTGGTCACTGACGGGTACTTTCGTTAATTTTGAGTGGGCTCCGCCCACTTTGTGTTTTTGGCCCTCTATACAGTAATAATGTTCAATTTTTGCATTACATGCTTATATGCACGGAACATGCAAGAGATGGGGAACGTATTCGTGAGGTACTTAGCGCAAATGAGTGCTTTATATGGGGTCGTCATCGCGGTCGTCATCTCAATGTAAAGTGCTCGTTTAGTGCGCACTTTTGCACGGGCTTCGCCCGTTTACAACGGTAATGTTCCATTTTCCTACTACTAATTAGTATGCACGGGGCGTGCATGAGTGAAGGAGTGCGTTAGTGAGTGTTTGGAAGTGGGCGAGCGCTTTGCGCTCGATTTCGTGCGCACTGCGTGCGCACTTTCGCAGCCGTGCTTCGCACGGCCTTACGAGATTAATAGGCCTCTCGCCAGCTTGTGGCGCTCGGGCCTAATAATAATATTTTTAGCAAAAACAATATAGCCGTTTCCACTATAACAACAAATTATACATCGTTTGAAAGCTCTAAGCCTTCCCGATGCCGCCATGGGGTGGAATCATCATTACGAGCGCTTACGCGCTCGTCACTCCCTTTCCCGTCGGGGTGCCCCACCCACTCCCCATAGACTTCCATTGATTTGAGCAGATACAAGCATGGCCCATGCCTGCGGCATGGATTCTCGCGTACGGGACGATGCCAGGAGTGATTTTGGAGGAATGCAGTGCTTCGCGCTGCTGTTGCTGTTGTTTCTGTCATAGCAGGAGTAAGTATGCATGATCCATGCCTTCGGCATGGGCTTGTTCACTGTACTTGCCAGGGGCGTCATCCCAATGTAAAGTGCTTTTTTGCACGGGCTTTGCCCGTTTACAACGGTAATGTTCCATTTTCCTACTACTAATTAGTATGCACGGGGCGTGCGTGAGTGAAGGAGTGCGTTAGTGAGTGTTTGGAAGTGGGCGAGCGCTTTGCGCTCGATTTCGTGCGCACTACGTGCGCACTTTCGCAGCCGTGCTTTGCACGGCCTCACGAGAATAATAGGCCTCTCGCCAGCTTGTGGCGCTCGGGCCTAATAATAAGAATATTAGGAATAACAACAATATTATTGTTGTTATTGTATTATTATTTTTATTAACTTTATATTTTATTTAACCAACTGATTTGAAATAACAGCACATTTGGACTGCATAAATACTTTTGAGCTGTCGAATCATCAAAATCCTAACCTATGTTGTCAATATTAATCTCCACGAGAATTGGTTATGAAAAAATATAAATAGCAAAGAATAAAACTATGACTCAAGCCCAATCATAGACCATAATTTAAAGCTTGCAATGTGGAAAATTTTAATACAATCCAAGTGTGTTGGCTGTCATCTCTTAATCTAAAATAATGAATTCCATCATAATAAATTAATGAATAACGTGTGCCAGTTCGTGCAGATGGTAAATACAGTGGTTTATTGAACCTGTCTGACTTGTTGAGAGAAGAAACCTTGTTTGCCAGTCTGCTTTTGGTGATTATTTTTCATTATGTCTCTCCCCACTGTGCCATAGATCATGCTTTGGGAACGGAAAGCACCTGTGTAGCAGAACAAAGTATTTATTGATATTTCAACTCCCTTGCATAAACTGTCAGCTGATATGAGCCACTGACTAAATGACAAATCTCCTCCATTCACCTCCTACAACCACTTAACAGGAAATTTAGCCCCATGTGCAGAGGTGTGGGGGCGTACGGACACAAGTGATTCCAGGCTTTCCTTCATACACAGCTTTGGAAAAACAAACCATTTGTCATTATAATTCAAACCAAAAAATAATTTCCACATGTTCCTGTTATGTCAGCATCTAAATAGTTCATGCATTAGACCTATAATTGTCACGTTTACATTACTCGAGGCACATAGGCTTATGATTGCATCTCATATAGTTTATGTTCACATTCTCAGTCTGACCAATGTGATTTAAGGAGACTCTAATGCTATGCGCCTCAACAGTTCGACACAGTGAGCCCCTGGTGCCATTAAAAGCACCCTTGACCCGCTCAGGCAGCGAGTAGGCCCTCTCTGATAATATTTTCATAGGCTGTGAATTAGAAGTATTTAAAGGGGCACTAATCGCAAAGCAGCACTCATGCCAAGAGCTGCTTAGCATCAGTAAACCACAGCCACTGCACTGAGAGACTAGAGAAACATCTATTTGTTTTTTATGAAATATTTTCTTTGCCTGAAGGAGTATAGTGGAAACAATAAGAAAGAACTGTGGCTCTTAACACTTGTGGTAAATATATGTTGGCTTCTGTTGGATGGGAGACATAAAAAGTTTAAAAAGATGAACTGAAGAAGCTGCTGGATGAGTGTTGAAACATCTTCACTTCTTCACTCTTAAAAAACATTTTCTAGTTAACAGATACAAATAATTAATATTAAATTAAATTATATTATATTGATCTTGTTATGGTGCACGGTGGCAAAGGCGGTTAGCGCTCTTGCCTCTTGACTCTAAATTGGCCCTAGTGAATGAATGTGAGAGTGAACTGTCTGTAATGTCTATGTCTCTGTGTTGGCCCTGTGACAAGTTGGCCACTGTCCAGGGTGTACCCCGCCTAAGGCCCGAAGTCACTGGGATAGGCTCCAGTCACCCGCGACCCCGAAAGGGAACAAGCGGTAGAAAATGGATGGATGGATCTTGTTATTATTATGTCTGTAAATGGCACCAAATGGCAGTGTCTGTTAAACTGTGAAGAAGTTGCTAAAAGATGCATGACTCAGACAGTTTTTTCCTGCAATGCTATAGACGATGGGGCAATTTAGTTTCCTAAAGAATGTTTATAGCCTCTATCTACTAAAGCAGGGTGAACATTTTAGAAAAGACACACTGAACTTTTATTTTAATTAATCCAAAGCATAAAACATATTGTATATGAATAATTTACCCACATTTGTTGACTTATTTATTGAGTGAATCTATACCTATTTGCTCAGAATCTTCTCCTTCATGTTTTCTTTGGCATGGCACAGTGGAACTGGAAGTGTCACCTCATCACAACAACCGTGCACTTTCCTCCAAGGACCACTGAAGGATGTCTGTTAATCTGATCTGAAGCTCTCCACCTGCAGCCTCCTCCAAACATGCTGCCTCCCGCTCTCCTCATGAGCCGTGCTTCACTTTGTCCATTTGAAAGACAGACAAGCGGCAATAACTCTTTAGACAACCGAAATAAACCACAAAATGAAGAAACTTGCACATTGCTGATTATTTGTTAATGAATATACATGCCGTAAAATTAACGGATTACACTTCAGTCTGTGTTCAGTCACCTCAGTCCCTCATTTGCCTTCACAAACACACTTTTCTTAAGTGTGTTTGCTTAAGGACACAACCACAGTATGCACTACAGCCACTACTTCTAAGACCCGACATTCCCAAAGTGTTATTGCCGCTGATAAAGTTATCATATTGTACAGAGCAGACACGAAATCTAAAAGGTATGATATGAATGATAAAACGTTAAAGTATTTTCAAGACTAATTTCTTTGTTCATTAGTCTGGCAAGAAACTGATGCAAAGTCTACACTTTTGGAATTGGTGAAGGAAGTTTTTATAGCAGACTATTGTATACACGGCCGTTGTTAAGTAATTTCCGTGGATAGAAGATTAACAAGAAATTGTTGGCTGGTTTTCCCAAAAAGCACCGAAATCCTTTTGTGTTATTTACACATTTATTTGTTAAGTCTGAACAGAAATCCCACTGTTTGTTTTTGTATATATATTTTTATGGTAAAATAATGACACAGATGACTGAAGTATAATTTATGAAGTATAATTTATGTGTCTTACGTGTCTTTCCTGCTTCATCCCCGGTCTTAGACTGGCATAAAGCATACTCTGGCTTCTATCTTGATTTAATATATCACAGTATTACGTCACAACATAATAGATACAGTGCAGTTTGTCTATTGTGATTCAAAGGTGTACAGACCTTTCAGCTTGTGTCAAATGCATCAGCTGTTTCTGTGTATTTAGGGGAAAGAGAGAAACGCAAACATTGGCTAACTGTTTCCAGAATACAGTGACTCAGATTTTGCATAAGAAATAATGAACGATCTCAAAGAAAACCCTGCTATTTATATGCTGAGCAAACAACATGAGCAGTGACTAAATGTATCAGGATAACCACAAAACCACACGACAGCCACGGTTCATACTCCAGGAATGTGCTATTTGTCTGTTTGGCTTTGATTCTCCGCGACACATACTTCATTTCTATCCGAAAAGTCGTTCTGAAACTTTTGAGTCATTGGCCACTTGGGAAACCACTTGGTCACTTTCACTGGGACAATGCCCACCAATATCCAGTAATGCGTGATTATTTTGTTTTTAATAGAGGAGACAGGATACCATCTGCTGCCATTGGCTGCCATTGTCTCAGACTCAGAGATCTAAACAGTCCTTTACCTTCAGTAGTTTCAAAGTTTGAAACCAAACAAAAATGGTACAATCTGTTTTACAATTTTGGTTCTGACTGTCCAAGAAATTGTTATAGTCAATGACCCCTAAAACAAAAGGGTCATATACAATCTGTCAAGAAAATCATTTATCCTTGAAATAAATTGGTATTGTATAGCCTTTTTATACCGTAAATAAACCACTGGAATCATGAAATACTTATCTTTTTCCTAAATGGATTTCTGTGACATTTTACTGCCAATTTATACAGTACATTAAGACCTTAAAACAAGACAGAAGGTTTAGCCGATTTAAGTCCATTCCCCTTTAACAGTTGTGTTTAGCTTCAGCTGTTAATCCTTTCAACCTGTCTTTCTGTCTCTGCCTCTAGAAGACACATATGACTCCCATTCATTTATTTTTATTTATTTCACCCTTATTTCACCAGGTTTCAAGAGTGACCTGGCCACAAATACATAGAAGAAGAGTAAAATGTTCAATTCCTTTTGTATATGGCCAGCCCAATATCACAAGAGCTGTTTCAGTGCAGGTTTTTACAGAAGTTGTTGATGAAGTCTCATTGTCCTCCTCTGAAAATTACTTTTATCACTCTGCGTCCTTCACTGTCCTCCCTCTGTCTAACTCCTCATCATTACTTCTCTCTTATCACCGTATTCCACACATAACTGCTTTACAAACAAGTCCAGCAGGGGCCATCCATGCATTTTGTGTCTTATTACTGCTTTCAATACTCCTTTCTCTATCACTTGGCGTCTATTTCATGTCTTATGTGTTAACCTACACTGATGTCATGTGTTTGACTTGGGCGCCGCTGTGTGCACCCTGACAGAAAAAATGGTTAAAGACTTGTGATAATAATGACCCAGATGAGTCCCGTAAGTGGATTTGAGAAGTTGAAAAGCTATAATTCACACCAAAGAAGAGTCTTAGCAGCATGTGTTCATTTTGTAACCTAAACTTATACTAAAATTACATGGATTTTTGCAAACTAAAACTTTGACAAGTACATATTTTTTGTCAACTACAGTACTAACACATTCATCAAATAATAATAAATAAGCATAACAAGAGGAGACTAGGTCCAAGTTCCATGTTTCAGTCCTTGAGCCTCAAACCAAATCTATATATATTTACTGATTTAGTGCATGTCCCAGCCATCCATGGTTTTAAGAGCGAGGAAACGTTAGCACCGTTGTCATAGCAATTAACAACTTTTAAAGGATGAAAAGTATAATGTTGCATATCATGACATCGGATAAGATATTTTACAGAATTTGGGAAAAGGGAAAAAAATGTATCTATAATCCTTCCTCCAAACAAAAATGGTTGATAAATCTACTAACTTGTTAGAGCCTTTTATCTTTAGTGCAAACGTGTCCAAACTACCGGCCACAAATCATTGTAAAGTGCTAAGATTTAGTAGCCTTGACTTTCTCGACTCTTTCCATCTCTCAGACTCCAGTGCAGCTGCCGTGGCCACTCACTGTTTAAGGACCAAAACTGATTTCATGGACAAACTCTGAGGTGGATCTGATTGGTCACGGCTCCTCAAAACCCCTCTATATTGGACTCGGACTCACCTCACCTCTCTGTGAAATACGCCAATTAATCAGCCCCAGTTTGTGTAAGGAAACCCAACTTTGACCTGCAGCAGAGTTCAGCACTGCCCCACCAAAGATAACAAGAGCAAGCGAGAAAATACATTCAGAAACCAAGGGGTAACTGCACACTGGGTCTTCAAGCTATTTTGACACTTAGTGGATATTAATTAGTGTGTTTTTAAGACCAAAACTTAAATGTGGAAAAGTATCTTTCCCACAACTAGGTGGTATAAAACTGTTCAATAAAAAAAAAATAACTGAAATTGGAAAAATAAAATAAAGAAAAATGAATTCATACATTATTATTATTATTATTATTATTAATAACAATAATAATAATAATAATAATAATAGTAATAACACGCTATGTACCCAGATTATTCACCTGGGTTAGGATTTGGGTCAATATTATCCGGTTAATTGATAATCGTGATTATTCAGGCTATAACATAATCGTAAGAACTAAAAACTAGTAATCATGACTAAATCAAAACAAAATTAAATATT
The DNA here is from genome assembly GCF_026437365.1 of Eucyclogobius newberryi. Taxonomy (NCBI): domain Eukaryota; kingdom Metazoa; phylum Chordata; class Actinopteri; order Gobiiformes; family Gobiidae; genus Eucyclogobius; species Eucyclogobius newberryi. Next base: position 21,898,964 of record NW_027315945.1, on the reverse strand, counting down.
TCTCATTTAATCAACAGTGGAAACAGTTGATCTGCCTGATTGTGTCACTTTAGTTTGTAATACATAAAGTTTGATTTGTTGGCTGGACACAAACTTTAGGAAGAGTAATATTTTAGACAATAGGAATGAAATAAATGCTCTCATTCACCCACCAGTGTACACAGACACTGAGGGTGAGGTGAGTAAGGTGTCTTGCCCAAGGACACAATGGCAGTTTTCACATGTGGACCAGCCGACCTTCTGATCAGAGGGCAAGCACTCTTCCAACTGAGCGACTGAACAACCATAACATGAATAAATGAGTAAATTAGTCTTAGATTTGAGAGCACAGAATAGACATCTTTTTGTGGCAGTCCCAAACCTGGATAAAAAAGAGCGCTGTGTCAGGAAGGGCTTTAATGTGCTGCTGAGTGAGTAAACATTAAAGGCATTATGGCAACAATAAAGCAGCAAAGAAAGAAGTCTGGTATTCCTTACTTGTACTTTCCTGGTTTTGACATGCTTTATGAGGTAAAATTGCTCGGTGTACTCTGTTACAGTTTCTGATTTGCCAGTTTGTCTGCTTAGAGTGCACCTCAAATCCACTGCTCACCTCAGGGCTACACATCATCTTGTTAGTCTTGATTTCAGATTTTGACCCAAAGCTGGAACTTCCATCTGAGTGCTTCGGTCCAAGGTTGACAGACGGATCGTGTTGCCCCCGCTGCTTCCTGGTGTGTGAGTCGTAGTGGTGGCTCAGACTCGCTGTGTGTTTGTGTTTGCTGAACGAGAGCCAGGTACGGGCCCAGAACGAGAAGGATTGATGGTCCAGGTGGGACGGCAGCTGGAGCGGAGAGAGGACAGACAGACAGAGGAACGGAGAGGAGACAGGCAATAAATCTGAGGAAAATAGTGAAGACTGAGACAAATCAAGAATAGAACAAGAATAAAGAAAGTAAGAATTGGAATTGGTTATTTGTTATTATGGAAAGTAAGGTCTAAAATGAGTATCCTTCAAACTAATTAGATATAAATTACATTCAATACATCTAATGTTTTTTTTTCTGTATAATTATTCCTTTTTCATTTGGCAAACTATCTTAGTCTTAGTCTATCTTTTAGTTTGCTATGTATTTTGCAAAGGCTCCTACCATATGCCTTTACTGATCCAAACCCAAATGTCCATTCACAAAAATGCACTATCCCAATTTAAAAATTACATATAAATTGAAACATTTTGTCTAGATTTGAGAGCGGCTCAAAGAGACATATTATCATTTATTTCATGTACTTAATATTGATCTAAACCAGCTTATTAACAGAAACAGGTCCATTGACCGCCTGTTCCGAACTGCCGAACATTAAGTTAAATGTAGCAAGACGCAGATGTATGTATTTATATTATATTATATATTATATATATATATATATATATATATATATTATATATATATATATATATATATATATATATATATATATATATATATATATATATTATATATTATATATATATATATATATATATATATATATATATATATATATATATATATATATATGTATATATATATATATATTAATGTATTTTATCTAAAGTGGCTGTGTAACGTTTTAGAACCTTATATGAATCACTCAGTCTTTATTTGCAACATATTACTGGGACGTGGGCAGGTGAAAACAGGAATTTTCCGAGCACTCGAGCCTCAGTTGCAGAACAATTCCAGATTATTTTTTTAAAAAGGTCATTAGTAGATTTTGCATAATATTTCCCCTTTAAAGAAATGATCAGGCTTGTTTAGTACAAACATCAAAATGTCAATTGTTGTCACTGCATCACCATTGGATAAATAGCATCAGGGAAATGTGTATGTAGAGATTATTACCTCACTAACAGAACTAAAGGAGCTGAAAGTGGTTAGAAGACGTAGAAAGACAAGAGAATCAAGTATAGAAGGGCGATCATAAATTCAAACAAACTGCAAATTTTTCTGTAATGATGTGATGTAAGATTTCAATAAAATCCGTGGGTTGCAATATGTGCCGTCATTCAAAAATACCAAGAGACCATCGGAAATATCACATAATACTAATGCATCTGACCACAGCCAGTCTTGACTTTGAGCAGACTCTCTTTGCTACACCACATCTCTCTCTCTCTCTCTCTCTCTCTTCTCTTTTTCTTTCTGGGTCTTTTTAAACGCACAGACGCTGACCACATCCCCTTTCTCCCCCTTCCTCCCCAAACCTCAGGTTGTGTGGTAATGAGCGTTAGACGGAGACTCGTGGCTACCAGACGGGCAAAGGTATTTTTAGCACTTCTGGCGGTTTCCATCACTAAATATGCCATCCAACTTCATATTTCGAGATTGAAAGGGAGCCCTCAAAGGCATCAGAAAATCAGAGTTTGTTTCAGTTGGTTACAGTTATTAGACATTTACGCTTGTTAATGTAGCATGGAGCTCTCTAATAGACAAAAGAGAAGAAAGTTGCTTTGAGTTACTTCAGGGTTGGGATTATTTGCCTAAAGGGAGAATAATGAGTGGAAACGATTGTCACATTTGATCAGTCAAAGCGAAAAAATTTTCCCCAACATGGCAACTGTTTTTATTTCAAACAGATGCGAAACATTGCAGCAGTTGTGGCATTGGCGGTGGCTGCGTCTGGCATAAGCATTTTACCTGTCTAATTTGACACTATACGCAATGTGTGTTCACCTAGAAAGGTGGCAACCGTGACCTCGTGTTGAATATAATCAGTGGATGGAGGTTCGATTGGACTTGGCGGCTGGAGTTATTTCGGGAGCAGAAAAGGGAGGAGGACTGTTTGGGTTCAGATTTGGCCTCATTGATCACATAGAAACAAAACAAACGAGCACTTCCTCGTGGAGATGCCCCGTTTCCACTGTTTCCCGCTACACTGTCTGGAAAAGGTGAAGATGATGTGAAAAATGAGGCCGTGAACACAAGTTGGTGCACCAATATGTGGCAGTATGGCCTGCGGGCAGACCATGCCACTTCCTATTGGCTGATCATTAGGGCCGTTGGCCAATAAAATGTTGTTCAGTTTTGTCATTCATCCTCTGACCTACGCACTTCCTGGGTCTGGGTGTTGCTCCACGTACCTCCGCTCTCCAGGTAGTAGTTGTCCCTTTTGATAATGCGATTTGATCGTGTAGTTTTACTCATAAAATGGTTTCTGTGGTTTAGTGCCGTGGCCTGTCACCTGGCGCCGCTTTGTTAACGCTCCGATGTGATCTCTGTTGACTCGGGATTGTTGTGGTCTCGCTGTCATGGCCCCACAGCGCGTGGTCCCGGGCAGCTAACGTGGTACGTCCTGAGCGTGATATCCCGGGAGCCTAGTGTTCAGGTTAGCGTTAACCAGGTCTCTTTTCAGATGTAACCTAAACTCTCTGGAGCGGCGGTGTGCGCTGGAGCCGTTGCCTTGCCCTCTGTTATGGATGTCTGTGCCCTGTGTTGTCCAGATCCACTGGACTCTTAAAAGACTATACATCCACGCATAAAGAACTGTGATACGAACTGTGATTACCTCTACTTGTGTTGTTAAAGTATTTATTAAATTAATAGCCTGTTAAATAAATTACATGTCATGAAACTGGAATCTGCCTCTGTTTAGTCAAGAACGAATCTGTGTGTCCTTTTAGTTAGTTTTCCGGGTGTAAGCCCGGTGGCGTTGTTGGTTTTATTTTCTTTATTTTTATTTTAATGTTAATTAGTTCAAAACATTTATAGTACCACCCGAATGCCACAAACAGTTGTTGTTACATGTCACAAATCATGCTTGAACAGTAGTTGACATATCCTGATTGAATTTTCTACAAAGCTCATTTTTATTGGCAACTCTACAATGGAAAGCCAAAAGGTATGAAATATTTTACTCTATTTTAATAGCCCTACTGAAACTGAAATACATTTACGTTATGTCCTTTTTATATCACTAATTTTGATTTAGACAAGGCATGTTTATGAAGGTATTCAGCTATTTCTCATATTATTTCATTAATTGTCCGGGCACAATTTAGATGTTTGGCTTCGTAGTTTTATGGGACACAACTCAAATGAACCATACAAATGTCAGGTTGTTATTGGTTGATTTATGCCCTTGCAAATATTATCATTTGTTCGTCCACACAAATTCAAAGGGGCCCTCTGAACTGACTTATGGCCCACAGCGGACCACAGATCTCTCATCTTTTCCTCCATTGAAAAGCATATTCTGTCTTTATTTGTATTGGCAGGCCTGTCCCGTGCTCCGGCACATCTTTGCTCTCTCACAAAGAGATCTTATTGTCCGTGAAGCAGGGGTGCTTTATGGAGCGGACCTCGACAAGTGGCAGAAACACTTTCCTCTTATTGGGGGCTGTAATCCCTTCACTCCACATCTGCACTTGTATGTTTTCATTGCTGGGGTCAGTCCACAATAAAACCAAGCGACAGAAAGGCTTTAGTCTGGTCTATCAACTTTCCAAACAAATGACATGAATGCAATAACAAGATGGCGACGGGCCAAACAGTAGACAATGAAGTAAAAGTAAATTAACTGCTCAATTAAACTTAGACTGATGCTTTGTTCATTTGTGGGTTCTCTGCATGTTGGTTTGGTTTGATATGTTATTATAGTAACGATGGGCAAGGGCACCGCTTTATAAGGCAAGGTAGGCACACAGAGTTATTCAAAGTGCTTTACATAACAGAAAAAGATGCATTCAAAATCACAAGAGAAATAGATAAAATAAAAAATAAAAAACTTAATTCATAAAGAACAGTTTATCAAGAATGATTCAGGCTTTATATCTAATTAATCAAGGTGTTTGGTGTTAGGGTAATTATCCTTAATAAGAAGGATTTTTTCATTTAGTGTGGATTATTTGATTATATATGACTAAATCTAAATCTCTTGGAACACAAAATCTTTAAAACATGTAAAACTAGTGAAATTTGTGTCTGAATTCCCATTATGATCTTGGACAATTTGTGCCCCCTTCAAAACATTGCCAAACTGACTGACCCCCACAGCTTCCCATGTGTTGTGAGTTTGTGATAAGTAGGTGTTCTCATTGTTTGACCCCAGTAGCCTTTAGTGAGCGCAGTGAACTCGTGACCACAAACCCTCTGCTCTAACCACCTTTTTAAACTGAGGCCAGTCACAGAGCAGTACACAGGGCGTGTCCAGTACTTCCACCTCACTACTACAGCTACTGCAGCCAGAGTACATCTTTACAGTACTAGACGTCACCAACCACACTCCCCGCAACTCCACAGCACAGTGAGCTTGGCAAAAGTCAACAGTGAGTAATGGACAAGCTTGGGTCAAATGTGAGGCAGAATTGTGAAACTGATCGTGTTGGATTTTTACCATCTCCGAAGCTTCTTGATTCTGTAGTGTCCACTTTGGTGGGCTGTCCGATATGACTGGGACATCTGGTTCAGTGAATGATCTGGATCCACTCCTGGTTTACATTTCTGTGTCTCTTTTAATCTTCTTTGGATCAGCTTCTCAATCTTTCTCCTCGACTGCTGCCATTTACACTGCACAGAGGAAAGTTGACATCTAAATGAATGTAACGCCTAACGTTGTTCTAACAGTGTATACGAGGCAGCGGATAATGACTTCAATAAGTTATTTTGGTGATTCATCTCTGGACTGTGTCTATGGTAGAGCCCATCTGTGCTGTCGACCGCAAGCAGAAAATGAAATCTTTGTAGCCATGTGGTCAAAATGGTGTAACACCTTTTCATTTAGGATTCTGCACAAAAGAAAGAAAAGGCAATGTTCAAAACCTCTGACCCTCAAAATGAGATTGTTGTTCTCAAAGTACACCACAAGTATTCACACAAAAAATTCAACCCCAGAGGCAGACTTGACTTTTAAGTTGCATGTTGTACTAGATTATTTCAAGCTCCATGCACTTACTGTATTTAGAAAACTCCACAAAATTTAACAATGTTTTAAAACAATGTTTTTGTAGTAGACAAATAGCTAGCTAGCTAACTAGATATTTTAATGATCCCAAAGGCAATTGAAAGTTCAAAGACTTTTTTTTTTAACAAAAATAATTTTTATAACAATATGCCACATATAGAAATAATGTACAGTTCACACACACCCCACATTCATATTCAGGCTACACATGCAGCTATGTCTCCATACAAAGTCAAATTAAAATCCGAAACTATAGCGTTTCATATTATAAGTAGTAATATAAATAAATAAATAAAAACAACAACATCAACAGATTCTCTTGACTGCATTAATGCATAAAATATCTGTCACAGGGGACCGCCTTTACAAAGTGGAGGGCCACATACCTGTTGTCAATATTGGCTGTTGTTGTGAATATTGTGAGTCATTCAGATGAGTGTGTTTTACAAAGCTTTAACAAAATTGTATGTATCTGTCAATTAGAAGTAAAAAGTACTTTCAAAGATCATTTGGGCCAATTCAGCAGGAGACCCGAAGGCCAGCAAATATTTGTCTGAGGGCCCCATTTGGCCCCCGGCTAGTGTATTGGACTCCCTTGCATCAATGAGAATTGTAAATGTCACTGTGGGCTAATTGTGCTATTTGTTTAAACCAATGGATGCACTGATGCAGCAAACGGTTAAGTTTTATGTTTTATCACAGTCCTACTTCACACATTTGTTCTGAGCTTCTCCCCGTGGACTTGACAGATGCTGCAGCTCTGATCCTCTGTACTTTCAGGTCCAGTTTTGTGGTGTCACACAGAAACAAGCTCCAACACTGAGTCCCGCTGCGCATCTATGGAACCCGCTCACATCTGCAAACATCTGCCAAGGCCAAAACGAGAGGGAAGACCCACACTTCAGACCCCACTGTGCAAATCTAGGCCTGGTCCAAACCTCAAGCCAACTGATAATGTTCACAAGACCTTGACTATTTCTCTCTGCTCCTTTTCCCACTGAGTTGGATGGAGCCAGACCAATTTCGCAGCGTACAATAGTGCAGAAATTGCTGTCTCCAGATGTTCAAAAACTGTATTGTAATTGCAACCAGGGGCTGTCCAATTTTCTCTTCATATTCTGCTATGATTGCGTTTATGCTACTGCTGCTCTGTGGTGGAGTTGAAAAATAAAATTACATGGATCCTGTTATTTGTTAGTGATGCATGAAATATTTGCTTATTGTGATAATGAAGGCTGTGTTACTGGAGAATGCCGAACCAAACATCAAACAAGATATGTTAAATGTTTGAATTTAGTGTGGATAATAACTTGGACAGTATTCTTGAGTTTGGTCACTTTATGCTAACAACATGACCAATAGACATACCTTCAGATTCAATATGGATAAGAGTTTGAACTTGGGACAACTTTTCGATTTATTTTTTTAGGAATTTTTGTCCTGAAGGCTTTATGGGGATGAGAGAAGGGGAAAAACAGCCATTGATTCAGTAGATCTAAAAGTCTACTGAATCAATTTCACACAACTTTTCAGATTCACTTGAATTGTCTCACAGCAAGTGCTAATGATTAAAGATTATGACTCTGGTCTGGTCTCAAAGTAAGACTTGCACATTAACTTATTTGGGGAACATGATTTTCACAACGCAAACCAGAAGTAGGTTCTTTAATCTGTTACTTTCACAAACCCTTTGATACATATTTAATATTCACAAGCATTCATTTAACAGCTTCTTTTAGACTTATGAGACTTGGGACCACCCAAGAGCTGCCAATCAGAGTGCTGCTTTCAGGTCTTATTTCCAGGTTGACATAAAATAGTTTATTATTAGCCGTGCGCAAAGGCCTAATTTTTGTCAAAAAGTGCTGTTTTTTTAAGACACTCTTTTAGGGAGAATACACCATTCACTCATTTACAAACTAAAAGGTTAGGTACCCCAGCTTTAAGATCACTCAGCTTCAACTAATCATACTTTTTTCAACTTGGACGTTTTTTGTGACTCCCAGACAGACATAGAATATCAACCACAGTTCATGAACATAACATATAATCCCTCTAATCCTATGGCCCGTCCCTGGTAATGGCTACAACAGTAGCCCAGTCCAGCCTCTGTACTTTGTGTCCTGGCTTTGTCGTCCCAAGAACAATGGTCTGTTCAGGCGAACTGCAGAAAACCATAAATTGTCCTGACATTGATGATGTCGTCTTGTCCATTTGTGTTTGGCTTTGGTCCAACTTTGGTCAAACAATATATTTTACAAATCTTTTGCAGTCAGGGTTACGTTCAAGAGCCAGCCGCTGACAGCAGGGAAGAGCTGGATTCATAAGGAACATATTGCTGTTGTTATGGGCTGGGGAATCCGTCCAGCAGCCTACAGAGTGAGAAATGCTGACCCAAAGTTATGTTACTGCAGCTTAATATCTATGATACGGCGAGCTTCTAAATCAAGCATTCAAACTACTTTTCTATGTTCAAAATTAATCAGCAGTAATTTACGGTGGGATTTCCACCGAATGGAGTGTTACCGGATTCAGGGCAGTAAACGCCGCTTGCACATGTTTATTTCTATTTCATTTAGTTCAGCCTCCAACACTTTGCCTTGTGATTTAAGGAGGTTCAGCAAGGTTTTGGACCACGGCCAGCTCCAGCACAAATAACTGTTTCAACCTTGAACAGAGCCAAACTAACTTGAATCTATGTAGACTGAGGTAGTCCACAGAAACATGGGTTTGATAATTGTGGCTGTTTATATTGTACTCTGTTGTTGTGCCCTTAGGCAAGACATTCCACACACCTTCCATCCTGTGTTTATGGACATATTCTGTATGGTGTTTGCTTGTGAAAGTGGATTTAAATGCACACAAATATCAGAAAATTGAAATGTCATGTGACGTCTGATGTGAGTACCGGTAACCAGATTTCTTTCTGATTGTTCACACCAGCAGGTTTTGACAAGGTAAATTAGGCAAAACATGACAAACTAATGTGGCAGAGACAAAAAATGAAGGCAAAAATGTCAAAGATTGAAAGTGTTACAATGATTTGATTGAATAATTTTGATTAATTGTACTTTGCATTTCGCAAATTGCACATCCATTGATTATCTGACAAATGTCACACACAACAAAAAACAGATCTAATTATTGTTTTTTACTGGCCATGTACTTTAAATATCAACTGATTATGAATATTTCATTAATTTGGTATATGGTTGGTATAGAGGCATTCCAAATGGTGAAAATAGTTTTTACCAATGTCTTTAATATGCTCACTACCTCCGTAGTGATGTCACACACTCGATGCTACTGCCATTGTGAGGACAAAAGCTGCATGTTCTCTGAGGGCAGTGCCAACAAAAAGTCTAAAAGCAAAGGATTCTTCTTCTGTAACGTCCCAGTTTGTTACCAGAAATGTATTACTGTGGTCTGGAGGGACCAGTGGACCTACAGACATCACTCCAGACTGAGGCTGAGCTGTTTGTTTCAGCTAGTGAGCAGCTGGCTAATGCTAGATACCATATTATCGTGTGGCTAAATGCTAGTAAACATTAGCCTACAGCTTTAGCTCGCCTAATTTCCAACAGTCTGGGTGTTATATTTCAGAATCAGACAGTCACTCACCCACACTCAAAGTATGTGCTCTTGAAGGCTGCGAGGCCTTGTCTGGTGCAGAGGGCGTGTGGAAGAAGAAGCTTAGATGTAAATGTCCGCATTGTATATAAAAATCTGAATGTAAAATAATCACCTATAATCAGCTCAAAAGGCTGTATGTAAGGAGTGAACAGACCAGGCTACGTAATGCTAAAAAATCCCACTCACATATACACTGGGTGTGCGCCGAAAGGTCACAGAGCAGACTGCCAGCTGGTGCTGCGTGGCCCGTCACTGTCACTCATAATTCAACAGGTTAATCCTTCATCCTGTCAGCATTCATGAGCGGCTTTCAGCACCAAGTATCCCATCAGCTGGCCCTTTACCCATTACCCAAACCAACCTTACCTCACTTCTCATCACGGAGGTTAAGACCGAACTCAAATAGGTTTAAATAGATGCACGAAGCATGTCTGACTGATTAGCAGATACGTATCTCACTGGTGTGTGTGTGTGTGTGTGTGTGTGTATGTCCTGGAGTTATTTTCTGTAATACCCCTTGTTTCATTTCAGTTTGGTTTGAGTCCAGGTGGTTGGTCTAATGCAGTCCAGATGGGAGTCGCACACAGATCGGAGTGGCCAGATTTTTCCAGAAATTTTGGTTCGAACCAGGGCTTTGCTAATAAAAGCAGAAGAGATTTTCACAGTTCCGCAGACAAAACCGTGCATTTTAATCCTCCCGGGACCGCAATGTTATACTTTGTTTTTATTAAAGCCAATGATTGACAGCTCGGAGGGAATTTTCCAGCCTTAAAGAGGGGGTCTTATTGGAGAGGACAGAGCGGAGGAGAGCACAGGGAGCTGGCGCGCTGCTACTGACTGATGCTTGGCTCTGTGTGCAGCCGTGTAGCTCTTCCGCTGTTTGTCTCCCCATTAGCAGAGGTTAATAAAGTCTATACGCTAAGTCCAAATCTCCCACTCAACCACAGTGCCATGAAACTGGGGTTTATTAATCAACTTTTGGATTCAAGTCTCATGGATGTAGGATTCTGCTTTACTCCTGGGGCTTAAGATATATGCAGGATTTGTATTAGAAATAAAGTAAAGTGGACACTGTTTTCCAAACTCAAGTCAAAAGAAAAGTGTTGAATGTGCTTGGTGACGGTGCAATAACGTAAAGTAGTGGCTTGGCAAAGACACACTGATGCAAACAAATACAATAAACACATATTAAGCACTGCTCAATGGTGAAGTGGTCTAAACATACACCAGGCACATACACCAGGCTCTGGTATATACTGGTGCAACAATTTGCTGAATGTTCAACAAAAAAAGAAGAAAAAAAGAAGATAATCAACAAATACTGAAAGACTTCACTCCAGGAACTGAGAAAGCCTCTTAGATGAGAGGCAACACATGAACTTAAAGGTGCACTCATTCTCAGGTGAAGGGTCTGTCACCTGCTTGTGTCTATGGAGATGTTACTGCTTTGCCTGCAAGTTCCACGATATGCCATTACATCTCTGTCCCCACAAGTACAAGCAGGTGACAACATCAAGCCAAATTACAGGTCATATCTGTGGAGGCAGGCCTGCTCACAGTAAGAATACCGTACATGTTTTTGTGCAAAAAAGTTAAAATCTTACTGTTTGTTGTAGTATAGTCCTGGTGGTAAATACTTATCATAGCTGTACATCAGTGAAACTGCAATTTGAGGAAAAAACTAAAAGTTACAAAATATTACAGGAAGTTCAAAACACAGTTCCTCTGTCTATGTCATCGATACATGGATTTTGGCACTTGTTTACAAAATGGTTTCTAGGTAACAGGGATCAGGGAAAAATATGGTTTGATTTATGTTAGATGTATATGGAGATATGTTTTTTATTTGTTTATTTTTAACCATGCAGTTTTATGTACAGTAGGTATTACTACCGTAGTTCATTTTGGTGACAGAAGCTTTGTTCAATATCTGATCATATCTGTACAATAAAACTGTCAATAAAAGACTAATTACTTACTAATTACTGCAGCCATAGACCTCCATTCACAATGGCGCTGTAACATTATCAGTTTATATCTCCGCAGTGTGCCTCTGACAGTTTGATGCACGCACACAGGAGGAGTCCCACCTCTGACCATGTGCTGTTTTCTTTTGGTTGCTAAGTTTTCGTGGGTCTCCAGTGATTGTCAGCGGGACGTCCCACTGTAGATCCTGGTGAAGTCCTGGCTCTGGTCCTCATCGCTGACACTACTGAGCTGTTGCACAAAATCTCTTATGATGCTGGATCAGATTGATTCTTTCAACATGAATTCTTCGAGTTCTAACGAGTACAAAATGGAATATATTAATTGTGGTTTCTTGTTCTTGGCTGATCAGTTTTTAATGCATGACAGCCAAATACTATTAATTCCTATGGTTGCTGAAGTTTTTGTATTTTATGTCTTCTTCATCATAATGTTTGCTCTCGAAGTGCATCTGGCAACTGTCTGAAGCACTTAGTACCAGGATTGTACAGCTCAGACTGGCTCTGAAAAGATCAAAATGTATAATGTTATTTATGAATTGCTACCAAAATCAGCACTCTGATTTCCAACTATTGTATTATTCTTTGACATTGAGCCAGAAAGACCCAACATGACATCAAAATTAAAACTTGCCCACATGTTCAGTTATTATTAACTCTTTCAAGCTTTTCAGTCACACAATCTCTTCTCACAAATCTGCTGTTTCATTTAGAAACAGCAGGGACTACAGCACAACATCTAGTTCTTCATCCACACTTGTGCATAACATACATTGTTTAAATTACAACCCTACCTGACCATGAGAGTATACTTTTGAAGTAAATTCAGACAATTTAAATTGGTCTTTGTTTTTGATGCAGCAGAGGGAAGTACTAGCCTTTGTGCATTTGTAAATGCATGTGCTTATTTTAAACTTCCTGCGCAACCAAACCAAATAAATCAATCCAGTTTGGTTGCGCAGATGATTTTATTTAGTTTGAATAAAACTAACATCATATTAAAGCAAATACCGTATTTTCCCTTAAAGAATTTGAACATTAATAGAAAATGCTTTCAAGAACCAAATTCATCAATGTTGGGCTTCTAAATTATTACTCTTTCTAACTTCTTTACTTTCTTGGGTTGGCGACTTGGCTCCGGAAAGGGACCAGGAAAGTTGTCTTCATAAAATGACAGAGGTTTTGCGACCAGACATTTCCATGGTTTCAGAAATTGAAAGAATAACATTAGGGGCCCGTTTGGAGACAGTTGTCCTGCTCATATCCGATACCTGGCCTGAGTGTCCTGACCACAGAGTGCAGACGGTGACAGAAGGGAAACAGGTGGCCTTCTCATCTGAAGATTACTATTCATTCAGAGTATGATTGGGTACTTAAATGAGAGCTGAGGTTATTGTAGGATCGTGCTTCACAATCTTAAAGTGCCTCAGTACGGGTGCCACAGAAATGCAACTACAAAAAATATTTTAGTTAAATATTATAGTTGTGTTAACTAAATCACAGTGACATTATCAATAATATCAATAATAATGTGAATAAGATCAAGTTTACTACTGCTTTGTCATCAGGTCATAGGTTTTTTAGTGTTCCAGACTTGTCTTTCAAACCACACACAGACTTTCATGAGGCCTAAGTGATGCGTTCATCTTCAGGAAATGTCTTTTTAACAACCAATTAAAGCAGATGGAGAGCTGGGGAGAGGGCAAAGAATGTTAGCACAGGACAGGGAGGGACTGTCCATGTGAGACAGATGATCGGATAATGTGGACAACTAAATAGTTTGCCACATTCACGGATGAACAGGACATAAAGAGGAAGTAGTGTTTACAAGATGATTGTTTAGGCCAAAGGTAGAGCAGTAGTCAAGCTTCAGCAACCGCTTTATCAATAGATTGGGTTCATGTGACATTACAATATTGAGGTGGGCTGGGCAGAAGGTTGAATTTGCTATTTGTATTTAACTGTCAAACTGTAGATATTCGACATGTGTAATTATAAATGGCCTATAATAAATTAAACAAAACACACAGATGGTTCACAGTTCAATCTTTCCACTCTCAGTGCAAATAAAGTTTTTTTGGTTGCACAAAAGGCACAAATAAGTCACAAATAAGGTTAAACATTTGTGGAGTTTCAGTTTGGTTATTTCTTCATATTTTTTTTCTTTCTATTTTTAACACTTAACATTCAGAAAAGAACATAGAACATGATATAAAAAAATTAAATACAAGTAACACAAGATTCAATCAACCGACCTTTTGCCAAATCCCAAAGTGGTCCAAAATTTGTCAAAAAGGTAATTTTTCAAATTTTTCTTGATATTTTGTTGGTCCAATTTGTATCATCCATTTCTTTGTTATGGCCTACTGCATTATTTCTTTCAAAAACAGTGACTCAAGAGTTAAAAGGGCCTCCATCTGAAATGATGACATACAATTCTACAATGTTGCGAACCTCCACTTGTTTAATATCCTGTTTATAGGTGACATTTTGGGAGACATCTTTAGGACCTTTTGACCTTGAACATTTTGGATTTGTTAATTGCTATGGCAAATATGTTATTTTCCAACACAAAGCTATAGCTTATCGTTTCACAAGACACTCGACAGAGATAGGGCAAAGAATGGAGTAGAGCGATTTTGGACCGGCAAACGTGGAGATCTGGAGGTCTTTGGCACTTTCACAGGTGTGCACAGCAGGGACCTGAACAGGAAGTGGTTGTGCGTGTCCATGTATGTATGTGTGTGTGCGTAGCTGCCAAACGGCCCACCTGTCTTTCTCTCGTTGTAGTTTTAGTGTTTCCTTTCATCCGGCCCACTGCAGCACAGATCCCACTCGGAGCCCCCCGCCTGTGCGCGAGTGCGTCCCTGTAGGGTTTGTTAGACTAATGTTCCTAAAGGAGCACTTTTTTCCTTCACATTTTATATCTTTGTACTTTTTGTTTTATTGAGACAGTTGGAGTGGAAGCAGGAAGTTGGCCAATGTTGTACACCAGAGACAGGTCCTGCTCCAAAGTCAACAGGAGGTCATGCATCAGCAGCAAGCAGTAGCGCTACCGATCCCTCTTTAATTAATAGGCCGTATTCACCTGGGTGCCATCTGAACGTAAAAACATGGATGAGTTGGAAAAAAAACAGGAAGTGGGGCTGTCTCTTCCACTGACTCTCACGTCGCGGCGGTTTGAGAAACGACTGCGTGTTGCGTTCAAGTGCAGGAAGTCAAACGTCGAAACAGCAGCTGTCTAAAATCAACATATAACTCATCCCGGTCCCGTAACAGAGCAATTCAGAGCTTTGAAGAGAATCGTCCTAAGTTACGTGAGACATGGAGACGTACACAACACCATGTTTGAGCAACATCATGAACAACTGGTATTAAAAGGATAAATGCTGAATGCTCTTCTTTGGGGATTTATTCAGACTTGGCGTCAGCAAGGTTTGTGACACCTCGACTATTAGACACAAGTCAAATCTTCAATAGCTAATATTTTTTAATCGACCACTTGTCTAGTCTAAACTGTACTGTGTTTTTTGCGAAGGGTACCAATGAGTTTGGTATTAAAATGTATTAAAACACCTTTACAGACGGTCCTTTTATGTCCTTCATAAATACTGGAAGTACAAACTGTCTGCAACATCAACATTCCCTATTAAATTGAATCTAAAACAATGTATCTGGGAAGTAAAACTCCAATAATGGAAATGATAGATGAATACCTGTGGACTGTACATTTGCCTGCAGCAAAGAAGGAAATAACAAGGAGATGAATGACAGCGATTGAACTGACTGCCAAAGACTGGACTGAAATAAGGTTGGACATTTCTAGAAAAAGAAAGACTAACTTTTGCCACTGAATTTGCTGAACATTGGGATAAATGGAACAGGTAAAAAGGGGAGGTATTTGTTGTTTGCATTTTTGCACTCTTTGTCTGTTTGTTTCAAAGAAAAATGTTTTACCTTTCCTATCGCTATTTGCGTTCCACCCCAGCATGAACTAATATAAAAGTAAATATATGTGCAGACATCTTAAAATACAAACACTGAATTTAAACATTTAATTTACTTCAAAATATGATTCAAGTATTGATATTTTTGTACAAGTATAGGTACAATTTGATACCTCTGTCTGTGTCAATAAATCAATATTTTGTATTGATCCACTCAGGGCTAATGGCAACTGATCTGTGTCTCATAACATAATATTCCCGAATTGATTTGTTATTTAATCATTATATTATTTAGATGGATTGCACCTTTCTAGAAACTCACAATGCTTTACATTACAATTTTCTTTTTCTTTATTTTCTACATTGTATTTTTCATTCACTCTTTGGGGCTGACTGACAACCAATGACTCCCACCCAAACTTCATTCATAAAAGCCAGGGTTTGTGGAGTGTCTTGCTCGAGGAAACAGCAGTCGAAATAGAGCTGGGATTAAACTGTCGACCTTTGAATATGTGGTTAAACGCTCTGACCACTTCACCCCCTCATGACTCTCTTATTGATGCATGGACAACATTGCCCATATATATACCCTCACTTCTACTTTTCAATCAGACAAATCATAACAAGTCCATGATCCAAGCTCCGGTTCACCTTGGTCCAACTCGCCCCCTCGCTCATGTCGTCTGCTCCTCATCTGATCCGCTTTCAAAATGCAAAATACAGGGATAATTAGCGGGCTAAGCTATAACACAGGCCAGTCTCTTTAATGTGTATGACTCTGTCCATCTATTGGAGAGTATGTAGGTTTTATCGCAGTGTGTAAACGGTCATCTGCAGAGCGTAGGCGTACGAGGGGAACCTGAGCTGCAGCGTGTGGGAGTGAAGCAGGCAGACACACAGACAGCCTGCTATACACATCAGACCGCCGCTCATTTAGGACGCACAAGACACTTTTTCAAATGTGCTTCTTCCTTTTATAAAACCAAACTCGGTAAGATTATCCCCGCCTCATTGGATCATAATAGAAGCCTGATCCTTTAAACAATACACGCAGTACCTTTTAAATATTTCACCTCAGGAAACAGGCAACCAAAGGGACTACAGTACTTTTATTAAAATGCTGTCTGGCAGTTTTACTTTTGTTTGAATTAAGAATAAAAAGACTCATTGGGTAAAATATAGAGACAAAAATAGTATTATAGTATAAGTTGAAATTACTTTGCAAAATGTGTATTATAGTTTTATTTATAGATTATTAGACACAGAACCATATTTCAATGTTTAACTCAAGTTACTGAAAATGTGTAACTATTTTGCCTACAATACACACCTGTTTGAGGGGCATTTTAAAGGCTCACTGTGTAACATTTCTGTGTGATCTGTTATTTCTTTGCCTGGAATGATCCACAGTATGGCATTAAACTAATCGATCTCCATAAAGAAAAACAGGTGGTAAAAGGTCATGTCTGAGGAGATGCTTTTCAAGGGAGTTTTTAGCTTTTAAACGTAAAATATTAATGCCGTGCTGTGGAATATTTCAATACAATACTCTGGGATAACGCCACATAAGCGATTCTGCTGGAAATATTACGCAACAATCTCCACTTCATTATATAGCCGTATTTGGTTTCAAGTGAGATTTATTAACGTTCATTTTAGAAAGTGTTTCTCAAAAGCCACAGTTAAATCTGCACCTCCCTGATTTCATCACTCTGGGCGATTTTATTTCTGTACGTGTCCTCAAGTTGACACTCCTCTCAGGACAAGGCAGAGTACTCAATAAACCATACTTACTCTTTGAGCGATGAACTGTATTGACAGTTTTTACGACATACAAAAACCCTCAAATGTATCAAATATTTTCAAATATACACAGTTACAGGAGAAAATGTCAACCAGAAGCATTGATCATTCAATTCACATTTTGTCCAAATCTCAGATGCCTCAGATACAGTACCTTAAACACATAATGGATTATTAGTTATTATCTATTTTCAATTCTTCACAAAAACTCATTTTCACGCTCTTTATTGGTCTGGTTTCATGGGGTCTGGCAGTTTTGTTGGTTGTTGTTGTCCACAAAGCACTTATCACATGGTAAGAAAATGCCCCACATGGCACCTTGACTAAAGAAACAGTTTGTTAGAGAGGTAGCACTTAAAAATAAATTGGAAACACCAAACCAACACTCTTCTGGTTAGTGTTCATTAAAAGAAAGTCACTAAATGGTGGAAAAATACATTTGAAGTACTTTTGTTATGTGGTTTTAAAATGGCACCACAGACTGGGTAGTGGCTGGGTCTCATAAAAGCTGTATTTAAACATGCAAACACACAGTGACTGCAGAGAAGAGAAACTATGGCTCAGAGCTAAACATATTTATATAGAATAATATATTTATGAACTTTTGACTGGCATCAGGAAGAGTCATTTTTAATCAGATTTGTATTGTATCATCATTATTAATTTATTATTATTTCAATTTTTAATATATTGGGCAGTATGGTATAGTAGTAATATTCATATTCATATTAATTACTATCAATTGTTGTTCAATGAAAGCAGTACAATCAGTGATAACTGTACAAGGAATCTCTTTTTTTTTTCTGTATTAAGTAAGGTTTTCCAAGGAATACTTTTGGAAATATTCTGAAGGACCTTTCAGATTTGGACCTCCACTGGACCTGCACCACTTTCCACAAAGGAAAATAGATGCTGATGGATCAAGGACACAGTAAAGCGTACGAAAATCTGCACAGAGGAAATAAATAGTGTAAATAAAATAATAAATCTTGGGTAAACATGTATGGGAGATTTGGCATGGTGCGTTCACAGACACCCGGGAAACCCATCACGGGGCAGACGCTGGCCAGTAGTCCTCCGGGGGAAAAGGAGGAAGAGCGCAGAGGAAGAGGAGCATGTGGAAAGGTAACGAGGAGGACAGAGGGGACAGCGGCCAAAGACCAAAGACCCAAACCTGCTGATTCAATTCACAGACACTGCTCTGCCTCTGGGCTTTTCTGATGGTCGGAGCGCTCATCTGCCTTGGACTGGATGACACACTTAAACTAAGTAATAGAATAGAAATGCATTCCACTTGAGTCAATTTCCCCATGTCAAATTATCTGCCCGTTATTTGAGTCTGACAATGGCCAATTACAGCATTATAATACTTACACAAATAAACTACACAAATGTTTCTGGTTTTATGTATTTGTAAATGTTTGAGCTGATAAACAGATACAAGAAGGGATCAGAATAATCAATGAGATAAGCTAAAATATTGTATAAATTAAGAAAATACAACAGCAATCTATTACTAAATATTGGGACACATTAAATAAACTTAACTTCGGTGTTCTTCTAAACTTGATGTTTTTAGTTAATCCTGCATTGTTAATCCTGAAGCTTGAAGAAAATTCGTATTTTCACCTTATTACTTGCAGTTATAAGAAAAATGAACACTCCGAGTGATACATGTCGGGTTCTGAAATGTCATGTGGTCACTTTTCAAAAATAAAAACATTTCTGCTTGTTATGGTGAAATACCACAATGAGTAGGCGGGGCTTATCACTTCTGCAGTTTTTGTCATGGGTTTAAGCCTCTTTTTTAATCAATATTTCAATAATGAACCACATTTAAAATGATGATCTACCTAAAGTTATAGTTTAATACCTGAAAACCTGAAAAAAACTTTCCTTTAAATGCATGGCGAGTATCGTAATAGGCTTGTTGATAAAGTTTACATCCACGGACTAAAAGAAGATAAAGCAAACAGACAGATGCTGCACCTGTGTCCCCTGCAGTGATATAAAGCGTAGAGGTTTATCAGTGTCCGGATCGAGCCTGTCCTGGCAACAGCAGCAGGACGGTTAAACCAGTGCTTAGGAAATCCAAGATTCAATGGAAACTTCTGTGTTTATTGGTTAAAACTGGCTCAGACCTCAGACCGCGGTTCAGTGTACGCTCTGCTCAAAACACTGACAGATCAACACTATTTCCAGATATACAAGCTATTTATTGGTCATCACAAGATATTTTCCAGCTTTCAGAGATGATTACTTCTAATACTGCAACCACAAATGTCCCAGCACGTGTTTCTGTGTCCCAGCATCTTAAAGACTGTAGTATTAGCTGACAAAGTAAAAAGATGATATGTACGTTAAATAACATATTTCCATTGCATAATATTACACATAAATATACACTTATATTTCAGTTTACAATTTCATAACACACAGCTTTTGATGAATACAAATTTGTCTTTCAAATGTTTGGTGTTGTCCCACAATGTGCCATATGATCAATGCCATGAACAAGTCTTTGAGCAACAAAACAGTCTTGAATGAACGTCACGAGGCTCCCTGTTGTTGGGATGAGCATATAACGCCTGGTAAAAGTTCCAATGCAAAAATAATCCTTAAAAGTATACTTTATAAGGAAAAGGCTTTGGAAGTGCAGAGGAAGTCCTAGAACAGTCCTGGGAATGAGTCATAACTTCAACGCACTTCTTGAAGGTTTGCGTCCGAGTCGTTAACTTCTGATGGCTGTCTTTCTGTCTCTGTCTTTATTCTGCAAAAAAAAAATGGAAACATCATGTTAGAAAACACCAACATTACTAATATTGACTAAAAATGATAAGATGCCCGATAACACTTTTATTTTATGATCTCACAGCAATATCTACTATCTGCCACTTGGTACTAAAACATAATTTTGTCGGCCTTGTTATAGATTTTAAAATATTAATATTATAACATATTATTGGCCACAGCAAAGACTATACATTTACTCAATATTTAGTTTAGTTTTGTTAATTTGTACTTAAAAAAAATATAGTATATAAATCCGACACAAAACATTGGCATCAACACTGGTTTAAACTGTCTAAATGGAGCAGAGTTTGTCGACCACTTCTTTAACCGCATTAGCCACAGCAGAGTTGAGTCACGAGCGGCGCGTGAGCTGCATTATCTTTGGTATCGGAGCGCAGAGGCCTTGATTTCCTGATTTTCTGGCTGGTGAGCTGGCCTTTCTATCGGGCCAGGAAAATCACATCAGATTTTCCTCTGCTCACCTCTGCTCCACTCCGCTCAGGACATCCAGAGCTTCTTGGGACAACTGCAAGGCCCCAGACGCACACATCCAATCTACGGTATTTGAATCATTGTATAGTAGATTGTTACATCAATTACCACATCTGCAAATATTTGGCTTTCAATCTGCAATCTTCAATGGGCTGAGCAGTGAAAAAAAGGAACTAAATCAACAGGAATGCTCTATACTGGTAATAAATCATCATGTTAAGACGCTTTACATGACATGAAACAACGGCATTTAAGAAAGTTTAAGGCCGTGATTAGAAGTTGTGTAAAGAGTTGTGCTTGTGACTGAAAGGGATTTATCTGCACTATTCTCTTTTAAAGTACATTCATAATGATTATTTAAGTTTTTAATTGTTTGTATTGTGATTTTAATGTTTATTTTTGTGTTCTGTAAAATCGTTTTTGGTGTATTTTTCTTTGTGTATAAATGTGCTCTACAAAGAAACTAACAAAAGGTCTAAAGCTAAACTACAACTAATCCAGGACTAAACAGCACAACTAAACCAGGTTTACACTAGGACTAAATATGGTTCAGGATAAAACCAGTACATATGAAGAATAAACTAAACTTATCTTAATTTAAGACACAATATAACATGTTATGGGCCTGAACAATTTCGTATTTTTCCTGACAAGCATTGTGATTTGCAAATTGATTTGCAATTTAGGTTTTTATATTCGGACTCTTTCCTGAGTTTACAGTAGGTTGAAATATGAACACAAAATATGACTAAATTATCAACATTGCCGTATTGGCTGAAGAAGTAATCGAATTGCAACAAACTAAATACATTGTAACACCAAGTTCCTCCATCAGTACAACAGAAATGATTGTGTAAAAAGATATATCAAAATATCACAGCATTATTGATATTGCTGTAAATAACAGTCATATCCTAATCGTTTTCCTAAATACAAGAATCTCATACTTGGCAGAGGTTTTAATTGCTGGGTAACTGGTTGTTTGCAAACAAAAATGTTATTATGTCTAAATAAGTGAAGTCTTTGCAATTTGCTAATTACCACCATTCAAATTAGGATTTTGATTCAATTGCAATACGTCTTGCAGCTCTAGTATGTGATCATTTTTTGGTCAAACGTAACTTAGAACAAACCTCCACAGCTTGAGCATCATTGTCAAGCAGGGGTTAATTCTGATCACTTTGTACTCCTACACATTTTCAGTTTTGGGTCGTACTAATAGCGGTCTCTAAGCCTTTACCCCGACGCCCCCATCGGTTTTCCGCTCATGAGCCGCACACCTGTTACACATTTCCTCCAGCGTGGATAAGGTGTAGGTGTTCGCTGGAAAGAACGGCCTGACTGACATCAACAAAAGGTGGGTAGCTGGTTGGAGGGGTATCAGGACTTAATGACGCAGTGAGATCATAGGATTTAGGACTTGGACTTGGACAGGATTGGGTCCGGTCTTCCCACTGATGAGAGGTGAGAGAGGAGACAGAGAGAGAGGGGCTGTTACTGTCAATGCACACTCCAGCTGGACCCACTGCACGGCGTCGTTACCAATGATTATGTTATCTGTGCTACAGTGGTTAGCGCTGCATGGCTGATGAGTGCAAACAAACACTACAACATTTGTTTAAGCTTCTGAATTTCTCTAAACAGTTTTGGTTGGGAAATTGCAAAGGGAAAAAATGTTCTTGGCGTTTCTCCTTTTGGGGTTTAGAGCAAATCATCTGCCTCGCTGCGCACAGTGATTTCATTCTTGTACAATTAATCTTGAGACAGTACTGGTCCAGTCTGGTTCAATTTGGACATTTTTAAGAAATACATTCAAATCCTCGGATAAAATTGTGTCTTTATAATTCATTTATATTCATCCCAACTAAATATAAAGACCCAATTTATACTTACGGAAATATCGGCTTTCGACCAAAGTCTGTTGACCTAAGCTTTATGATCGGCCGCAAATTTACCATAACATAAAGTATGATATCACCAAATATACTGGAAGAATCACAATACAAAAATTACAAACTCGATTTCGATACTAAGGAAAAGGCTCAAGAATCGATACCACATTGATGCAGTAAAAAAAAAGCAGACAATAGACAATAGACAATAGAATGTAATTTACAACGCAAAATATTGTTCTGTAATATTATCACCATGACGAGCATCGAGTTTCAATACTTGTTTTTGGGATCAATTAGTAACTTTTGACATGTCTACTATGTTATTGGTGCTTTTACATAGCTATCGTCCCGAAAAACCTCATTTCTGTCTTCTAGTTGCACACTTAATCTTACTTTTGTTGTGCCTGTTATAAGAGCTGAACAGCAAAAGAAATACGTGACGTTTAAACCTGTCACAGCATCGTAAGACTTACAACAAAAATCTCCAAAGCGTTTAAAGAGTCGGTGTTAAATGAGCATGAAATCTGTGACAGGCTCCTTTCACCGTGATGGCTTCAGGAAGCACGGCTGCAGACGGACGCTGTGTGACTGGTTCAGTAAAAACAGAGGGCTGGTAGTCAAAACAACTCCTGAAGACGAATAGGGCACGCTCAGATGACATCCTCGCTCTCCTCTTTCTCTGTCCAAACACAACCACAACAGAAACGTACCGCCGCGGGCCCCAAGGAGCCATTCGTCCCCACTAATATGATAACCTGATGATGTTTACTTAAGATACTGCGATGATAAAAACCACCTTCAAACATTTGAACTCTTTTTAAGAAGTATATTTATCGGACAGAGCTGCCTTTAAGCGCTATCCTCGTGTTAAGCTACTTAGACCAATGCAAACACCTCATTTAGCTGACCCCATGCCAGTAGAAAATGCCTCAGCTTCCCTCAGCAGACGAGGAGAAAATACATCGAAGAAAAGCTATAAAAAGTAATAGGTAAAAAGGTAACGATCTGTCACTTTGCTCTCACATTCAACACATCAAAATCCAAACAAGTGATACACTGCAATTCTTTCAAATCAGGTTCCTTATAAACTATTTATAAGGCATTAATAAACACTAGTTTTGGTTTATAAGCACTTAAACAATTACTAGCATTTGTAGATGGTTTATAATAAATAAATTAACCAAAAACATATGTGTCAAGAAAACCATGTACAAAATGTTTATATGAGCCTCATGAGCTGCTTATTAATCTGTTTTCAATAACCAATGATAAATCCCAGTAAAAACCTTATAAGTGCTTGTAAACCAACAACTAGTGCTTATTAACACATTATAAATAGTCACAGACAAAGCTTATTTAGAAGCATTAGCAAATGTAATCAACCAAAGATATTTAAGTTGTTGTATGTTTCTGTCCATCACTGTTTTTAGGAATACAGAATAAAGGTCTAGAGTTTGTTCTGTAAAATAACTAAACCAAAATGCATGTTGACAATAACTAGCTTAGCACTTATAAGTCTTATCAATGTCAGCTGTATTCTTCCAGACTGAGGCCCGGCTATGTCCATGTGTGTGTTTTTTTCAAATGCATATAACTGGATTTTCCACTCAGTATTGCTGCGTTAAGCCTTTCTGTCAAATACAAACATCTAATTTAGTCACTGGCTGTGTGAAGGGAATGACCGGTTGGAAAAAATAATTACATCTGGGTACAGGCCTGACAATCTTATAAGGAGATTGGTATTCGAGCGTGAAGCGAAAACGACTAATATCCCTTTAATTTATCAAGTGAAAAGCGCGTCTGTAGACTTGGGTGTCGAACAGGAGCTGTAATTACGCTCATAAAGTCGTCAATCTGACTGTAGGAGATCATAGACGGGTTATAAAACGGGGCAATACATAACACATTAGACCTATTCAGACAAAAACAGGCCTGTCTATGCGTTTGTGGTTGGGTATATTTCACATGGACGTGGTTTTTTATTAAGCGTCATTCCTCACTCAATAGTTTACACTGGCTTCAGATGATAATAATCCTTAACTAAATTGCTTTACTCCTGTTTTTTGTTAAATACTGACAAACAGGCCATTATTATTCATCTATCTAAACAGGCAGCTTAAAGATTAAACTATTGATATGTCATAATTAGACTGTACCTAGCCTACTGTCATACTCTTCTCCATCAATGTTATAAGAACTCATTAGCGCATGTGTTTGGACTAATTGATCTCGTAGTATTTTTTCAACACAATTTAAATCATCATTCGGGCTTTTACCATCTGTTGATCTCTTTTAGATGTTCCTTTTCTGGCTCTGTGTTTGTGTTTTCATTCACTCAATGTTCAATCGTTTCCCTAAAGACAAAATGACAACAGAATGATACTTTTGCTAATAGATTGTGTTAGTTATCTGACCCGGCTTCTTGTGTTGGTGTTAAATGAGGCCTAACTGCTTCCATCTGTGCGGCAAATATGCACACAGGTCCAAAACGCACATAGACACACACCGAATACGTGTTGGAGAATATATTTCGAGATTAGCTCACTGCGTTTTGAGTCATTGGCGAAGTTGAAAGCAGAGACACAAAGAGGTAACACTCTTGAAGCATAGGGCCTGTCTGCGGCTGCATTATCAGTCAATGGGAGTCATTTAGTTTTCATTTGACCTCAAACTTCATACACAAAGGTGATGTAATGCTTTTTTCCAACAGACTAATAATAACCGAATGCCTGTATAAACCACAGTCATTAGTACACTCTTGCACACGCACCGCGAGCTCTCCGAGAAGTGCACGCTTCATTTAACTTCTATAAAGGAGCAAGGGAAAAGTGTAGCCTCGCCAGTCACGGCCTCGAAGTGAGAAAAAGTACTGTAGCTCTAAAACTGCTCGAACAAATACTGATACACGCTGCATCAGAACATCAATAATATGAATATACAGAACATATATTAAAAATATGATTCATGTCAGCAAAATGTTTTAATTTAATGAATATAAATATGCCTTGTGTAAGAATAATACATTTGAACTGCTAAAATTGGATCAAATTAACAACAAAAACATAGTTATAGCAGGGCAAGATTTAGATTAGGGTTTGGATTTAAAGTTTGTGTGAAAACATTTTATATATCACAAAACTGACCTTAAAACATTTACTGCAACTAACTACCATATTCACAACTAATACTACAGAGATAAACATTTGATGCAGTCTCTATTACAACTGCTACTGCTAATGCTAATAATAATGAAATCAAATTACTTCAAAAACATCTCCTTTTCCAACTCTAATCTTACTCTAAAATCGTATGCCTAAAACTACTACCAATGCTTTTTTCTTCCACAACAAATTGTAATGCTATTTTTCACACCGCGATGTAAAAAGAAGCAAAAGAAAGTGTGGCTCCGACAGTTTCAAAGCCAAAACTGTCTAAAGCAGAGGATAAATCGCCACGTTGATTATCCCTGTGAGTCTTTTGCTATTTCTCCTCCTCTCCGTCTCTCCTTCCTCCGTCTCGCTTTCCACAACTTCCTGAACACCATTAGTCTCGACGTGTTGAAAGCACTGTCGCGATCCAGAGCTCCTTAACTCAGAAATCATATGAGTTTTTTAGCTGTCTCAAAAGGAGCTGGCCAAACGAATGCAAGTGGTAGAAAGATGTGCAGTGAGTGAAAAACTGTTCCTACTTCTGCGTTTCTATGGTATAATGCTTTCCGTCACAGGCAACTTTTCACCATTCAAAAAATAAGATATTTCATTTTAAATTGTTGCTATGGCAACAGTCCTAAAGTTTCATCATTCAGATGCAGTTGGTACTGTTATTGATAATAACTAGAATACTTAAGAGAAGAGAAATCCATCCATGGGTAGTGTTACTTCAATAACCATGGTAGAAAGGGTTTAAAGGTAGTCATCTGGAAAATGTTTTAAATGTTTTAAAAAATAGTACAAATTTGAGGCGTTGGTCTGGGAGACTTGATCCTGCTCTGAGCTGAGCCCTGCCCTCAGGGAGGAGTTTCCCCTGACATGAACCTGCCATTGTTTACCTGGTAAACCTGTGTTGACATTACAGTCCTATTGTACATTTGTGCACATTAAGTGAAACTCTTTCTACAATTGATCACTCCTGGATGAATGACGGATTATTCAAATGTGTTACTTCAATTAAAAACATTACTCAAGTGGGAGTAAAAGTATACTGTCAGAAAAGTACTTTCAGAAGTACAATTTTATTAAAAAAGTTACATTGGTAAATGTATTTGGGTATGTGTACCTGAGTACTGCCCACGTCTGCTAGTACTAATATACTTTTAGTACAGGGTCCTGGGCGTGTGTGAGTAGATGTCATACTGTGGAGAGTGTGGAGAGGGAGAGGTTTCCAGACTTCTTTAACTTCCCCATCAAAGCCAATGTGTTTCTAATAGCAGCAGCAGAATTAAACACTGGCCTTAGCAGAGGATAAATCATTTACAGAATAATTAGCTCATTTGTTGCTCCGTTCTGTGCTGCCAACGACTTCCAGACGCCCCGCACCAGCCAGCAACTGTTTGTACGTGTCACTGTCTCATTTATTCAAGCTCGCAGCGAAGGCCAAACCTTAGATTTATGCACACAACAGAGAGCAGTGATATGCTCTTCCCATCTGCCATGTTGTCTCATCAATTAGGAGATTTACTTCAGTGCTACTAAATTATAAACTGTTTAAAGCTTCATTATTCTTGGAAGCTCATATTACCTCATGCCTAAAAATGACTTAACCACATCAAAACAACATTCATTCATCATAATCAAGTAGCAGCACTCTATTTAGAACTACATTTCAGTGCCATTTTCAAACAAATGAAGTTGGCCTCAGTCAGTAATAAGTGAGGTTAGCAATATCTACCTGTTTTCTAGCTAAAACAAAAAAGGGAGAAACATATATATAGAGGTATACACAATGATATAATGAGAGCTCTTAATTGAGCTGTGGTGAAAAGAAGGTTATTTATTGAATGGTTCAAAGAAAAATAAAATATAATTCAGTATTTTATTTCATTTTTTATTTAGTTAATTGTATTGTATTTCTGTTTCTGTAATTTCTTTGTGATTTTAATGCATTTTTGCTGCTGTGTGAAGCACTTTGAATTGCCTTGTGTATGAAATGTGCTCTACAAATAAATTTGCCTTGCCTATTTTTGCGTAACAAATGGCAAGCCTAAAGAGTTTATACTGTGTTCATTATACTTCCCTTGACAATCAGAAAACAGTTTATTGCCACTGTCAATGAACAAAATTCACAAACTAGGAACTTTGTCTGGGGGTTTGTGAATACAGCAGCCCCTTCCTCTTATAGAAGTGGGATTGAAATCGTGGGCTAGTTGAAAATGGAGATTTTCTCAGCTCAAATGCCTCAAATGGAAGACCATACAGGATTATTTAAACATACATCAATCATTCAAAATAGCAGAGTAAATTTATGATGAGGGAAACCCATTATAATGTGGTTAAAATCTATAAAAGTCAATTTTGCATGATATGTCCTCTATAAGGTGCAAGTCCCAAACCCAGATAAATAAGTCTTCAGTTGCTCCTGGTAGTGTCAAATTCCCCAAGCGTTAGTGAACTGTATTTGCCTGTCATGTTGCAGACCAAGAGAAACAAGCAGCATTTGCAAAGGAAGCTGTAAAATCGCTAATGTGCTGTTGGGGCGGCTAAGTGGGCAGATTTACACGTTTGAAAATGTCTAGTGTTTTTGTTTGGTTCTAAAATCTTACTAAGCAAACACACTTCGTCATGATTTTGTGACGTTGGAGCAGCCTCGTGGCCTTTAAAAGCTCAGTACAAACATTTTTTAACTAAATGTCAGAGTAAGGATAGAGTTTTAATAGAGGAAAGAGCGGATGTGCCAAATTTATCCCAAATGTATTGTAAGTAGTGTGTTCTTATTGTAACGTATGGAAAGACACCTGACAGAGGAAGAAATCAGGTTAAATACAGGAAGTCTGCATCAATCAACGAGAAAGGAAAGAATTTTGCAGCATTTATATCTACAAATTTACAGATGTGCCAAAGATGACTATTTTTCATAACAATTCACATGTAGTAAGGCATATTCTAATTTAATTTTGTCCATATGCTGCACTGTAAATAACCACTTATTGTACATATTGGTGTTGTAGCCTTGACATTTTCATTCTTATTTATCTTGACTTTTTATTGTATGTTTTTATACACCTGTTGTTGCGACACTGGAGTTTCTCCACTGTGGGACAAATAAAGGTTTTCCTCTTTTATCTTAATTGCTACTTTAATTATTTCTTGTTTATATATATTTATCTGTTTGTTCTTTATGTCTGAGTTTCTGTGTTTCTCCCTGGTTCAGCTGTTTATTCACACACAAATGACCTAACATATGATATATATCCTAATCTGTTGTTCCCTCGCACACTTTACCTGTTCCTACACTAATATTTTAGACAGTCAAAACAATAAAGTCTAAACAATACAATAGCAGGATGAAAGGAAAAAAACACGATTGGTTTAATTTCATGGTTGTTTAAATACAGTAAAATACGGATACAGTTTTTAAGATTTTCAGCGTTTTTGGTGCTCTTTGTTTTGTCTGATTCTGATTCTGAAATAAGGGGCAAAATTATGGTCTTCCAAGGTAAGTTCAGCTTTGTTTTTTTACAGGGAGAAATGTCTATTTAAATCATGATGAATGGCCCAGCTGTGTTGAAACCTGACCTAATCACACTTACTGTTCAGAAGTTCATAATTGTTGGAATATGTAACAAGTCGGCTTCTCAGCTCAGAAGACCACTGACATGAATGTTTGTTTTGAAATAGTTACAATCTATGCAGCATAATAGTAGGAAATGAGCGCCTACTTTTCTCACTTTCTGCTCCTCATTGGAAATAACCATAATTTAGTCGGTCGGTCTAAGCAGAGCTGACAGCTGTGATGAACCTCAAGGACCAGAAAAACATACAGAGGCAGCACTCTGGACACAAAGACTCATTTTGACTTCACAATGGTTTCCTCTCTGTAATCACCCGCGCCCACTCTGCCCTTTAGCCCACTCAGACTGAGAGCCACTTTTCCAGGGAAGGACGGTTCTGCCAATCACACTTAACCCTCTCGTCACCAGGACAGGCCTTATCAAAATTACATATGGCAAAACTTTAAACCCCCTGCACCTGAGAAAGAAAACTATAATGCCTCTACTTCTGCTATCACCGTGGTAAATATGGTAGTTCTGTTTGCCTTGGTATGAATACATAATTCTCCAAAGTGAATTAAACAAGTACATTTTGCACTGTTGTTCTTATCTTGCTCTTTGTATTGTATGTATATGTATATGTATATGTATATGTATATGTATATGTATATGTATATGTATATATGTGTGTGTGTGTATAATGGAAATGAAACATTTCTGGTCTGATTTTGATAAAAATGTCTCTAATATGGGAATTTGTGATGAGTTTTGACAGAACGTCAATATGCATATATTTTTTCATAACTGACAAATAACATTGAACCGACCCACACCTACATTTAAATCTGCTTCTCTTAAAACATAAAGTCTCCATATGTCATCTGAAAGCACAGTAATTCAAAGCAGAGAAATATGGTGTATAGTAGCTGCTCTAATGAAAACCAGCGTAACCCGCCCGGTGATAAATAAGATATTCGGTCAAAGGCGTCTGTGTATGAGGGTTTTGACATGAGAAAAGTCTCTGGATTGTTTTCTGCCCAGCATGCGTTTACAGGTCAAATGTAGGTGCGCAGTAGCGTTTTGACAGCTCTGGATTGGGTTACTCTCTGCTCACTGACAGATGCTGTGACCTCCACTGGGCTGATCGATACGGACGAAGCAGCGAGATGATGGCAACAGGGACGAGCTCAGGGATATAGTGTGTAGTCTCTGTGTTAACGGCAAAAAGACCATCGCTGGTCTGTCACATGCTACTGTAGATAAAGCTAGGAATGCATCTGAAAAATTCCACAACATAATGTACATATATTCAACAATATTAAAGTGAAATGTCTGTTAAATGAATCACAAAAGTGCAGAGATATCATCTTAAACCCTTATTTGAAAGTTTACAACATTTTTATTTTTTAATCAGCTCTTTTTGTAGTTTTTTTTAACTATAAACTATGAGCTCAATATTTAAATTTAGCTTTAAAACAACATTCATGATACAATCTAGATTTGGCTGTATTGCCCACTTCTACTATTTTGACGGTAACAAAGACATAATTATTAATAAAAAAAAATATAAGATTACACTAAGATGTCCGACATGTGCGTTCTACTGCGGTTGGGCCCTCCACATTCATCTGTGTTCACTGGGGTCAAGGTGGGTTCAATGTCTTACTCAAGGACTTTGGTTTAGTAGGTGAACGCTCGACCGACAATGCTACTGCAGCTCCAAATAAGTGCACTCTAATTCTATAAACACTAGAAAATAAAAGGTCACATTCAAAATACTGAGGAGGATGGAGCAGTGGTGGAAAGTGACAAAGTACAAAGTACATTTTACAGTGGATACATTTGTCTTTCACTTTTTAAAGTGGGTTTAAAAGAATAAATAGGTTTATTTTCAAAATGGTTTGGTATGGTCTGAAATAACTGAGGTTTTTTTTTTGTGTATTTACGGAGACATCTTGCCAGAAGATTTTGAGATCAAGTGCCAGCTTTAAACAAAAATATATACATACGTTTGACTTAAAATAAATAGATTCAGCAAAATGCATTATCAAGATCACAACATTTGACTCCAAAATCTATGTTAAATACTTTTACTGTTTTACTTTAATAGTAAAGTTTACTTATGAACCTTTATTTATGCAATACTTTTACTTGAGCGCATTTTTGCTTTCTGCATCTGTCCATCTTCCACCACAGAGCCGGAGACAGGTGTGATGTAGTTAGGCAAAGCTGAAGGGGTTTGACTGTGGACTTTCTGTTTTAGTTTTTGGGGGTGTTCACTGCTGAGACTGCAGTGTTATCCCAGAGCGCCAGGGTCCCAGAGTTTAGACAGTGAGTTGGGTATTGGCTTTCACACACTGCTGGGGCAAACGGGGGAGTATGCCAGATGTCAGCCCTTCACCCATAAATCCTGCTAAATGGGCAGCGGCTGCTTTGGAGGCAGAGAGAGCGGAGGAACGTCACCTCTCTATCATCTTCTGGGGTGTTTGCTGAAGTGGAAGCAGGAGTCCTATAAATTTTATTCAGACTCGTAGGTAGAAAAATACATTCTTGATTTCCTGTGATTTTTCATCGGGCTGACGACTTTTTCTCCTGCTCAGTGTGTTCCTGATTATGGCCGTTTCCTGAACTGAATCACTTAAAGCTGAAATCACACCAGATCAAGTCTCAGTCTATATCTTTTTTAAAGGTGTAGACTGATAAGGTACAAACCAAGGAAATTGTAGTAATAAATTAAAATGGTCAGTCCTGTCATTATGGTTGAGTCCCAAATCATTAGCAACATCTTACACAAGGTTTGGTTTATCGATTGCAAAAAAACGTCTTTAGCCCACTATTCCATCACAATAAGGACTTATGAACGGTGCAAAACCAATTAAATTTACTACGTGATACAGTGCGATCATCAAGTGAGCATCCTTAACCACAGAGACTACCATTATGAAATTGCAAACTACTAATCCATTGTGATACATGCAGCACATAAATATATATGAGTTGTGGAGATTGTTGTGTGATTGTTGTTGTGTCAACTTTCTATTCTGATTTGCTGCCAGTCAAGCTCAGGTTTTATCTGAGGTTCCTGAAGAGTTATGATTAAAACCTTCTCATATTCAGTCTGACGTCAATACATTCTTGAAATTATACACATGGTTTTGGACCGCTGTCAAGTGCTCCCAGTCGTAAATCTCCCTCTCTCTTTCTCGCCGTATAAATACTCTTGTAAAACTCTGATTTTAAAATAGAGAAAAACATCTCAGTTAAGGTCAGGCCGTTTGAAGACAGGGCCCTTGCACGTTTGGTCTGTTTTGTTATGAAGGGCTGCGTGCTGTTTGACCTCTTTGAGCTACAACAACAGAAAAACATCCAGAGCATTTGGCCAAGAGTCCAGCGAGCTCCAGGAACTACCTTGAATTTTGGAGCCACCTGCTTGAGTAAATCTACCTCCCCAAAGTGCCATATACACAGGCCTTCACCAAAAAAGCTGGACTTTAAAAAGGTTTTGCTTTTAAAATCCCTGAGGGCCAATCAGGTTTATGGCCTCAGTCACTGATCTTAGGTCAGCTTTAACCATAAAATTGACCCCAAACTCCACCGCTCTCCCAAAAGGAGCTTCACGCTATGGTACACTTACACTTAAGAGCCCTGACTTTGACTTCGGAGACAATTTAATCATTATCCTGTTAAGATAAATTAAACAGATTAATCCTAATGAGATTTTCCGTTGCTGATCTGATTAAACAAAAGAAAATGTCCGACGTGGTTTAGACAAATGGCAACTAATTGATTGCACATATTAAATGGTCACAAAACATTAGACAGTTACTAAGCGCACACACCAAAATAGTTTCCTAACCGTACACTAAGATATTTTTTTTGGTGGCTATTGTTGGCAAATGTTGGACTTTAAATTACTGTGCTGAGATTAGATCGTTTTTGAGGCCAGTTTCTTTACTTTCTAACTTGTGGATGTTTGATTCTTACCATTTTGCGCTGGTTACTGAGGCAGAAGGTGCAGATGTGTTTTGGCTGTGCGGACGGGTCTGAGCCGCGGTTTGGGGAGGAGTTGACGTGGAAGAACGGAGGTGAGGGGGCGTGGCATGGCTGTCCATCGTGAAGCCCCTCCCCCAGCAGCAGCACGTTGCCCAGGTGACTGATGTAACTGCTCGCCAGGCGCAGCGTCTCGATCTTTGACAGCTTCCTGGAAAATGAATGCAAACGACACATACTTTTGTTTATTTGAATCTGATACACAAAAGATGCCAAAAATAAGTTGTTGCCAAAGCTTAATATGAAGCACAAAAAAGTGAATCTTAAAATTGATTTGAAAAAGTAAATGTTGTGTTTTGGGACTATTGTTCATAAAAAATTGGACTGAAATAAACAAAACACAGCAGATTGTTTTTGATCTCGCCATCTTACTTGGGCCTCAAATCTCCAACAATGGACACAATAAATATATACCTTTGGACCATTCTGGCTGCAGGGAAAATGGTCATTACAAAGAATGTATGATGCAAACTGACAACAATTAAATATATTTTTATAGATTTTATATTTGTTTTTCTTGTTCTCGCTCTGGCCGTGTTTTGTTTTTCAGGTTTTCTGTTCTGTTTCATATATATTTAAAAACGGAAGATAAAATTATAATAATATGCATATAAAAAAAAAAAGAAAAGAGAAAAAAGAAAGTAAATCAAACTGGAAAAATACTGGGATTGCTGTGAATTGAAGACATTTTGAAGATTTCATCGTAAAACAAATAGTTTGTTTTTGTGTGTACCTGTCTGCGGGCTCAGTGGGGATGAGAGTGCGCAGAGCTGTGAAAGCAGTATTCACAGAGTTGGTGCGGTCTCTCTCTCGTGCATTGGCGGCTGTCCTCTGGCGCACCTCTCCGACCCCGTTTGGAGGAGACATTGGGGGGCCCAGTCTCCCCAGCATGGCCCCCCCTATACCTGCGCACAGCTTCCTCTTCCTGTTCACCTTGATATGAAATGCAGAGGGGGACGAGGATGACAGGCGAAAGGCAGAGTTACGCTCATCTGAACCAGAGCCCTCGCTGCCGTTCTCCTCGTCGTCTTCAGACAATAGAGCAATGTCGCCATACATGAAGCGGCCTGTGGGAGGCGCTGTACGGAGCATGGCAAATGTCATCTTCACCAGCGAATGAGAAGACTGTCAAATCCTTGCGAGATGTCCTCTTGTGACCGTCTACTGAAGATGACAGTTTTAAAAGTCAAAGACAATCGACTTCTAACCTGCAGCAGTGACGCAAACGCTGAGATGCTAAGCCAGTCCTAAAAGAGCTCACCAAATGGGTCTGTTTACAAAATCCAAGTTTTTCTTAAATATTTGACACTTGACATCCCATATATACTTTTGTCCTTCATATAATCCTTTGAAAGATGCAAGTATTCACTCAGCTCAGTCCGTGTACTCTAAGATCTCTCCTACCTCTCTTCACTTGCACTGTTATTACTTGAGTTGGCTCTCCTGCTCCTTCACAGCTGCAGTCTCTTTCGTCTCCCTGCCTCAGCTCCACGTGTGCCTGCTGTCTGAGTGTTTCCGTCTGCCTGTGGTCTTATAGCCGGTGGGAGGACCAGGGCAGCCCGCTCCGCTCCTCCCCCTGGGCAGCGCTGGTCCCCGGGCTGCTGTCGAGAGGCAGGCCAGAGACACTGGAGGCAAGAGGCGCACCATCAGCCGCAGTTTGTTTTGGCCACATGCTGCAGTGTTTTCAAGGGGAAATCCACCCAAACACACAGCTTTACTGGCATCGCTCTTCTCATTTAGTGTGTGGGATTGATTACTTTTGAGGACAAGGAGCCGTCTGAAACAGATAAACACAAATGTTGTAAATCCTGCGATATGTCAGGGCCTCGGAGCAGACATTACTCATTAATCACAGTGGAATACTCTCAGAGAAACATCTGCTGATACTTGACAGCACTGGACAGTATAGTGTCGTAATTTTACAAATCCAAGCTGTTTTTTTTTTTTTTAATCAAAGGTAGACCAGACTTTAGCTCCATCCAAAAGGAGATAAACGGGTCAGTAAAAGCAAATGCAGATGCTTGTTTTTTTATTTTGCACATTGGCAAATATTAATACAGCCAATATCCAAATATGCTCCCCATCAACCGTCTATTGGGAGCGATTACACTGTTTGGGAGGAACATATTTCGATCCGGTGCCTAGAATAATTTTAAATCATGCTTTTGAAAGATGTTAAAGATAAACTGGATTTGCCATGACCTAATAGTCCTCCTTTTCGGTTTTTCCATGCTGAGCTACATGTCTTTAAAAAAAACATATCAGACAGAAGCTGCCAGCGGGAGGTACGACCTGTGCTCTGTTTCTGATGTGTTTGTCCAGTTATTTTTCTTGCAGCCAGAACTGGAAAACTTTCCCCTTTATCTTCTTTGGTTTTAATCTACACAAGGTGTATATGACTGACACTTCAAGCTGGGAAGTAGCCACAAACGTAGAAGCACTTGAGGGAGGTGAACGTAACTTTTAGGGAGGAGAGCTGCTAATTTACTCAGTAAAACTCCCATTAACAATCTGTCTTCATCTCTAACGCAGGAGAAATGGAACAAGACAAGACAAGTCAGGAGAGGACAGGATAGGAAATGGAGTGAGGGCTTTAACGACTGAGCTGACTCGTCTATCTATTACACAAGACGTCCATACACACTTTCTGCAATACCTTACACTGTAAAAATGTCCTTACATCTTGAAAATGTCAACTTATCCAGAAGTATAATACAGACCTCCGATTCAAATGTGTTTTGTCACTTGAGGGATTTGATTATGTGCAATTTACTTTCCAAAGATCTGCTTGACCTTGTAGTTTCCTGTTTCCTGTTTCAAGTGTGCAGTGGTTAAAGGTTGACAACCTCTGTAATCCCTAGCTATGAAGTCTGTAATCCTCGGTAGTACATCACTGCAAACCCAAAGCCCAGCGGCAATACCGGTATGCCTCCATTGTGTAGATTGGCAACCGTGAGTTGCTGCTGCTGAAAACCAATCGCACAGTGAATAATATGTCAGACCTACACAATGTAGCAATCAGCGCCTCTCCATCTTTCGCCCACTCACACAAGTCTAAAACTCAGGGTCCTTTTTCCTATGTATCGCTACCCTTCAATCAGGGGCTGTTTATGCCATTGGCTGTTTAAACTTGAAATATGTGCTTTTATAAAATGCTATAAGGGTGTATAAGTGTGAGTTGTTATAATTCACATTTTAGTCCCCAAGTCCTGTCTGGTGACCTTCTGCAGTAAACACGCATTTGATCCTCTTTGAGTCAAGTGTTTTAAACAAAATGCTCTGATCTTTTACAACACTTATAAGTGCTCAAATCTCATGTAAAGTATCCAGTATGAAAAATAATACACTATAAAACACAAAGATTCTGTGTGCCTTGCCTCATACACTCCAGTTACATATTTGAAAGCAGCTTCTTTGACTGTGGTCCATCGTTAAATGCGTTTGCATGATCTTCCTCTGATTTGCATCTCCTTGGAGCCTGTTCTCCTCTGTATCCATTACTCTGTGAATTGCTGCCCTTAGGCTGAAAAACATTTCATACACAGCAGACGTTAGAAAAATGTTTTTTCACAATCACACATGACTTTAAGTTTAGTGCCAAAGAAATCGCAAAAGGAAAAGGTAGAAGTGTGGCGTGTGGTGTGTAAAATGTGGCGTATATATATATATATATATATATATATATATATATATATAATGTGTGTGTATATATATATATATATATATATATATATGTGTGTATATATATATATATATATATATATGTGTGTGTGTGTGTGTGTGTATGTATATATATATATATATATATATATATATATATATATATATATATATATGTATATGTATATGTATATGTATATATATATACCCTAACCCTAACCCAACCCATATGTAAAACATTATCCAAATTTTGCTTCAAAATATAGTCAATATAAAACTAAATTATCATGATGGGCATTTTAAGACCAGTTTGAGAATCTCTTCCCCTTCAGGTAATCCCCTTACAGCAGGTTTATTTGATCATTAAGCGCATTAGTTTAGTGTATAGCATTATTTTATTGGGTGCCACTTTGACCCTGAGTTGGTGTCATGGAATTAGACATACACCGATGCTATTCCGTAACACATAGAGAACACAATTCAACCTAATACATCACAGAAATATACTCATATATTCACATTTTATCACAGTTGGTGCATATTAAAGCCATCTTTGGGTGGGCTCTCCATGAGCCTTTAGCTGAAGCGACTTAGAATGAAAGTTATTAGTAACACCTGTGCTCTAGCATTATGACACAAGTGAAGTGAAACGTCTGCAGAGAACAGACAGAAACAACGGTTTTACGGATTTTTACTAATGGTTGAATAATAACACAATATGAACTTAGCCCAGAAAAATAAAATTTGAACTTGTATTTATTCACCATCAAAGTGATACTAAAACAACTGTAATAAAATAACATAAGGTTAATTAATTAAATCTAGCTCTTGACAAAGACGGATTACTCTGAATTTAATTTTTACATTTGAATACAACATTTTCTTATGGGCAAAACATGCAAAATAGTCATAAGATACGTAAAGATGAGATGCAGGCTGAAGCTCTAAACACACAGTACCTCATAATTGTGATTAACTACAAACAAAAAAGTTACTTCAGCTACATTTACGTTCCACCACTGTTGAGAAGGAGAGCTTATCTGTTCTTCCAATTGCTAAAAGACTGATGATTCTTTTAGTAAGGCTTGATTTTAATCCTTAATACGAACATCTTCAAGACAAAAGTCCTGTTTAATAGATGTGTCTTTAATTGGTCCAGATAATAATAATTAGATACAGTATGTGCTTCATCAAACGGAGTGGTGTTTTCCTTCAGAGACAAAGCAGCAGCAGCAGCAGCAGCACAGTAGTACAGACCATCTGATAGTCATTAGCCTCTGCTCGCTCCTCCTTTCTCGGCTGCAGCCCGATACTCTGCACTCAGACGTATTATTCATTAGTCTGAGGAAAAACACCCACCAGCTCCAGCACCAAGCCAGGCTCAGTCCGCCCCCGTACCCATATCCCGCAGAGCCTGTCCCGGCTGAACCGCTCTGGTGTGGGTCACGGGGCTGTCAAAACTCGGAAGCTGGTCTGGACCTGATACGGCATGAGATCTGAGCCATTTATCATAGTCCCAGCCTGGACCACTGCGTTCACTCAGGGCACAATGCGATAGTAACAGAGACGGGAGAAGATGGAAGGGAACAGGAATAAAGATGTGCCAGTGAAAGGCCAATGCTTTGACCTTCTATCATATGTTTGGTGTACCCACTGCAGTGAAGTTGTATGTATGCGTTTTCGTTTTTTATCTTTTGGCTTATCTCATTATTTGGGTAGCATAATGATTTGACAATGATTGCTGTCCATACTGTGACTGGAGTGGGTCAAAGGCCTTACCCAGGGACGCTGCTCGTAGACACAGTCGACCGTCAGATGTACAAAAACGCTCTTCTTCACTGTTGCCCCGTCAGCCTACTGAATACGTAAAAAAAGTATTCAAATGTACAATTCTTTGTATTTGATATCTTCACACTATGACAAAAATAACCCAAGTAATTGTTGGGTCATTTATGCTTACGTATGTATCTATTTTATATTGTAGTACTCCTGTATGTACTCCTGTATTTGAAGATATGAGACTGAATTACCTATCTACCTTTTTACAGATAAATATAGTTTCTTTAGTACTTTCCTGTGTAAATATATTTTTGTCTTGAACTCCTGTGTATTTGTCGAGTCAGGTCAAAGAGATACTGAAAAGTTTTGCCAGTTTTGTGCTGTAATGCACAAAACCGCCTTTTAGCGGGCCGAGAATTTTAGTCAACCAAGAATTTCTATAGTCGTCTCCAGCCCTGGTACACAGTGGATAACATTCTGCCATTCCTTTTCTTACAAGAAGGCATGAGTAGCAGTTCCTCTATCCAACTCCATAACAAATGCTATACTCAATACAATACAAAAAAATATAAAAGAAAATTACTTTTCAACAATTTCCAAGTTCCACTCAGTAAGGTGAAAAATAACATGACTTTAAGAGCCATTTAATCAACACAAAAATCCCTCCATGTATAAAGTATATTGGGACATCTCCAGTGTCCATTGAGGAGCCGTTGTGAGGGGCTATGATCATTAATGATTTGCATAGTGAGAAAGAGCGCTGGTGGAAAGCAGGAGGTAAAGTGAGATGCAGAATAAAACTTTTGTGGTTAGGAGAGAGAAAGAGAGTGAGAGAGTGAGAGAGGGAGAGAGGGGAGCACTTGGCTGCGGCTCTAGACTGCATAGTGTACTGCAAGGGGAAAATGGTCGGAAGTGCTGGCCCCCCACCACCACCACATCCAGCCCCTGATCCAGCCACACTCGAGCGCGTTTCCCCAGAGATCCAGACTCTACAGCTGGCCTTATTAAACTGTGAGAGGCGCACGGACCGAAAAAAGAGGCAGAAGGAAGGAGAGGTCAAACAACTGGAAGACATCAGCTGAAGCGTGCTCGCTCCCTTCGTTTTTCCGTTCATATAGCATTTTATGATAGACTTTCTCACAAACACGCTCGCGGTGCACTGGGTTCAGACACATAGTAAAAGAGCTATTGTTTGATTCAACATCCCTCAGAAAATGCTGTAAAACAATGAAACAAATGCAGGGAAATTAAATGTCTGTGTGACTTTTATCTTGTTGAAAGCTGTCATCGTTCAGCCCATCGCCTCTGAGGGAGGGTGGCTCCCCCAGTTGGTTTGGACCAGAGCTGTATTTGCACACACCACCAGCAAATAAAACCCCTTTGGTTATTCTGGGACTGGTTTTAATCAATGAGCTGGAGTTCAATTTTAATCTAATGCTTCATACAGCAATCTCAGAGAAA
Source organism: Eucyclogobius newberryi (assembly GCF_026437365.1). NCBI lineage: Eukaryota > Metazoa > Chordata > Actinopteri > Gobiiformes > Gobiidae > Eucyclogobius > Eucyclogobius newberryi. The sequence goes on along the minus strand of NW_027315945.1, from coordinate 21,858,838 downwards.
AAGAAAGACAGGAAAAAGTAGCACAAAAAGCACAATGCAACCGGGAAAAAGTCTAGTTCAAGGGTAAATCCTGGTGCTCCATTTTCCCTCCCAAACCAATAACCGGTATGCCACACTCCCCTTTGCATTGGTGACTTCAAGCAAATGTTTATTTTTGATGGAACATTTTCTCCCAATCAGGTTAAAGTTAGGGTTAGGAGGATTAAGTTTAAGTTTAGGAACAGATATGTTGGTGAAGGTCAGGGCTTTGGCAAAAGTGGGTTAGGGTTAAGGTTAAGGTTATTATATATTATAAGGTTATTATATTACTGACCCCTAGTGGCTGGAGCAATGGTATTTCTTTGTACATTTTTCATCAGAACCTACAGTTGCCATGCAGAACAACTAACAATTGCAGAGGCATTACAGAGTTTTTGACACACAGAAGCAAGACATCACTTAGGCGTACTTGATACAGTTTACGTACCGCACCACATACATCTTTATGCGATCATGTATTTCTACTATAATTCTGTTTTGTTGCCTGTAACACATACAAAAGACATCTAGCATCACTTTGGATCTATAAAAGAAACCGGCGCAAGCGAAAGGTCCCATATGAGTGGACAAACGTCAAAACAATCTGCTTTTCCTCACAGTCAATCACCGTCAAAGCACTTCTTTATTATTACATGCTGTTCTCGTGCAGCTTGGACCTCTGTTTTGGTTTGAATTAATGTTGGACAGAAATACATAAAGGGAAATGTTACTGTTGACTAGCTGCCATTTTGGAAGCACTGTCTCACCTATGGGACATTCGTTTCCCTTGTTCAGTAACTTTAAAACGTGTGTAGATGTATTAACATGAGCCATTCTCTCTGGGGAAGCCGATAATAGCTATGTTGAACCAAATCAGTTCAATTCAGACATCTGTGACTCGTAGTAAATTCACAAAAGGGAGGAAAAGCGAACATTTAAACAAAATCAAACATACTTTTTAAGCTTTCTCTTGATTTGCACACATAAAAGCCAACTCCCTGGGCAGTTTAAAGTCAGTAGCAGAGCAGCTTTTAGTGTAGTTGTAGCTATAAGACGGAGAAGTGGAGCGGTTGTAGCGAGCGGTGATGTCATTGCTGCTAATGAGGTGGCAGCAGCGGACCACCTGAGCCTCTCACCTCTGCGCCTCTGTAATTTTAACTCACTTTTCTCCATCTGCCAACATCAAGGGCAGCCACTTTTTTCTCCCAGTGGTTTGACAGTTTGCGGAGACAATCTGGTTGGCTAAAAATACAAAGCCGGCAGAAAAGGTTACCAAGAGCTAGTTTTGATCATGTGAAAAACCATAAGACATTTTTAAACTATAACAGCTGACATAAGGGCTATAATATATTCCCAAAGTATATACCCCCCGAAATCTATTTACTTCTTCTGTGTTGAAACTGACATTCAGAACTAAGATGCACTTGAATGTGACATGTTATGCAAAATCTATTTTAATGAGCTTTTAACCTTGTTACATTAGTGTACTTAAAATTGCATTTTGATTGATTCCTGCACATTTGAGTAATCCTGCAATATCCTTCAATTGAGGCTTGAGTGCTTAGAAAACTCCTGTTTTCACCCACCCCCTATCCCGCCCACCCCCTATCCCCGCCCACTTCTCTGTGATTATTTGTGATTATTTGCAAAAAATAAGACTGGTGATACTTGTGCAGTTCTAAAATGTAATATAACCACTTTTAAAAGATAAAGCCCATAAATGACAATCTGCTGCTTGTTTCCATGTGCAATCCGCTGCTTGTCTCCATGTGCAATCTGCTGCTTGTCTCCATGTGCAATCTGCTGCTTGTCTCCATGTGCAATCTGCTGCTTGTTTCCATGTGCAATCTGCTGCTTGTTTCCATGTGCAATCTGCTGCTTGTTTCCATGTGCAATCTGCTGCTTGTTACCATGTGCAATCTGCTGCTTGTTACCATGTGCAATCTGCTGCTTGTCTCCATGTGCAATCTGCTGCTTGTTTCCATGTGCAATCTGCTGCTTGTTTCCATGTGCAATCTGCTGCTTGTTTCCATGTGCAATCTGCTGCTTGTTTCCATGTGCAATCTGCTGCTTGTTTCCATGTGCAATCTGCTGCTTGTTACCATGTGCAATCTGCTGCTTGTTACCATGTGCAATCTGCTGCTTGTCTCCATGTGCAATCTGCTGCTTGTTTCCATGTGCAATCTGCTGCTTGTTTCCATGTGCAATCTGCTGCTTGTTTCCATGTGCAATCTGCTGCTTGTTACCATGTGCAATCTGCTGCTTGTTACCATGTGCAATCTGCTGCTTGTCTCCATGTGCAATCTGCTGCTTGTTTCCATGTGCAATCTGCTGCTTGTTTCCATGTGCAATCTGCTGCTTGTTTCCATGTGCAATCTGCTGCTTGTTTCCATGTGCAATCTGCTGCTTGTTACCATGTGCAATCTGCTGCTTGTTTCCATGTGCAATCTGCTGCTTGTTTCCATGTGCAATCTGCTGCTTGTTTCCATGTGCAATCTGCTGCTTGTTACCATGTGCAATCTGCTGCTTGTTACCATGTGCAATCTGCTGCTTGTTTCCATGTGCAATCTGCTGCTTGTTACCATGTGCAATCTGCTGCTTGTTTCCATGTGCAATCTGCTGCTTGTTACCATGTGCAATCTGCTGCTTGTTACCATGTGCAATCTGCTGCTTGTTTCCATGTGCAATCTGCTGCTTGTTACCATGTGCAATCTGCTGCTTGTTACCATGAGATGTCACTATAAAGTTATCTGTTTTTTATTATCATACTTCTGTAATTACTCTGTGTTGCAACACTGGAATTTCCCCATTGTGGGACAAATAAAGGTTATCTTATCTTATCACTTTTGCAGTTTTGAACAGGAAGTTTTTTATTAAGCCATTTTAGATTTAGGTTTACAAAGAACAACATGTAAAATGATGACATCAAGTTCAATACCAAGTACCTGAAAAATTGTTCTCCTTTAATCAGGACAATAACCATCGATATTTACACTGTATACTTTACTTTTACAGTTCAGACTGAATGTCAAACACATTCACCATACAGGAATAGTTAAAACAAATCAAATTACTATTTATCACAGCAAGGGTTTTGGTATGAATCCATTGAGAAACAGCGTCAGTAAAACAGCTTCTCTCTACGTTAGACTGTGGTCTGCTCTGTTCCATACGGTAATGGCTGCCTGAAATGCCAGGCCGCTCACATCACAGCAGCCCGAGGATGGCAGAGCCCGCTGGCACCAAAAAGCCCCAAAATCAGAAACACTAACTGGTTTATTCAAGTTTAATAAAAACAGAGTAACACCAGAAACCAGGAGTAACATTTCCAGCCAATTCTCTGACTTTTATGACCTCCATGTTTTAAATTACAGTATTTTCTTTTGGGTAAAGCTACTAACCGCTAAATGACAAGCTGTATCTATCTTTCAGTGTTGACTCTTTCAATGTTGTTAACACCATGCTCTTAAATTGTACTTTGGGTTGGAACAGAGGTGCAACACAAATAAATATTAAAGAACAGAAGCAGTTTTATTGTCAGGTCAAGTACAACCATTTTATGCTTCATGCACAACCGTCTACTGTGGTGCTGCAGGATGGCAACTTTTACAGACCAGTGGAATGAATAATAAACTGTCTTTAAAACTATCACTTAAAAATGAGACAAGAGAAGTACAAGTTGTTCAGACATGAGATGGTTTTGGAAAAATATATTTTCATCCCTACTTCTAAATTTGTCTTGGACAATTCATACAATCCAAAGTGTGATGGCAAATAGTTCAATGACTATACGTCTTAATCTTGTGTTTAAGTTAAGAGATTGGTTTCGCTATTAATCAGGAGTTAGGCCAATAAATGAATGATGATGACTATTTACTGGTCACTGGCGATAGCGAATGTCTCATGTGATTTTCAAACTGTTCTCATCAGGCAAACTAAAATATAATCTTACTTGTGTAACGCAGGTATGACTTCAGCCTAACCCACATGCCTCTATAGTGCTTCCTGTCAGGAGCAGTAGGTGTGTGAGAACTGCTCTGAGAGGCAGAGGAGGAGTTCATTTGATGAACTTGTTAAGGGCGGCTGTAGGTTGAAGTGAAAGCTGTGTGAAGTTAAACCTGGGAGTGTTTGATGTTACAGTCTTGTAAAGTAACAGCTGGAAAGGGGACGTCCCAAGAGAAGCACCGCAGCCGGCCTGTAAACCACACACACTAATACACACTAATGCACACACGCAGATGAGGTCTTTAATAAAGCTATTGCTGGGGAAACACGCCAGACTCAGCCAATCACAGTCTCTTTTAGGGCGAGGGTGAAACGGTCACGCTCACATTCATGCACTTCACATCCTCTCAGCCTGAAACAAAATGATGAAAACCTCATTATTCTGGGCTTTTTTTACGACAGCAAACCCACCAGTGAACTCATCAGACGACAATGGTGGAAATATAGAAATAAAAGTCTGTCACAAAAAGTTTTTAACTGGTGCGTGTACTGCAATCGTTAAGTATTTTGTCTGCATGTGGTTCTACTGTAAAACTGTAAATGTACTGTAAAAGTGGTCAGGCCAGATGTGAGCTCGTAATACAAGCCACACCAGGGGGCACACCTATGAGCACTGCAGTCAGTAGCTCACCAAAGGCAACAGAGCAGCTGTGAAGACACCAGACAATTTTACTCATGTTATTACAGCAGCGCTAATATACGTCATGGTAATGAACAACAAGTTTGTTTTGATGAAACTATGTGATCAAATCCTTTTTTGAACATGGCATCAAACACCTCATTTGCTTTACATGCAAGCTGACAATTCAGATTTAATCTATCAATTCATCTTCAGCCTCAAAATCTGCTTTGGTCGTGACAATAACAGCACAGTGAGTCATCAACTTATTCCTAGTTTCAGTAGGGGAAAGAGTACTGAAAAATGTGTATCGGTACTCAAGTAAAAGCACCAGCAATTTTAGAAGCGTTTAAGATTAGTAATTTATGCAAAACTGTGTTACTTGTTTCAATCAAAATGAAGTTGTTGCTCTGGCCAATCAGAACAGGCGATGCAGTGGTGTGCTGTATGTTTGTGAAAGGGGAAGAGACTACAATAAGACGAGCATGAATAAAGCGATTGTACTCATTAACTCCGATGACTTCAAACGTAACAAATTAAAATGAAAGGGCCAGAGTTACAGTCAATTACAAGTAGATTTACTGTACATGTTTAAAAAGCTACCCAAAAATGTTAAATTACCGTAAAATATACTTAATATCAGTAACTTCCCACTCTTGCTTACTATACACCATACATATTTCCACTGTGAGAAAATACCTATTATCAGACAGCATTTCTAACTTAATTACAATTATAAATGAGCCCAAGTTATGTTGCTAACAAACAAAAAAGGCTCAATCTCGCAGTTATATAGAATCTTTATAAACTTCAGAAACATAAAAAAAACTTCCACAAACCAATACTAGAGCAAACAACCTCACTACAGGAAAAAAAACAAATTTTAACCTACACTGTCTGTCCAAAAACAAGTCGCCACCTGGATTCCACTAAGCAAATAGGTGATGATCTTTCAACTGCAACACGGTATTTAAACCCAACTGATGCTTATCATTTCTGAAACAACCATGTGGAAAGACAAATCCCACGGTCATGGAAAAGATGTCAGTGTGTTTGAGACGGGTCAAATCATTGGCATCAAGCAGAGAAAACCTCTAAGGAGAAGCGGAAACTAATGTACTACAGATCTGAACCCCAGTGACGAGCTGGAGAAGGCTTTGGTAAAACACTCCCAATAACAATATAAGATCGGTATGGAAAAAGAATGTATCACTGGAATGAAAAATATTTAGATATTGCAGAAGTTTATTGAAACAATGCCACAGAGAATGTGTGCTCTAATCAAAGCTAAAGGTGATCCAACAAAATATTACAGCGTGTGACTTTTTTTCTGTGGTGATTTTTCTGGGGGGGGGACAGGCATTGTACAACAAAAGACAAAATAAAAAACTGACTAAAAACTGTTGAATGGACGCAAGTTCAGGAAGTTTTTTTTTAAAGAAGGGAGTTTTTATAGGTCTCTCTGACTGGTTTAGAAAACAAGAAGCAGGTGCATGACTGTGTTTATGGTGTGGCTCTGTGTAGACAAACAGACAGAGACCCAAATTAGTCTGTGCCGCAAGAATCTCCACATTTATAGTAAAAACCACTGCTCTTTGCACATTCGCATGTCATCAGAGGCAGTTTCTTGGGTCTTATTTGTAGGAATTATATTGGATGACCTCATGCTGCAGCTGACTGAGCCCAAAACAGTTACAATTTTAGCTGTGGCCTGTTTCCAGGGAGATGATATAACGCAGTCCAGATGAGTCTCTCCAGAGATTGTCTCATTATCACACGCCGCAGCTGCACGACCACTGTTTAAGAGAAATGTGTGTGCCTATGCAAGCAGACTGTAGTCTGTGTGTGTCTGTGACCATTTAAACTCAACAGTACGTGCAGACAATTACCAGAAAATGACTTGTGTGGACCATTTTTCCCTCCAGAAAAACTAATTATATGTTATGGGTTAAGGTTAGCATTGGGGTTGGGATCGAAGGAAAGTCCTGGACACAGCTTGTTCCATGTGCATCAAGTTAAAAAGCCAGAGGCAAAAGTTGCCAGGCGGGGCTGGATAGCCTCCAGATCTGATAGCTAGCTCCTCAATAAGTACCACCTTTTAGTTTATCTTGACTTTGTATTTTTAGCTACAGAACCTATTAAAATCGATAAACGCCCATAATAAGATTAACCGGTTTATGTATGAACAACTAAATTATCTCAGATGTCAGTCTACATTGATACTTCAGCACAAGTATCATGAACAATCACGTCTAGAACCTGCTGTACAGTATGGCATTAAATGTATCTCCATGGGGGCCAAGAAAGGTGAGCCCCCCCTCAAATGATTAATACTGTTTTTTCCGCAATAAAAACACCTGAGATTTAATAAATGATTTGTATTTTCTTGTTTAGTGTCATGAATCATTTGAAAGAATAAGCACAAAGATTTCACAATTCTGTATCAACATATAGTGTCCTCTACGACGTTCACAGGCCTTTAACACAAACTTGGCCAGCTTAAATATACCTTTTCCCCCCTTCAAAACAGATACGCAGGGCCGCTGCTAGCTATTAAGGCACCCTAAGCAGAAATGCTCAATGGTGCCCCCATGCCCCCAACCTCTTCGAACTTGTGAAAAGAATGTTTTTTCTTAAGTGTTTTTTTTTTTTTCATAGGCTTTTTTACCTATTGCTTTAATTACAACCTAAAGGGGTCTGGGATCATACAATTTCCTATTGTTATTATTATATTATGTATTATTAGCAACTCATTACTCTTTTTGTTTATGATGAGGGCCCCCCACAGTCCCTAAATGTCCCTGGTCCGCCCCTGCTCCAGCGCTTTCTGTTGCATTTACAAAACAAGATTCAGACATTTGTTAGAAGTTGAACCACTTTGTCTTTGCGCATGCGGCGGTGTCAGCTCTGCGCTTTGCCACGCCAGCAGGACGCATCGCACGTCTTGTTTCTGGGGGTCCTATAGTTTGTTTTGAAATGATAAAGAACTAAAACCTACAAATAGCCTCTTGTCTCATTCAATCCAAACTGCTTGGTCAGGTTGGTGCCCCTGGTTTAAAATGGTCATCTTAATCCTTATCAGAACTGACATAAAACCACATGGTAGCCTGCTATTTTGTGTGTGTGAATTCTATTGTCTAAAATAGGAGCATTTCAATTACCATTATGGTATCAAAGTTGGTAGTGAGAATCAAGCGTATTTCTTACTATCAACATTTAAATTCTAGTTTTGTAACATCAGCACTAATGTGCACCTTTAAGTATAATAACTGTAGGACTGTTAATCCCGATAACATTTTTATGGCCACTAAAACATAAAAAAATGGCAACCCCAGAAAATTAACTCAACAAATTCATTCAACTTCAGACAAACAGCCACAACCACTTTATTGGGTGTTTGCAGTCATTATGGGCAAAGAAGGAATTTTAATGGCTGAAAAGTCTTGGTGTTAATTCTTTGAAAGTTGTGTTTACAACCACATTTAGCATAACATTTTATCTAATGGTTATGTTCTCTCACAGTTGAGTTTAAGTGTATCTTAGATCAACAGCAAATAATAATAAATAACTAAATCAAAATAATCTTTGTATTTCTTTCAAACTGATGTACCGGTAGTAAAATGAGGTTTATACATTTTAACCTTATGTAAAGTGTAAATTCGTGTGCAGAAAGGATTTCTGTGATGATTTCAAGACATTGAGACATGTCTATAATTTCTTTATAGCATTTTCAACGTCTGAGTTTTATTATGATTAAACAAATATCGGATTTATAACACTTTTTGTTTGGATTCAAGATGCTGGTTAAGTTTAGTTTGAAATAAAAAGTGCAGATTGAGGTGGCGGTGCTAGAGCGAGGTTTTCCGACAGTAGCCCAGACCTGACAGGTTCCTTCATATCCGACTTCATTCAGTCGTCCCGCTCAGGGACCGAGCACATGGTAAAACCATCACTTCACATGAACAGCCTCCCACACACTGTCTCCAGCTCTGGACACATGCATGTTCCCGCAACCAGGAAATGGCTTTAACTGGTTTTCAAAAACACAAGATAATGAGCGCAAAAAGAAGCCAATATAAAAAAGATGGATAGTTTGAACAACTTAAAGACCAGGGGAGAGGGTGGTTTACCTTGTGTTCCTATTCAATTTGTCATTTTTAATATTCATGTCTTTTTCCAACAGATGACGGGACCCAATCTTTTTCCGATGGTCCAGAATTTCTTGATAATTTCTTCTTTCTATAAACCCAGGATTCTACACGTGTCTTTAAAACTGTTTATTATTTCAATATAAATCAGCCACAAACTAATTAAGAAGAAGAGTACAATGTTAATACTCCAGTAATTCATGTATTTAAATAGTCGCAGTGGCTCACCAAGTGAAAAACACATTTTGGAGGTTGCTTCCTGGTTCAGATCAGTTTTCGCTCCCTCATTGTGTTAGTATTAAAAACAAATTATAAATAAATCTGTTCATGTTTCATTTTCCCCCTGAAATGAGACACGTGCGTTCATGTGCAAGTGATTATTATCAATGGTCGTAGCTTTATGGGCACGAGAGCAACACAACAACTCATGATTACGACACTGAGGAGGAATGTGCATTAACTCAGAGTCAGCTGCTTAAATGAGATCCTGACCTGAGCTCATTTGGATGAAGCCCAGAAACAGATGTAATGCTGTCCACTGCCACTGGAGGGAGCAAGAGAGGGTCCAAACGCCTGCCCATAATAACCACCAGACATGACTCATTCAGCGTGGAATACCACAGCCGCCACAGACAGGTCTCTGGCAGACAGCAGCAGAAATCTGACCCACCAGAGTTGTGAATGGGACAGCAAGATGAAAAAGTATATTATTTAGTCCTAAAAATCAGCTATAGCTCAGTTAGTTTGTGAGAGCCAAATGGGTAAACGCAGGTTTATCAAGACGTACAACTCACTCAAGATCTTTTCAATATAATTCCCACTTGTAGCAATAATTCTTTTGGCCGAGCTCCCAGCCATAATACCGTCATGTAGATTGTCCAGCGAGCGAAGAGAAACTACACATCACCTTGTCAAATGTGATTGCGTCTCTGATGGTCGTCGGTCCTGCCCAGACTTTCCCCCTGCGGAGAGCACCACTCAACGTGAAGACTAACACATGTTGCACCGTCCCGTCAATGTTTTTGCTTTTGTGGAGTCCGTCCAAAGCTGCAGAACACACGGGCCAGCAGCCTAATCTGTGGGCACGGGAGTAACACAGAAATCACATTTTGGACAACTGCAAGTACAGCAGGGGAGGGAGCCGTCCGTGGTCATAGAACATGAAAACAGCAGGCAGGAAGTGTTTTGCAACAGCGGAAAATCTTCAGGTCCACTCTGACCACCAGACGGTCACACTTCATCTGGCCTCAGGCTGCGGTCAGAGGATGCCTTCCCCACTGTACGCCGGGATGTGCTGTCACACACCAGTCAATTGCCCCCTTTCTTTCCATTAGGATTTTCTCCAGCCCCCCTCTGACATCTCCGACACTTATGCAGAGCTCAAAATCTCTATTCTTCTCACACAAAAGTTGGCCTTGTGTGTCTCTCTTTAGTAGGAACCCAATTGTATCCCTCCCCTTTACCTATTTGAAAGGTTCTGCTCCCTAACTCCTTCTCTGTTTGTGGTCAGTCACACTTAATCTAGCTCCATCCATCTGTTTCTCTTCATTCGTTTAGTTGGGGCTGTTTTCGATTAAGATTACATCAGGCTTTGACCTATTAGTGTGCTGTGATCCTTTTGAAGTCATTTTGTGGTTACAGGTTAAACTCAAAGCCCACCACTCTCCTAAGTCGACATAATATATGCGTTATGGAGAAAAAGAAAATGCGTATATACTTGCAGTGTATTAGACCCTTTCAGTCTGTGACCAATAGGGCTTTTTTCTTTCTCGTACCCAGGATCATTAAATCACAAGAGTGTTCCTGTCATGTGGAGACCTGCTATGAGGGTCTGCAAACCATTTCGAGCCCAAACCCGTAATCCGCCTGAGCAATCTGTGAACTGGAATATATTGTTCATTTAACCTCACATCCTGAAAAATCCTGATCATATTTTTGAAGTAACTTTCCCAGCGATATCGTTTCTGTTACATATTAGCGCAACTGCTTTTTGTTTTAGGTTTCCCACATAGTATAAGACTGCACCTAACAATGCCCATTTATCTTAAGAGTGTACATTAGATTTATTAAAACCACTCTTGATATAACCTCTCCTCTTTTTGTCTGCAGAGATTGACTTCAATGTTAAACAGTGCAACCTCATTACTCCTGGGTCAAAGCGAGGCTAAGTAGCCAATTGGCCACATCATGACGGTAAACTGACATGTATTGGCCAAGCTGTGGCAGTGTAGCATGTTAAAGTCATTTAGGCTCATCAGACTAAGTGCACACAGTTGAGTGAGAGGTCTCGACCCTCCTCATGTCTGCTTGTGGCTGCGTCTGTGCCAACGACTCTCAGTTAAAGCAGTGGATCCAAGGACATGTGTGAGGGGCATGACTTTAGTACTGTAAATTCAATCTTTCCAAATATTACTTACACATGTAAATTCATATGTATGATATTTTATTACACTACCCATACACACTAATATCTAAAAAACATTGTGACTGTCAAGTAGCATTACAATACTCACATTTCAAACTCGATTTCATAGCTAAGGAAAAGGTTCAATACTCAGTTCCGATTTAGATATCATATTTTAAAAAAGAACACTCTTTTGAATACAATAGACCATGTTTGTCCAATTTATGTATTGTTTTTCTTACTTACTCATATGAGTGTCAAGTTTGATATTGTCATATCTGGACTGTACAGACTAAAAAGACATTTTATAACACAGACAGCGGCATAATAGAAATAATCATTTGACTAGTCAAGTGAAAAATAACATCACAAGTCGACTACTAAAGTAATAGTTGCAGCCCTGGTTTTAATCCTAGCATCTGGGGACTGAAGTGTTAGACAACCCCACTGTCACTGTCTAGAGTGAGACAAGGATGATGACTGGTTGAGTCTGTAAAGGTGTTTTGAAGTTTAAAGTTAAGAATAGTTCTAAAAGTGGCACACTATTTTAAGACATAGGAAGTCTGAAAGTCATAAGATTAGACAGTGACTACTTAAGGAAGTTGAAAAGTGAAAATGAACTATATCAACCCCATTTAAACCCCAACCAAGCACTTTCCTCTTCGGCTGGCACCTGACTCCTCCCCCTCAGTTACTACACTGTCCTGACCTAGGTGCTGCTGTCATCAAGTTAATATCACCTCCATCACTGCCCCATCAACCCGCTTTCTCTTTACAAGGCTGCTGCATAAAATTACCAATAGAGGTAAGTGATTTGAATGCATTTGAATTCAGACCAATACATCTGTTTTCACCTTTTATTCATTGATCCTCTGGGTTTACTCCTCTTGCATCACATTACAGTGGCTTTGTCAGCGGAGATGTTGGCAGGTGCCTTAGTCCTGGGCACCATTCTTACATCTTTACCGGGTAGGAAAACATGCCTTAACAAATATACAATGCATGCCATATTTTGTTTTGCTAATTTGAAACTATTTTTTATTTTATTTTTTAAGATACTTTCAAAAACAAAAGAAACTATAGATAATGTAATGATTAAAAATGCTATTAATTAATTTATTATCAGTTTAATAACTATATGCTGTATAATTTTGATACAAAAGACATATCACATTAGCCTCTGTAACCAGGTGCCCTTGCTTTACTCAGGTTATTTATAAGTATTGATTGTCTTTTGTGCAAGGTAGTCTTCCGGACTGACAGCCAGCTGCACAAGAGACACTGTAGCAGCAGAAACTCAAAAACAATATTTTATTTGATGGTTTCTATGGTCTGAATTGTGGTTTTCCTTTTACAGTATTGGATATTCAGAGAGGGAGACAATTTGTTCTATGTTTCTGTCTAACACTAATGACAGATTTTTCCAAATCCTATTTCAAGTGTGGAAATAATAGATAGAGTGGCTTTGATCATAATGATTATTTTCCTGTCACTACCATGATACGTTTGGGCTTATAAAAATGTCATGATTCACTTTAGTTTGGCCCAAACCCTTTCATTCCAGATAACTAAAAGGCAGTAACAATCACTATTGTGTGAATGACAGGGGTCCAAGGCAGGTGGAGTGTGTCTTTCTCTAGAAAAGAAATCTGTGTCTGGGCGGGGACCACAGTCACATTGCCCTGCCGCTTTGACTACCCATCAGGTAATTTACATTTTCCTTCATACATAATAAGGTAGTCATTACGTCCTTGTAGTTACTTTCCTCTTACAGTGAGCCTTTATTCTTGTATTGTCTTTTGATGTAAATGCTATTCTTCCTTCTGGCTCTGCCTCAGGCCACACAGTGAGGAGAGTGATGTGGTTTCGAGTGTCAGCTGATGCTCGGAGGGAGTTCGCTCATCACAGTGACCCAAACGAAATCAGCCTGTCGTATCGGGGACGGACACGGTACTGGACCTGTCTTCTGCTACTGTTGTTGCCAGTTTTAAAAATAAATGTCCCAGAATAAACCTGCTGAACCTGATTCTTTATTTTAGTAACAGGGTCCAATATCACACAAACTATGACAAACTACATAATCAAATCTGCATATTGTCAACAGTTCTTTTGCCTGCCTCCCATAAATCACCACTGGACCTGTTGTGATGTCATCTGTGGTTGTCTTTCAGCTACATTGGTGGTAGTTACTCGAGCTGCTCAGTTCAGATCAGAGGTGTGAAGTTGAGTGACGCGGGACAGTATCACTTCAGGTTTGATACAAACCAGCCACTGGGGAGATGGACCTCCCCTGACTCCATCACTCTGGACGTTACAGGCAGGCTCACGTTTTACCAATCGCTCAAAATGCCACTGCGTGTTTCTACAGCTGCACTCTGTTCTCATGTTCTGCTGCTGTGTTTGTGTGTGACAGACCTGCAAGTCCAGGTGCATCCAGCCCGGCCCAGGAACATGTTCTCTTTTGGAGAGACCATTTTTATCGGCTGTCAGGCCACAGGGTGCGCTGCTCCGGGACGAAGCCTCGCTCTTTACAGGTGAGAGCACAAAGATAGCAAAAATAAATTACATGAGTGTATTGAATAAAAATATGGTCATTGTCATTATATTGTGTTCCATCAAGGAACTTAGTCTATTTAAACACATATATTAACAATCATACGTTTGTATTCAAACTCTGATGCAAACACAGGAGACATGTGAAGTGCCCAAGGACAAAACTGGCGTATGAGTCGCAACTGGTGGATTGAGTTTTTGGATGAACATCTCTATTAACTGCTATCTCAGCGTGGAGCAAATGCCAAATGTAATAGACTTCTATTTTCACCAGGAATGGGCTTAACCTTGGCTCCTATGAAAAATGGATGATTATCAACAGATTCGACAAGCCCCAAAGCGGCGCATACACCTGTCGACCGATCCCTCCGCAGAATGTCCAGTCCCCGCCACTCTCGTTAACTCTGGGATGTCAGTAAAGTTACATTAAATATGATTTCATTATGCTCAGGTTAATATTAACCTATTTGTTTCCTGTTAACATTACATTTCCAGATGGTCCACGCTTCACAACTATATCAATTTACCCCACCGGGGAAGTGACAGAAGGGACGTCTGTCACCCTGAGCTGCAGCAGTGATGCCTCTCCTCCTGTGGAGAGCTTTGCCTGGTTCAAAGGTACAGATCAAGCCACAATTATGTGCCACAAAGATATGCATGATTAATGGATTATTGGCTGGCACTTTCACCTCACAGCAAGAAGGTCACAGGTTCAACTCCCGGTTCAGACGGGTCCTTTCTGTATATGTTTCCCCTTGTGTCTTGATGGGTTTCCTCAGGGCACTCCGGTTTCTCCCATCAACCAAAAACATGCACGGTAAAGGTAAAATCCTCCAAACAACGATCTGGAGATGGTCCCCGGGCGCTGCGCTGAGGAGAAGCCCCAGTGGCATTGAAGAATGGGTCAAATGCAGAGGACAAATTTCCCTACGGGGACAATAAAGGGCATCTTATCATTCATTTCTCTTTCTTTTTGATTAGACATGGACAGTGGCAGTATGCCAGACAGTTTCCGACCTCAGCTTCACCTGCCCAGCCTGAAATACACAGACAGAGGAGAGTACTTCTGTGTGGCGCGTAACTCACTGGGAACTGATCGGTCAAGGGCCCTTCTGCTCAATGTCACATGTAAGTTGGTCATGTGAGAATTTGCCTGTTTTGTTATAAATAGTTACCTAAAGCTATTTGTCTTGCTTCAATGGGAAGATGTAAATCACATCTGTGACTTGAGCACAGAGGACTACACTGCTGTTGTGTCCTTGGGCAAGTCATTTCCACCATCAAGTCCTGACAGCTTTCTGTGATAAGCAAAGCAAATTTCATGTGCAAAACACATCTTGATACATTAATTTACTTGTACTTCCCTGCTAATTTTACTTATCATATTATGCAAAGGGAATCAACAGGCTTAATACAGGCTTAATACAGTCTAAATCTAGTGTTGAATTGTCATTGCACTACTTACCCTGCTGCTGGTGTTAGCTGATATCCATGTGAGCAACACCATGCAACAGACCAAGAAGTTGAAATAAACATATTATTATCACCGCGCATGAACATTGACTGCAATCAGGAACAACACTATGTGCAAAGTGTCAACATTAGCCACAGCATCACTTGGCTTTAAGGCAAGGTTTTGTTTATTTAACTTCAGATTAACAGAACTAATGCTGGCATAACTTTACCATGCATTGCCCCTAACATGGGGCCCTCTAGTTAAATAAATAGATAAAGTGTCCCTACTTCTTGGAGATATTACCTTAAATACCTTCATCTTTAAAAATGCCTAATAATCACCTCTAATAACTTTATTGTTTTGAACTTTTCAATTAACTACTAACTAATTAAATACTATTTCATTATCTCTTATCGGATCTTTCACCTGATCCTTGTTCCATGTTTAGTTCCTCCCAAGAACACTCGTGTGGTGGTGTCTCCTCCTCGGGACATCAGAGAAGGGTCTTATGTGAACCTGAGCTGCAGCACCAGCGCGAACCCTCCTGCCAGCAGGTACAGCCCCTATAATTGGCCCATTCACATAAATCTAATACTAAACTTTAATGCAATGTATCTGCACCTCTTCCATTAACTCCACTAGGTTTACATGGTACTGGATCCTTGGAGACCACGCCTTGGTTCAGGGAAGTGTCCAAAACCTGACTTTCCCTTCAGTTCGTGCTTATAATAGTGGACAGTACTACTGCACAGCATGGAACTCTTTTGGATACCAGACCTCCCCGTTCACCACTCTCACCATCCTCTGTGAGTAAAAGACAAGGGCGTCAGACTGGGGGGTAAAGGGTGTTCGGTCCCCAGGGCCCAGTACAGGAAAGGGGCCTCGCAAAGTCTGTAATGTGCTTTTTTCAAATGGAAAACATGTAGTGCAGGCCCACCAAGACGTTTTTTATTCAGGGCCAATTATTCTGTGCTGCGCCCCTGGTAAAAGGGGCGCAGCAAAGTGTCATAAACGTTTGAGCAACTAAGAATCCTAATCTTTTGCTCTTTCTTTTTTTTTCAGATCCTCCGAAAAACACCTCAGTTTTTGCCCGTCCCTCCAGTGTGGTGGATGCTGGTCGACCCTTGACCTTAACCTGCAGCAGCCAGGCCAATCCAGCAGTGGACAATTTCACGTGGCACCGCTTACCTCTGGAGGGAAGCTCTGGACAGTGTGAGCATGAGACAAAGGGCTGCATACACATCAACTTTATTATTATGTCAATGTTAACACATTAGGCAATATATAACAAGGAGATTCACATTTAATCCACAGCAAAATAATTGTCATAAAAAGTCTTGTCTTTCAGCAAATCTTTGTAACGGCCTGTAATGTTTTTTTGTTTTTTTTTAATAATAAAGTTATTCTTTTCTAGTTTAGACCTGGTGTAATCCTGTTTTCAGACATTCAGACCAGTGCTGGTTTAGTAGTCAAGACTATTTTTAACACCCCCCCAGATTTGTTCAGTGAAGTATAAATTATTGTTTACATTGTTATCACAGAAATATTTTTCACCGTTAACTCCAAAGCTAAAAGTAAAATTTGACCTTCAGGATATTGTCATAAACCTTGAAACAGTAAACAGCTCATTAATTCTGTATGTGCAGCATGGGGCATAAGGTCTGGTCCGGTCTTCACCTTCTCTGAGGTTGGTCCTGAAGCGAGCGGGCGCTACTACTGC
Organism: Eucyclogobius newberryi; assembly: GCF_026437365.1. Lineage (NCBI taxonomy): Eukaryota > Metazoa > Chordata > Actinopteri > Gobiiformes > Gobiidae > Eucyclogobius > Eucyclogobius newberryi. The sequence continues at coordinate 21,841,915 of NW_027315945.1, read as the reverse complement.
GAAGCCAGGAACCGAATCGGAGCCCACAGCTCTCCTGTTCTGACCGTGAGAGTCCGAGGTGGGCTCTGACACTGTTCAGTTAATAAGGTGTCGAGGTTCCCCTTCAAAGTCATAAAGCATTTTGGTGTTGACCGTAATAGAGGAGATGAGGGGCTGCTGCAAGAGGTTTGGTAAAATGGCATCATATTTTACCTGGTTTTGATTATTTTTTTAAAAACTTTATTTATTATGTTTAACAGTTTCATGACGATATCCTGTTTATCATTTTTCCATAGGATTAAATGTTTTATATCCTTTTTTTTATATTTATTATTAGGCCCGAGCGCCACAAGCTGGCGAGAGGCCTATTAATCTCGTAAGGCCGTGCGAAGCACGGCTGCGAAAGTGCGCACGTAGTGCGCACGAAATCGAGCGCAAAGCGCTCGCCCACTTCCAAACACTCACTAACGCACTCCTCCACTCATGCACGCCCCGTGCATACTAATTAGTAGTAGGAAAATGGAACATTACCGTTGTAAACGGGCGAAGCCCGTGCAAAAGTGCGCACTAAACGAGCACTTTACATTGAGATGACGACCGCGGTCGTCATCCCCATATAAAGCACTCATTTGCGCTAAGTAGCTCACGAATACGTTCCCCATCTCTTGCATGTTCCGTGCATATAAGCATGTAATGCAAAAATTGAACATTATTACTGTATAGAGGGCCAAAAACACAAAGTGGGCGGAGCCCACTCAAAATTAACGAAAGTACCCGTCAGTGACCAGGGACCCACACCATGAGGTAGGAAAGCGCGAGCGCTTTCCGAAAATGTATAGTTTATGATATTTGAAAAATGGGAAACATTTTTTCGCATAGGAATATTATTCTTTCTTCTTTCTTCTTTCTTCTCGGGACCAACCCCCCTATTTTTCACCCAGTGAACATTGACGAAAAGTCAAAAAAAATTGCACACCTCTAAAAATCGTGCCTCTCTACATTCTGGCTATTTCCTTTTTCTAAAATTAAAAAAATTGGTGCGTCAGCGCCCCCAAATGTACCAAAAATGCATTGAGAGATGGGAAATGACCCAAAAAAAATCTGATCGTAGAATCATGAAATTTGGCGCAGAGGTAGATGGTGACAAGAGAAGTAAAAAATATTATTACGGCAACGCCGTCCGCCCAACCAAATGTCGGCCATATTGCTTCAAAAATGGATAAACATGACTTTGGAGTTTTTCCAAACTTTTACGAACTCCTCCCAGGGCGTTGGCCCTAAAAAGCTGAAATTTGGTGAATATGCTACTGAGGAGTGGGACATCAAAAGTTATCCAAATTACATTGATACCTGTCACGGTCTCTGTGCGGCAAAGCCGCAAACTGTAGCAAGAATTTCAGAAATCTCCCAAATTTAACATTTCTGCCGTTTGCGCAGATAAAGTCCGAATTGCGTCAAATTAGAATCAGTTGTTAAACTCTTTGGCCTAAACCTACTTGAAGTGAAATAAATTAATTTGGCGCCACAGCGCCCCCTACAGATTTTATATGGAGGTTAAATTTTTAGTTTTGCGAAATTATATGAAATTTGACACACAACTCAATTTTAGAATCCTCATCAAAAAAGTCAATGAGACCCATGTCATAATTGTTATGGCGTTGCCGTAACGATGACCGAAACCTTCCATGTTATTCCAATGGGGAAATCGCCAGAACATGTTTACACTTTAGACTTTCACAAACTCCTCTTAGGGCGTTAGCCCTATTAACCTGAAATTTGTTGAGACTCATCTTCAGGGGTGGACCATCAAAAGTTATCCACATTTTTATTCAAAGAGTCACGGTGTCTGTGCGGCAAAGCCGCACATTTTGCCAAGAATTCAAAATAAAATTGCTTTTTGATGGTAAAACAAAGGGGAGAAGATGTGACAGCGTCACAGATTCAGCAGTAGGCGTAATAAAAGGACAATTGGGGCGCGTTAGCGCCCCCTCCTCTTGCGGCGTGGCGGCGGCGTAGCGAGGGCCGATCATTGCCGCTTGCGGCTATATTTATTATTATTTTTCAAACCTAGCTCACAAATGTTACATGAATTTGTCAAAAAAAATTGTTGATGTGTGTAGATCAGAGGTTCATTTGGATCAATTCAAACACAAAAGCCACACAAAATACAGTATTTAAACTAGTGTGGAGAATTTGTATTTAAAACCAAGAAACAAAAATTTGTCTTTAAATTATATAAAACAAAACCAGTTATAAAGTGCTTGAAAAAGTGTGTAGCCAAAAATCATTCGAAAAAAAAAAAAAAATCTCAAATTAAAGTAAAGACGTGACAATAAATGTATGGTTAGTAAAAGTAACTCTTTACTGCCCACTTCTGGCTTGGATATTTAACACTGGCCAGTGATAATAAGAGCTGATGAAATCTTTCTGTCACATTGAGGTCCATTTTCTGGTCATCTTTGTAAATGTCTTGATGATGACTGTGTTGTTTCTATGAGTCATGCTGCGTCCCATTAAGCCCTCTGAATATGAGCGGTGAGCGCGGGGTGATGAGGTGTTGTGGAAAACTGCTATTTGAGTCTAGACAGCTAAAGAAGTGGACTTAAGTTTGGAAATCACAAGTGGAAACACGAGTATCAAGTCTAGACACCAGCGAGAGGATATCCATTTTTCACTTTCTCTGTTACCATTAATACATCTGCAGTCATTCTATTCAATCTATTATTACCCAATTTCCTCTACAGTCATCCTCCTAACCTTTTATTTTGCACTGTCAGGTCGGCTCAAGGTCATTGCCCTCGCTTCTGCTGTGGGTGTGTCGGCAGGACTCATCACTCTAACTGTAGCTATTATGATAAGGTATTTATTTGTACTTACTATGCCTAACGTCTACATATATGTGTTGTAAAGTAAGTTAAATTAAAAAAAAATATTGTTTGTGTGCAGTAAAAACATGCACAAAGTGGACATGGAGTCGTCAGAAGTTCTGACAAAGGTACAAGCATTTTTCACCGTGAATTATTAGCCAAAGTGTAAGTTAGTTACTTGTTTTGGCTTGTTCTGACATGGAATGACTTTGAAAATAGATCAATATGACAATGTGCTATGATATAATTGAACAGTTTTTATTTTTTATGTTCAATGGTTTATGATGATTTATTTTCTCTTGTCATTGTGCATTGGTTTGTGGGTCCAGCGCTCATCAGTCACAGCCGACACTATGTTTTATGAGTCGCCCAAACAGCAAAAGAGAAGAGGCAGAATGGACAATATTCCAGTATGATATCATATTACATATACATATGTCCCCAGAACCTTAGTTTATCTAAAGTTTTTGTCTAATAAAGTATGTGTGTTTGTGTGAAAGGAAGAACCAGAGGACTTTAGTGACAGTTCACACCCGGACATTGTCCCTCTGAAAGATGCTCCACTGGTCACAAACGTTCCCTGCTGTTCTTCGGAAAACGTCACAGTCCATTTTTCAAAAGCATCAAGGTCTGTGTCTGATACTTCTGTGCTGTTTTGTATGAAAGAATTGTATTTTACAGCACATACCACCCTCTCACCACTAACATTATTCTGTTTCCATCACTTCCTCTTTTTTTTTTTTCTTGTTTCCACTCATTTCATATTCCTTTCTCTATTTTACTTTCATTATCTTCATTTCATGATCTTTAACACCCCTTATCCCGTTTATGAGTAGACTCTCGATGATTTTGGGTTCAAAAGGGATAAATAGAATCCCTCTTGATTTGAGTAAGATGTCCTGACGCTCTTATGGTTTCTGTTTGTCACTGTAAATCTGTTTAGTGCGGAACAGGTGCATTTCACCAGTATGCCACTTGGGGAAGGCAGGAAAGCACAGGCCTGCACTAAAGTCACTTACTCTTCACTACCTCAGTTTTGCAACTGACGGCCACTTACCACAGGTAAGAAAACTTGAAAGGATTGCACAGATTTTACACCCTTTATTACGTTAATGAAACTAACTAACTTTTTTAACTTCTCCAGATGTCTTGAGTGGAAACTAGATGGTGACCTTTGTGAAGGACAAGTTGATACTGTGGTCTTTTGAGCAAAGACAATTCTTAATGACTTCTTATTAATCTGACTTGAGATTGCTTTGTAAATGTTGGAGACAAATATAAAACTGTTACACTAGCACTGTCATCAATACAACTTGACACACAAATGCTTTAGTTACATGAGTGAATAAGTTGAACTTTGTGCTTGTCCAGTAAGAGATATTAACTAAACCAAAACTTTGAAAAAAGGACACTTTTGCCCAAAACAGACTTTCAGCCAATTCAAGCATTGTTTTATGTTTTGTTTTTTTTATTCACAAACTATACAGGTCCTTTAAAATATTTTGCGTGACAAGAACACAACATGCCGACATTGGCCAAGACACAGTGTCATTAAAAAAATAAATAAATGAAACTGTCCCCGATCTTTTTTGTTGGTGATTGAGAAAACAATTTTACTCTATAGTGCAATAGTTGGATAGTAATGAAGAATACACTTAATGGACATGCAGTGTGTTGAAAGATTTTTATGTTGAGTAACCTACAGGAAGGCGCATTAAAAGTAAAACGGAAATTTCACTATGAGGCAAGTAATGAAATGCAAAACAAGTCGTGTTAAAGGAGAAGTAAAACGAGGCTACTTCTCCTTTTTATTTGACTGTTATTTTTGGTCCGTGATGCGAAAAATTTGTCTTGCTTCAGCTGACAACAATGTCCTTAAAATTGAGGAATTTCTTTATGGAAAACCTTTCCCTCGTTGTTCTTATAGCTATTCCAGGTGAGAAAATGTTACATTTGTTGCTGTCAAACTATAAAATTCAAAAAACTTTTTTTTCTTCAGGTGTCTGGAGTGGAAACTGGATGGTGATCACGCAGAGCCAATGTGCTTTGAGAGGGACATCATTTACGATACAGTGCTACTATGACTATCCATACTGGCAGACTGTCAGAACAGTTCAGTGGTTTAAAGAGTGTTTGGTTGGAGATTATTGGGTTAGAGATACAGTACCACTTCATTTTAAATATGTTGGTGACAAGAAACATAACTGTGCTCTGAAGATTAACAATATAAAACAAGCAGATGAAGGATTTTACTTCTTTCTATTTACAACAAATAGAGACAGATGGAGCAGCAGACGCTCCTTTTTATCTGTTAGAGGTGATTTGAAGTGATCCATATCGCTATTTTAGTTATAGCTGCATAGCTTACTCTCATGATGTATCTTTTTTATAGATTTAATTGCTAATATAGATCCAACTGTGGTGGAAGAGGGAAGGATTGTGACACTGACTTGCCGTTCAGGCTGCATTATGCACAGTATTGAGTCTGTCTGGTTCAGAGAAGGACAGCGAGTGAGCCAAACTCCATTCACAGCGACGAGAGCAAATGCTGGGAGGTACGCTTGTGCTCTGCAGGGACAAGAGCATGTCCGGTCTGCATCAGTGACTCTAAATGTTCAATGTAAGTAAAGGCATAATGAGACAAACATACTGTATTTTACTGTAAATGATCCAATCCTATTCTGTGTCTATTTCTCAGATGCACCTAACAATGTGATGCTGTCGATAAGTCCATCAGAAGACATAATACAGGGCAGTGCAGTGAGCTTTACCTGCAGTGGTGAGGCAAACCCCCCAGTGACACCTAATGGCTACAGACTTTTTAAGGATGGACATTTGATCAGAAGTGGACCAAACCACAGCATCTCTGAGGTCCAGCCCAGCGACAGTGGACAATACTACTGCCAGGCCTCAAATAACATCACATGGAAGGGCAGCAACCTTTTCCAGTCCACTGAAACTACTATAAATGTTCTCTGTAAGTATGAATTAGATAATACATTTGCCATTATTACAATTGTAGAAATGTATTTCTGCTACTAATGATAATAGCCCTTTTTATAGTACTGAATACCCAAAATACATCTGTAACTGCATTGTGGTACAGTTACGCTTTCATTTGGTGATGTTCAGAATATCATTACATTCTGGTATTGCTTCACTCTACTACACAAAAAAATGATTTCAGTCCACTATTTTTGAGCAACAGGACAGTCCCAAATTACGTGATGGTGGTGTGCCTCCGGGCTGCCACAACTTCTCTAACAGTTAGCATTTCCCTGTGAGTAATGGGCACTTTGACATGGTGTTATGAAATAAGACAAATATGTTCATCAAAATTCCCTCCAGATATGTGATTTTGTGGTTCTTCACTGGGATATACAAACAACTTCCCACTCCTCGTCCGTCAGAACAAAATTATCTTCTCATTCCCATTTGTTTTTGATATATTCAGTAGGTTATTCATGCATTGATATAGTTTAGATATTATTCCCCTTGCAAGTTCTGATTCATAGGCCTTAATGCAAATTTCAATCAGAGGGTTATAATGGTCGTTTACAAATTTTTTTGGTTATTTACTCCTTATTTGTAAATACCAATAAAATTACTGTTTCTCCAAGTCAAAGGGTTATTTTAACATATCAAAGTTTTTCATATGATTATCTTTTACAATCTGGTTGGAGACTTTTTGACCTTGAATCTCAGGTCAGTTATATTTGGTAGAAAACCTTGGTCATGAGCCAACCAGTTTAAGATTTTAACATCTTTATTCAGTTTGTATGTCTTGATTATCTCCTTACATGTTGCAAGGACAGTTCTCAGCCATAGATTCTTAACTTCCTCCAAATTACTCAACTGTTTGTCATCTGCCACCCGGTACGGCAACATTGATCTCAATTTTTTTCCATTGGGCTTCATATTCTGGGTCACACAGTACAGCAACACTCTGATTAGAGCTTAAATGAAGTAGCTTTCAGACAAGCCAAACCCCAGCCTCCTTTTTCTTTTGAAAATTGTAGAGTTTTAGATCGGATTCGAGGTTTCTTGCCTTGCCATACAAATCTTGAGAAAGTCCAATATTGCTCTGTCCTTCTTGACAGCTATATATTAGTTATGAACTCATCTCATGGGTCAATGATCATGTACATTTTCAGATCCTCCCATGAACATTTCTGTCTCAGCCGAGTTAACAGAAGTCTTGGAAGGCAGTGATGTCAACCTGACGTGCCACAGTAACGCAAACCCCCCAGACGTTGGTTACACGTGGTATAGAAGGAGCTCCTCTATAGTCCAGGTGGGCTCTGGACCGCTCCTGTCTCTGTCCTCTGTGGAGGCGTCCAGCTCGGGACTGTACATGTGCCAAGCCTCCAACGCACTGGGAGAAAACAACTCCACTGAAGTGCAGCTGTCTGTGAAATCCAAATACGGTATGCCCTTTGTTTAGAACTAGGTTTGTGAGATTGATCAAATTTCTAAATGAGAACCAATCATTTCATACTGTTTAAACTCAGCTTTTGAAGTCCACGGCTTATCCTTAAGAATGTGGTTTGGAGTGGAAATTAGGAGGAATAAATGTAACTATTTTATGTATTAAATGGCATTGGTTAAATGTCTGCATTATTTATAGTCAAGAAAGCCTTCTATCAATAAAATGGTTCCGTGAGTGATTCATTTATTTGTCATGTTGCCCAGCCCTTTGTATCATTTTGCTGTTGAGGAACTAAATGTTCTCTTGACACTGCTATCGGTTTATAGCTGGTACATTCTTCCCCATTTTGGCCGGAATTGGTATGACCCTTTTGATGATGTTTACCCTGGCACTCCTCTTGTATTGGTGGGTCAAACTAAAATAATATTACGATACAAATGTTCCTGAAATTTAAAAATGTATTTTTGCATTTACAGGAAGAAAAGTAGGAACCAAGACAAAGTAAGTAGCATTTCTCAAATCAAACACTGGGTTTAAATACTAGATTGTTGCACAAAATATCATGAAAACTATCAATCTTTTAACAATTTTTCTTCAGTTATTGTGGCTTATTAACTGATGTCTAAAATTAATAAATGTTCTTCTTGGCAGACAACAGGTTTCAGTGAAAGAGAGAGTCCTTCTGCTGATGAGGAAACACAGGAGCCCATTTACAGCAATATCCTCATGTTTCAGACGCCTTCATCGAACGATAAAGCAGATGTAAGGAGCCACATTATTCACTTTTTTCAACTGTCCACTATTCTTTTTTCTCTCCTCTCAGTACTCATCTTCAGAAGAGGTATTTTACACAACAGTGATCGTCAAACCCAAAAAGCCAAGTCGCAAAAGTCGCATACAGTAAGGTTGTTGTTTTTTTACTCATTTCAAGACTTTAAAATGCTGATGCAATTCATCCTTACTTCACAGAATAGCACCAGAGAGGGAGGACTCTGTGATCTATGCTAGAGTTACTAAATCCTGCTAAGAAACAAAGACTTTTCCACAGTAACACCACAATATTGGTGCATTTGTAGAGCATTCCTGCCAAGTCCAAAACCTTTTAATGCTGCAAGGTTGAAATCCATGATTGGTATGCATTTTTAAGTAGTATTTTAAGTATTTTTGTATATTGAAAGAGTATTTATAGAAAATGTATATCTAAACTACTAGAAAATGTACATCTGAACTACTTCTATTAATTCTGTGGTGGAGGAAAATTCAGTTGACAAAAATAAATAAACAATAAAAAATACAACAAAGAACAAATGTTTTAATTAATACAATGCATAAATTTATATTTTACATTTGTGATGTACAGTTTTACATTCATTTAATTTCAAACCAGGAAGTGCAGGATAGATGATTGATGTCATTGTATTCTCTGAATAGTTGCACTGTAAATATTTGTGTGAAAACTGCATTATTTAAAAATGTTCTTACATTGAAAAGGCACAAACTAATATTTACAAAATTACAAAAAATACTGTTTTGACAACCTCACATACTTATGAATCAAGCATTTTAATTTGTAGGCACATAACATAGCATGAACCTCCTAACCAAGGATAAATAAGTAATAGTGGCTTTCAAAGTGGCTGTGTGTTTAGGATAGTCCTGGCTGTCTTAAAGGGGTAGTACACAAAAATGTACATTTCAGTCCTGAAAAAATCTTCACTTCACAGTTTACAATTCAAGACACACTTGATGCAAAACGTTTAGTTGCTTTTTTTGGCTATGCCTTCTGCTTTGCAGCAGCAAGGATCAAGAGTCCATCAGGAGTTTAAGACAGTTCTTTTCAAACTAAGTTTGGTTTTGGATTTTCAGTCCTGGCCATTTTGTGAACTCCTGGTGAGTTGTAATAATTCTGCAAATGATCAGAGTTTGCAATTGTTAACATAAAAGACAGAGGATTTATTCATAAAATAAAACTAGCCTTATACTAACCCTCATAGCAGTGGATATCCAGGGCAGGAAGCGGGACACTCTAGTGTACACTCCAGGTTTTTTGGGCATTGCACAACCTGTTCCCCAACTCACCACTCCGAGCAGACGATACCGACTTGTCTTAGAAAGACAGTCTTCAGCCACAAAAGGGCCACCACTGTCTCCCTGAAAACACAGGTCAAGTTAAGATCAAACCGAAGTTTATATTTTAACCTAAAGAGCACCTCTGACCTGACAAGCGTCTGTGCCCCCTTTTTCAAAGCCAGCGCAGAACATGGTGGTGGTGATCTGGTTATCATAATAATCTGGACCGTTACACACGGTGTCACTGATGATGGGCACGTGGGCCTCTTGTAGGACATCCGCCAGATGGCCTAGGCGTGACCCGAATAATGAATCACAGCATTGTATTAAAATGTATTACCTAGCACACTGATGTAGTTGCATAGGCGATGACTTACCATAGTACTCTACATTTCCCCAGCCCGTGACTGTCCCCATTTGACTATCTATCAGTCTTTGACCATATGTCGGCAGGCACACAGGCTGGATGTTTTCTGTACACAAGCATATGTCAAGATTCAATAAAATTCACTGCCATTTTGCACACACTCACACACGCACACGCGTACACACATGCACGCACGCGCACACACACACGCACACACTAATAAATTGGTAATATGATAAGTTACCACTAGATGTCAGACTGGATCTACTTTTACATGCAGTGGTATGTAAAAGTAGATCCAGTCTGACATCTAGTGGTATTTTAAGCGGACCTCTTTTAAACAATAGAGGGAAATGTCATGGACACCCGAGAACCAATGATTACAATCATTGCAACATCCAGGAAATTGTCCTGGACCTGAGGGACAGGGTGCAAAATTAGACCCTATTGTTTAATTATACTGTAAAGGGGGCTCCTCGGGCAAATTGTCCAGGGCATCATCTGCTTTTTCAAAAGATGTTAGATTACAATAAAGTGGTCATAATAAAGTCTGTTTTGTAATTCAAGACAGAATTAATGTAGTGAAACATCCTGTCCAATCTTGATACTATTGTGTGGCATAAAGAGCCACTGTCCTGCAGACTTTTGAATAGGAATCTAGAAACCTGAAGCTTTTAATCAACAAGAATTGTCCCCACAGTATGTCACATTTCCCTTATCTTATGTCAGAGGAACCAGTGGAGTTTGTTTATGTTTTTCTGTAAATTCATTTCCTACCATTGAAAGTCAGAGGCTGAGTTAGAGCCAGGACAGCGATATCTCGACTGTTGTCATCGATGTTTGAGTCGACAAATGGCAGGTAACTGCTGTGATACACAATTGTCTTTACTTCAGCCACATTCGCGTTCACTGGTTTATTGTAGATGGAGCCCAGAAGAACTCGCCAGCGGTTCACAAAGCGGTATCGCCTGAAAAAAGTACAATAATGTTTAAGGAGTCTGATGATAAAGCAGACTAATTTGAACTCTCAAATTGATAATTATTCATATATGCAGTAATTTGCAGTCTTTATTGTGCTCATGTTTACACAGTGGTTTATTGGATGGGGTCTGGTAAAATTATGTGTCTGATGCTCTAAACAAAATTGTGTTGACAGTGACAATAAAATTGCAATTTAGAGAAATAGACTCTTTGAGTCTTGAGTTTTAAGTATTGTCATATATGTTGTCATATAGTGTCATATTTATGTATATTAAAAAATATTTATGCAATCGAAAATGTATATTTTTTAAACATTTATCTCTAAACTACTTCTACTAATTCTGCGGTGCAGGAAAATTCAGTTCACAAAAATAAATAAATAATAAAAATGATAACAAATAACGTGTGGAGTTGGCTTTTACATTTCAAATTATAGAAATAAAATGACAGAACCCAACTGACTTCATTCATTGTCTTCAGATTCTACAGTCTTGTTAGTGTTTGTTGTGGACTCACTCGGGGAAACAGTGAGCGGCAGAGACAATCCAGCGGTTGGAGATTATGGAGCCTCCGCACTGGTGAACCCCGTCGTACTGCAGACTGACCTGCCACGGCCAGCTGCCCTGCCTGCTGTCCAATCCACCCACGATACGATCCGCAGCAAAACTACGCCTCCCGCAGTCTACAGCACATATTATAATATTACACACAGTATTTATCGTCGTAAATACATTCTACTCGTTCTGTATTACTAAACTGAGGAAGGATGACTTGTATACTGCTTAATACATGAAATTGCAATTTACCTTGGCACAATACTGTCAAAACTTCTCTGTTCTCGCAGTCACTATAAGATAAACAAACCTGTCATTTAGAATGTTGTGTTCAACATAATCCAATTTTTTTTACCATGGGAAAAGTGAGTCTTTGATCTTCTTGCCGTGGCTGAGCTCATCTGTTCGGACACAGAAAAACTCTCCTCCATCTCCACTGGCCTCCGGGACAGATGTGATTGAGTAATTCACCACACTGGAAAGTTCATACAGTTTTTAACGTACCTACGCAATTCATGTTGCACAAAACATGTTTAATTCACTGCTCTCACCTCACAAAGCCTACTTCCTCACAGATGATGCTCGCCAGCAGCTCATTGGTCGATGAGGAGCAGACCTGACGCCATCTTTTTTGGGCAGAATCAAAAACTCTCAAGCGCTGGTCAGGTGAGTTTACCTGGACTGTGACAAATTTGTTAGTGTAAGTTAGATTCTAATTTGGACACTACTTTACTTGACTAAAATGTTGTATAATGTGTAACTTTGTTTCTAAGCCTTATCAAATCTATCATACTCTCATCAGTGCATTGTGAGTGTCGGAATCTATACACTAATATTCTTTTGTTACATCACACAACACTCTGTTTAGGCCTACAGCTCTTGCAAATACACACAGTGTTTCCCTGCGTACTCACCGTCATAAAACCCTGTATCTTCCTCCAGTGTACAATATGAAACTGAAAAAGGAAAAATTGCATTATTGATTTGGTTCAAAGCTTTTGGGTTAAATGTTGCATGTTTTTGTGCATTGAAAAGAGATGCTCTCTGACCTACGGCCCAGACAGCTGCCCCAATGGCTCCCAGGGTCATGAGGATCACACAAACTCCAACAACGCGACATGGAGTCAGCACACAGGTCAGAGAGATTGCTCGGCTTCCTGAAATACACATTTCCTCGCAATTTATCTATGATGAAATAATTTGCTTAAAAGGTTCTTTGAAATTGTACATTTCTGTCACATAAATAACACTGATACATGACGATATTAAAAATGTAATATTACACATTGCATTTGCAAATTCTGCCATGATTGTCTTGTGCAGCCTAAAACATTCACTAATACTTTAATTTACATAACCAATAAACAAAAATGTAAATATTAGTCAGCTATCTGCGTGGTCATCAAAATGACAATATTCTTGTGTTTGTTGTTTTGAAGAGGCACATCCGTGCGAGGCAACTGTTATTGAGATTCTGAGCGCTACAAAATAAATTGAATCGAAAATGTAATTGAGTATTTTGTTTATAATTTAGCAGCTGATTTAAAATATATACATATTTCTAACTATATAAAATATCACTGTGCAAAGTGACATTTCTATTTGATTATTATTATTATTTATTTATTTTTATCTGATGTCTTATTGTTATGACTTTTCATTGTTCATTGTTCATTATTTTATTGTTTTGTGTTGCATCGATGACCAAGACAAGTTCCTATGTTTGTGAATTTTGTTCATTGACAATAAACCTATTCTGATTCTGATACATGTAAATATAAACCTAATAATATTGTCTGAAAATACTTATTGGGAAACTCCCAAAAGTTATTGAGATATTATTTTTTGTCAATATTGCCCAAACCTAATCTGTACTCATAATTTGTCGTGTCCATTTACCGGTACTAATTTATTTCATGTATTTAGATTTATTTCTTTTTAAACAGCTTAACTGAATGGAAAGCTTTAAATGCTCATCTCTGTCCATTGGCATAAAAGCGCATTTTCTGACACTGGCCAAAAAGTACAAGTGACATCGACTGGATCAATAGTCTAAAGTCTGACTATTTTAAAGCCAGTACAAACTCTTCAGTTGAGGTGTGGTGCCATGTCAGTGCAACACACACTTTCTTTAATCTTAACGAGACACAATGACCTCCAATTGCAACTTTTTTGGCAGTTTAGGTGTGTAACAATAATCAAAACATCATGACATTGTATCGTCTAAAATCTCTGTAACAGACTTCACAGACCATGATCTTTTGCTACATTTCCGTGCAGACAACATACAACAAATAACTTATTAAACACTTTTATCTTAATTCTTTGGATATGACGGTCGCAATTCACACCAAAGGCTTGTCAGGCATTTTAAAAAGAGAAGCATAATTTATACAGTTCAGTTCTGTAAACCAGATGAATACTGTGGCAATGTTGCTTATTGTTACATCCATTATCGAGATGATTTAATGTCCTCAATGATCAGCTAGGGTATTTATAATCAAAACATCTCCACAAGTCTGTGTATGTTCATAAACGGCTATTTAGAATTAAACTATAACCTACGTCAGAACTTCTCTGGGTGAAGCCCTGGGCCCAGCCTGTCTCCTCCCACACAGGGCACGTGGAAGCTGAGAAGAGACAGAGGGAGCTGAGAGGAGGAGAGACAGAAGGAGCTGAGAGGAGGAGAGACAGAGGGAGCTGAGGAGAGGAGAAACAGAGGAAACTGAGGAGAGGAGACAGAGGGAGCTGAGAGGAGGAGAGACAGAAGGAGCTGAGAGGAGGAGAGACAGAGGGAGCTGAGGAGAGGAGAAACAGAGGAAACTGAGGAGAGGAGACAGAGGGAGCTGAGAGGAGGAGAGACAGAAGGAGCTGAGAGGAGGAGAGACAGAGGGAGCTGAGGAGAGGAGAAACAGAGGAAACTGAGGAGAGGAGACAGAGGGAGCTGAGAGGAGGAGAGACAGAAGGAGCTGAGAGGAGGAGAGACAGAGGGAGCTGAGGAGAGGAGCGACAGAGGGAGCTGAGGAGAGGAGCAACAGAGGAAACTGAGGAGAGGAGAGACAGAGGGAGCTGAGGAGAGGAGAGACAGAAGGAGCTGAGGAGAGGAGAGACAGAAGGAGCTGAGAGGAGGAGAGACAGAGGGAACTGAGGAGAGGAGAGACAGAAGGAGCTGAGGAGAGGAGAGACAGAAGGAGCTGAGAGGAGGAGAGACAGAGGTAGCTGAGGAGAGGAGCAACAGAGGAAACTGAGGAGAGGAGAGACAGAGGGAGCTGAGGAGAGGAGCAACAGAGGAAACTGAGGAGAGGAGAGACAGAGGGAGCTGAGGAGAGGAGCAACAGAGGAAACTGAGGAGAGGAGAGACAGAGGGAGCTGAGGAGAGGAGAGACAGAAGGAGCTGAGGAGAGGAGAGACAGAAGGAGCTGAGAGGAGGAGAGACAGAGGGAACTGAGGAGAGGAGAGACAGAAGGAGCTGAGGAGAGGAGAGACAGAAGGAGCTGAGAGGAGGAGAGACAGAGGTAGCTGAGGAGAGGAGCAACAGAGGAAACTGAGGAGAGGAGAGACAGAGGGAGCTGAGGAGAGGAGCAACAGAGGAAACTGAGGAGAGGAGAGACAGAGGGAGCTGAGGAGAGGAGAGACAGAAGGAGCTGAGGAGAGGAGAGACAGAAGGAGCTGAGAGGAGGAGAGACAGAGGGAACTGAGGAGAGGAGAGACAGAAGGAGCTGAGGAGAGGAGAGACAGAAGGAGCTGAGAGGAGGAGAGACAGAGGGAACTGAGGAGAGGAGAGACAGAGGGAGCTGAGAGGAGAGACAGAGGAAGCTGAGAGGAGAGACAGAGGGAAATGAGGAGAGGAGAGACAGAGGGAGCTGAGAGGAGAGACAGAGGGAGCTGAGAGGAGGAGAGACAGAGGTAGCTGAGGAGAGGAGCAACAGAGGAAACTGAGGAGAGGAGAGACAGAGGGAGCTGAGGAGAGGAGAGACAGAAGGAGCTGAGGAGAGGAGAGACAGAAGGAGCTGAGAGGAGGAGAGACAGAGGGAACTGAGGAGAGACAGAAGGAGCTGAGGAGAGGAGAGACAGAAGGAGCTGAGAGGAGGAAAGGCAGAGGGAACTGAGGAGAGGAGAGACAGAGGGAGCTGAGAGGAGAGACAGAGGAAGCTGAGAGGAGAGACAGAGGGAGCCGAGGAGAGGAGAGACAGAGGGAGCTGAGAGGAGAGACAGAGGGAGCTGAGGAGGAGAGGAGAGACAGAGGGAGCTGAGGAGGAGAGGATAGACAAAGGGAGCTGAGGAGGAGAGACAGAGGAAGCTGAGAGGAGAGACAGAGGGAGCTGAGGAGAGGAGAGACAGAGGGAGCTGAGAGGAGAGACAGAGGGAGCTGAGGAGGAGAGGAGAGACAGAGGGAGCTGAGGAGGAGAGGATAGACAAAGGGAGCTGAGGAGGAGAGACAGAGGGAGCTGAGGAGGAAAGTATCGACAGAGGGAGCTGAGAGGAGAGGATAGACAGGGAGCTGAGAGGAGAAGAGGATAGACAGGGGGCTGAGAGGAGGAGAGGATGGACAGAGAGAGCTGAGAGGAGGAGACAGGGAGCTGAGAGGAGAGACTTTTATTTCAGGTTACTTTAGGCATTTGTTTCGAAACAATTATAATATCTCGTCAAATGACTAAATAATAGAAATGGGCCCTTTTCAAAAACATTAGAACTGAACTCGATCGAATTTGTTTTTAATTAATATATGGCATTTTTTGACCCTTTGTTTGACTTTTTTTTTTTAATTGCATGTAAGTTAGAGAAGTGGGTGGAGATAAGGGAAAAGGTGAAAACAGAGCCCTCAAGCCTCAAATACAGGACAATACAGGATTACTCATACATTAACATAACATACATAAATGAATTGAGAAATAAACATTTTAGTAAGCTTATGACAGGTAACACCATTATAACACAAGTCGATGTCCCCTTTAAAATTGAAAGCCATTATAAAAACGTGAATCCTATCTTATTGGACAAGCCTACGTTACTGGTACGCTCCAATTTATTTTACAATGTACAGTATTTTGGAAATATGACTCAATCAAATAGGAACCAATAATATCCTTCCTTTTGCCTTTTGTCACACACATCTCTCCAAAAACCTCATATCTCGGAATGACTGCTGCTTCTTCCATTTCAAACATCTATTCAACACCGTTATCATGTTATTGTTCAAGGCTTATGTTGGGATGAATGCCTGAACTGTCACAGAGCAATGAGGGGGAAGTCGCTTTATCTGCCAATGTACTATTATGTTTGAAAGCTGTCAATAAACTTTGTTCAGGACATTCACTTTTTTTACCTCAGCCTTACCGTTCCTTGGTCCCCCATGCCCATTTTTCTATCAGTTACAACAGAACAAATGGGCTTTTGTTTCTTTTTCTACCTGAGAGCAGCTTCATGTGAGAGTCTTTGTCCGAGCACTGCAGCCACGACATACCACATGTACTATGCATCATGTAGTTACATAGACTTTAGGCAAGGCAAGTCTATGTTTAGAGCACAATTCATACATGAGCCAGTTCAAAGTGCTTCAGACAACAGGAACAAATACATTCAAATCACAAAACAGATAACAACATGAAAGAGATACAATCTTTTCAGGCCCATGCGCGGCTAAATGAAACTAAATGAAACAGTTTTTAGCCTGGATTTGAACATTGTCAGAGTAGAAGCCTGTCTCACATCTGCAGGAAGACTGTTCTAGATTTCATGTGCCTTTTGTCTTGAACCATAAACATTACGTTATTACCATTACACAGTAACAGTACACTTATGTGAAAGAAACAAACTGATAAATGCATTGGTAAGTTAAGTTATTTGCTTCACGTTTATCAAGTTTCCTGACTTCTGCACAATCCGAGTTTGGGATTAAATTAGTAATATAATTAATTACAATCTAACTACAATGCTTTATAAATGTATAGTGAACAGTTAAAAATTTCAGCTGTGCCACGTTGTGCAAAGTGAGGCGTGGTCAAGACCAATGTGAGAAACAGCAGAGACAGCGCGAGCCTGACTCACAGCATGTTGCCGTAGAAACAAGAAGAAATAAACAGCCAATGTCATAAATATTAGTCATCTTACAACCAAAGCCTTCACATACTGTATGCTTATTGTGCATCAAGTTTAGGGTAAACAAGTTAAATACAATGTAAACACAGACCTTTTCCACAATTGGAGGGTGTCCCACCTAGAGTTAAGTACAGGCGTGCTCTAAACCAACCACATCATAAAACCTTAAGACCAGCTCAAGATGAGACTCTGAATTACAGGGCTCATTTGGACTCACAGGCAAAATCAAATTCAACGAGTAACTGAGAACATGAGCAAACTGCAGAGACTTCATGAAGACAACAACAGGATCCGGACGAGATGTGACTGCCTGTGTTCCAGGGTTAGTCCCTTAGTCCTGGGTTAGAGCCACAGCTTGGGGGAGATATTTAACTGTCAAATGTAAGTGCTTTGTCCGTGTTTTATATGTTAACATGTTGTTCTGTGACAACAACAGACAACAGTCAGCACTAAAAACGTGTTCAGGTTTATATCACCTTTGATATCAGTATAATTTCGCAATTTACAAGGTCTGAATCTAGAGACCCTTTTATCAACACATAGAAAGAGTAAACAGTTTTGAAATGACATTACCTCATGAGAGGGATGAAGTTTGACTTCAAAGATATTCATATTAACGTAAATTATTTTATCTGTAAGATATTTTGCTGTTATATTTACTATTTATTTTGTTTTCATTTTAGGTTAATCTATGCAGTGATTAAACATGTTTTGTTATAAGTTTAGAGATAGAATGTGTCTTTGCAACACATGGGCAACAGCTGCCCTAGATCTGCAATGACTAGAAAGGGTCTAACCTCATCTCAATTTAGTAACTACGTGTACGTATAAGGAAAACTTCTATTATACAACAATGACAAATTGACACAATTTGCAACACTATCACAGACTTTCCTGGTTAAATAAAGGTACATAGATTACCACAACAAGGCTGAACATTACTGTATCAACAACAAAAGTCAGACCTAAAATATGAGTGTATAACAGTTAATGGTTAACAGTGTCATGGACTGATGTCTGACAAACAGACAGTGCACATGAGCAGCAGCATGAGCAGCAGCATGAGCAGCAGCATGAGCAGCAGCATGACCACAGCATAACTTTGTGTATGTGTCTTTTTACTGGAGCATACATACTGTAAGCGTGGGGGAGAGTCATACTCACCCATCTTTCCCTCCGTCACCACTTTCTCTGCATACATCTTTAGGAGCCTGGGGTAAAACGTCTTTCCTCCTCACAAATGTTCTATTTGAGAGATAAATCCTGTGCCAAAATAAAATCATTCTAGTTTGAAAAGCAAATATTTCATAACAGCACATTCAGTACTAAATGCAGTTGAGGTTACGGTTTATTTAAATGTATATATTAGTTCTTAATGCACATAATGCCATACAGTCTAGGTTAGTGTTTCTCAAACTGTAGTAAGTGTACTACTGGTTGTACCCAACTTTTCAGTTCTAATGTTTACTTCTTTTAGAGTAGATTTTCTTATCATTTTTACCCTTCCTTGAATAATGTCTTTGTTAAAACTATGTGGCACTGGTATATTCCAACTTAAGACCCCGTTTAGCCCTAGATAAGACCTAGAATACTCCTGTTATTGACCCAGTAAAGATCTGGTGGTATTCGGGAACCAAATATTTTCTTTGGTGGTACTTGGTGTTGAAAGTTTGAGAGCCACTGGTCTAGGTCAGTGATTCTTAACCATGGGGCCGGGCCATGACCTTATTTACAGCACACAAGATGTGTCATAATAATATGAATTGGCTGTAGATTCATAATGCACTAATATACATGTCTAAATGTGGTTAGTTGAATAGCCTATTACAGGCCAGACTGTATTTTTTCAATCCCAAAGGTAAATCTTATTAAGTGTCTGATACAACAAAATTGCTCATATAACACAATAGTTTCATGTTTAGAAGACAAAATTGACATTCGTATTACATAAGCATAAGCCTAACCAGTGTATAGGTGTAGGTCAATGCAAAGAGACTCACCTGAGTCTCCTTTAACAGGTGAAGTTGCTCTGAAAAAAGAGCCTCTTCGCTCCAGTTTAGGTGTAAATCTGTTTCAATAAAGGATAATGTTCATAATCCAAAGCAGATAAATCCCAGTTTGCGTAAATCCTTTTGTTCCATCCGCAGGTTAGTGACCCCAAAGCGAGAACAGATGAACAAACTGCGCTTCAGCCACAAACAAACGCCTTTAGTCTAACCAAAGCCATAGCCGTTCTTCTCTGACAGAAAAGAGAGGGACATTTGGAGAGATGTGTGTTGATTTGGTCAAGAGTTGCTCGTTCTTTACTCCGGTTTGAGCTGTGCCTTTAGCAGCATCGAGCAGTGCGCACTGGAGGGGCACCGCTGACGTCAAGTCCCGTCTGAAAATGGACACAAGGGGGACATGAGAGCGCCACTCAAATGGCTCTGACCCGGGACAGTGCACACCTGCCCAGGTACAGCACGAGGTCCATAGCCCACAGACCTCCACTGATGCTGATGCACGTGTGGGATTTATAATAGTGTATCTCTTAGACACGTTTCTCAACCTGCTCAAATAACTGTACACCCCAGTGTGCGGTAGGCCAGGCTTTTCCCATAGGCCTGCATCCACAACACGTGACTACAACACGTGACCTAAATGTTACTTCTGTTGAGGACAATCACACTTATTGAACCCTGCCACTCTTTGACAAAAGGTGCGTCACAAAAGCTGATGAACTGAAAAAGTGTAAATTGTAGACATCAACAACTCAAATAAATAGCTTTTGGCCACTTCTTTAATTTCTTGGTCATTGTCTGTCAACTAAACCAACTTCTGTTTTCAAGTTCCCTTTAAGTGTAAAACGGAAGACGTGATGACAGAAGAGTCTAAAAAAAGGAGCTTCAGTCATTTGCATTGAGAGCCAGGTGAAGGAGATTCCCAAAAGTGCCACTCCAGAAGAAGGACCAGGATGGAGACGCACGTCACTCTACACATGAGTTGGATCGCTCTTATCATCTTTCTCAGCGGTAAGTCCATGTTCTATACTGAAGGAATTAACCCAATCCAGAGGGAAGATAAGTTAGACATTTTAAGTAAATTTACTCAATACCAAGCTGTACCATAGTAGTACTAGTAGACGTACTAATGGTTTTATTAAATGCAAATTGGTCTACGAGCACTTAAAATACTAAAAGTAAAGATGTTCAACGAACACACCTTTAGTTACATCCAGAACAGTATTTCCAATCAGACACTCAAATATTCACTTTGTTTTCATAAAGTATTGTTCTTTCCGAAAATGACTTTGATTTGTTTGTTTGTTTGTTTGTTTGTTTGTTTTCGCTCCAATGCTCTCTGCTGTTAGGGGTTCTTGCTGCTGATTGGTCGGTGAACGTTCCCAGTCAGATCTGCACTGTGACTGGCTCCTCGGTGGTTCTCCCTTGTACCTACAACTTTCCTGAAAGCAAAGATGGACACCAGGTTGAAGTCAAGTCTGCAATGTGGTGTTTAGGAAATGAACGCTGCATCACACCAAGGTTAGTTTAATACATGTGCACCCACACCTTATAAAAGTCAGTAATATCATTGGCTCGAGCCATGGAATGGAATGGAATGCGACGACTTTGTTCTTGGCTGGTTTCTTATTATTATTATTATTATTCATGGTCATTTTTCCCCAACTCGGGCATTTTTGACCCCCTGAACATTGATGAATGTCACACATGGGGGCATAGGTCACAAGGGGACATAGACGCAATCGGCTCGGCCCAACCTCCAATAAAATGGAGGTTGCAAGAACGCCCATCTCAACAGTGCCAACTAGTTCAAAAAAGAAATAACATGAAACTCTTAATCTTTGGCCTAGGCACATGAGACTTGGGACAGTGATAGAGCTACCTTTGACCTCTGACCTTTGACGAGTAAAACGCACCTGGCAGCATCGCTCTATGGTAAACAGGAAGTCAGCCTTGTCGAATCAAAGTGGCACCGCCACGTTTGACTTTTTTTTTTCAAAATCGTACTTGTCCTAGGTTTTTTGTCCGATCGAGCTCAAAACAACACCTTTTGCATCTAAAGACATTGAAATTTAATAAATATTCAAAATAAATGTTGATATTAAGACGCCCTCAAAAAGGCTTAATTCCCTGTTTTTTCAAGGACAAGTCCCGCCTATTGGAAATGATCTACGGAGCTCATATTTCACTCACTAATGCGTTTTTATGATCTGATTGGAAATAATTAATATCCATGTAACAAATTTACTCTATAGCGCCCCCTACCCATTGTGTGAAAAACTCAACATTGTCTGATTTGTTTGAAACTCATGGATTATATACTCCTCAAGACTCCATGAAAAAAGTGCATTGCAGATATTGTGTATTTTTAACTATTGGCCAGCAGGGGCGCAATTAATGCCTTCACTTCCTCTTCCTCTTTTATTTTGATGGGACATTTCCTCTCGTGCCGTGGTCTTAGCATTAGCATTAGCATCAGCATTGGCAGCAGGTCTCTGTTGCCAATGCAACATGGAGGTACAGGGAGGAGGGGGGTACGGTGTAAAGTCTCAAGAATAAAGTCTAAAGAATTTCACTCACTAATGCAGTTTTATGGTCTGATTGGAAATAATTAATAACCATATAACAAATTTACTCTATAGCGCCCCCTACCCATTGTGTGAAAAACTCAACATTGTCTGATTTGTTTGAAACAAAAAAAGTGCATTACAGATATTGTGTATTTTCACAATTGGCCAGCAGGGGCGCAATGAACATATCCTCTCGTGCCGTGGTCTTAGCATTAGCATTAGCATCAGCATTGGTGGCAGGTCTGTGTTGCTAGGTGATGGAGGTACAGGGAGGAGGAGGTCTAAAGAGTAAAGTCTAAAGAATAAAGTCTAAGAGAATGCAGTGTCGGGGCAATCGCGATCAAAACACGGTCACGCGGGAAGGCGGTCGCGCGGGAAGGCGGTCGCGCGGGTGCCTTTAATTTATGGTCTCATTTTGTTTCAGATATGTTTACCACAGTGCAGGTATCCTCCTTGAGCCGTCGTTCCAAAGCAGAGTCGAGTATCTTGGAAACCTGGGATCAAAGAACTGTTCAGTAAAGATTTCAGCTCTGCAAGAATCAGATAGTGGGACCTATGTTTTCTACCTCATCACCAACCACACCACAGAGAAGATGCCAGCGCAGAGGGGAACCCAACTACTGGTGTCAGGTGGGTATTCAACTTTTCATATTCGGAATGAGACTAAATACCTGAACAAGGCACTTTGCATCATGTGGATATATTAAAACTCCTTAATAGACAAACACGGACAATCAATGTGTTTAAAATTTTCATAATGTTTTTGAAAAATTAGGTGTAATCAACCCAAACAGAGCTGGTTCACATCCCATCAAAAGGGCGTAGTTTAGTTGTGTTCCTGGGCAATATTATTTATTCATACTGTAGTATTTTAAAATCTGTCTGGGACTAAATTTGGAATAACCCATATTATTACTATACCAGGGGCCTCATTTATAAACTGCGTACGTACAATGATTTTAACTTATAATATATTAAAAGAGAATTTGATATGCAAATGGGCCGTCCGGGTCTGGTCCAAAAACTTTGACCTTTACGAGTCTTATTAAAGATGAGGCAGACGGAGAAACAAACAGTGTTGTGTGTTTTTTGTGTCCAAACATACACTTTTACTAAGACAAGCCTGCATCAGGGACTTAAGTTAAACATGTCAAGACCATTTTGACTTTGTTTTTGTTTGAGGCAAATCAATGTGACTCAAAACCCGCAAGTCCTGGTGTACTTTGTGGTAAGAATGAAGAAATGTGGTTTGCCGTCTTAAACTCTGCTGTCACTCACAACATTAAAACCGTGACTAATAACTTGTTTTCCACAGGTTCTCCAGCAGCCGTGTCAGTGTTAGCCGGTCCCTCCTCAGTTATAGCCGAGGGAGAGTCGGTGAGTCTGTCCTGCTGCAGCCCTGGACCATCATCTGAGGTTCTCTGGTTCAAGACCCCCAGCTCGGCCCCAAAGCACAATGGATCAGAGTGGACCATCAGTAAAACTACACATGAAGACTCAGGAATCTATTACTGTCGAGTCCAGACAAAGGAGCAAGTTCGGAAGTCAAAAGGGCTGGTTCTTAATGTACAATGTGAGCGAGATATGGCTTAAGTTTATCACTACTAGTGGTTTGTCTTGACAATCCTCATTGTTTTATTTTATTCATGTTTTTGTTTGACTCCAAAAATTAAGAAACATTGAAATTATATACAACAAGAAATATAATGTAAAGAAAAACTGTTTAGAAAATAAGTTGCTAAAGTAAAGAAATACATATTTTTAACTGAGTTACCTTTGAAGATGGCAGTAAAAGTAGCAACTCAAGCCACGAGGGGGATGTAAAATAGATTTTGGAAGTATTTGTCAATGCAGGTAACTGTTCACAACCTTGACTTAGATTGTATTGTTATTTTCACAGACGCCCCGAGAAACACCGTCATTTCTGCCTCCTCATCTGTCACTCTGACCTGCAGCAGTGACGCAAACCCCCCCGTCCTGACGTACACCTGGTATACGGGTGCAGCCTGTGACTCCAGAGCAGACACTAGTTTTTATAAGTCTATCCAGTCTTACGTCCCAGCAACAGTAGGAGGTCTCACTCTGAGCAGAATAAACATCAGCTCTGACCCGAGTGAAGAGCACTGCTGTGTGGCCCGAAACCGACACGGGTCACAGAAGAGCTCCGTAGTCAGCACGTCGTCAGGTACAAGGTTTACACAGTCAGTGAGCAGGGCTTGGTCAGTTCATGGTAGATTAGACTTTATCATAACGATGAAGAAAATATGTTTAACATTCACTGATAACAATTATTATGAGTGCCATTTCTAAAACACATTTACTCTGAGTCGAATACAAATTAGTTTTAGCTTGCCTATTTTTTAAAGTTAACATGATGTGTTTTAGGCAATGATTTGGTCTTCATACTTACTTATTTTTACTCTTCCAGTTTTACGCCTGTTAATATGTGTGTTTTCTTTTTACAGAAACCTCAAACTCAGGAGACAGAAAGGTGCTTATCATAGTGACCATTGCTGTGTTGCTGGCAATTATTGCTATCATTGCCTTTGTTATGACAAGGTAAGCAATCTCAATAGTTTTGATTTATTTATTTTAAATAATTTAATGGAGTGCATGGGTCATAGTGGTGAGCTTCCAAAGGCCCACGTGTTTTTACATTTTGTCTTAAATAATTGTTTATTCATTTTTGGTCTTTTCAGAAGAAAAAAATCTTCAAGGAACCAGTCATATGCTCTTGCTGCAACTTCTGCAGAAACCTAATTTCTGAAAAACTTATTTTCTTATTATGTATTGTAGTTAGCAGCACGTTTTTTAACAACTTCATCCAGAAAGACCAAAGCTTTTTTTTTAACAACAGTCCACAGCCAAAGACACAGAACTGGGGCTGAAAGTGTGTTGTTGAGACCGGAAACCACTTCCAGGCCTGGGTCATTTTAAATGAGCTCAAACGTGATAAAGACTGAAGAAAACTGAAGGAGGAGGGAGACAACGAGGACAGTGACTCGGACAAAAGGACAACGCACTGATACAAGACTGTCCCATCCCACTGCTGCTCCAAGGATTATTTTTAGATTAAAAAAACAACCATCATATTGTAAGCGTTTTTATGTAATCAGCTTTACTGTTTTAAAGTTTTCTTTTTAAAAAGTATAAATTAATTTGTGTTCAGTCAATGGTATGAGATTGTAAACTGTATTTGTAGTCTACTGTAGGCCTTTAACATTTATGATGTATTATAAGAGGTTGTGCACAAGAGGGCGACAAACACCTAAATACTCCAAACTTTTCAGGTCATTTGTGTTCTGCTCTGAACTAGATGATTCTTGCAGACATCTTTTTGTCCATGTTGATTTAATGTAGGTCAAATACTCAATTTATCCCTGACCATTTTCGCATCCACATTTTCCAAAATAATTTCAGCAATACATTATTTCTTCATGGCACACTTTTAGTTTTGATTCTGCAAGTATTTGATTTCCTGTAGCCTTTGTAGTTCATCACATGTATGAGAAACCTTAAAATCTTGTTTTGTTTTTGACAATATTTTACCTTTTATAAGTTAAATATATCATTAAAATCAGGGCCGGCCCAAGCCTTCATGGGGCCCTAAGCGAAAACATTTTTGGGGGCCCCTCACCACGTCATCAGAATCAGTTTTATTGCCATTGTCAGTGAACAATTCACATATGGGAACTTTCTTCAACGCAAACAAAGCGCACCAAAACTCCAGGGCATCCATTTGCCAGTTAGTTTATTCTCAACACCTCACAAGCTCAAATATTGATAACTTAAATCCCACAATGCAACTTGGTATTCCGCTGACATCACCTCTACTCCCTGTACAAATAACACACGTCCCAGATATGTTTTTGGGTGTATTTGTGGGCGTTAAGGGTCTACAGCCACATTAGCACATTAGTTTAAATTAATGAACAGGGGGGTCTGGGGGCCCTCCCCCAGAGATTTTCAGACCTTTTTTGGGTCTTCTGCTGCATTTTAATGTGGTCCAGCCGGCTAAAGTAAGAGTAAAATGTTGAGGTTGTAATGCTATAAAATGATGATGTGATGAAACTGTGCCAGGAGAATATGACTAAAGCCAGTTATTAATACATTAGTGTACTTAATTACTCAATACAATATTGGCTATGAAAAATAATTATGGTCAAATTGATTCATTTTAACTGAAAATGTAAAAGTAATAGTTATCCTTACTAATTTATCTTTTACAGCTCCCAACTATTCCTTCTTGCTAAAGTGACAAAACAAGTTATATTAAATTAAACAAATGGCATAAGCATTGCCTGATTAACAATTAACACTGATAAAACAAACATGTTATTCCCAGAGAATGAACAGAACAAGAAGTGAAGGTCCAAACCTCGCTATAGTGAAGAGACTGCGTTTCTGCAACTTTGCCACTTTTATATAAAAATATATAGTAAGATTCTATAACAGACGTAATCATAATATGTCTAGTTATTTTTCACTATCAATTTATTATAATTTATAACAAATAGTCTAAAGATGCTTTTTAAATCAATTGAAACGTTTTATTGCTCTATTAAAAGTTAATTACAATATAAATGTTTGTTCTGATCAGAACACCACACACTGGACTCCTGCATGAAACAATGCTGCGATGTGATTGGCTGATGGACCTCACGTGCATAAACCTTTACGTTCCTCTTATTGCACTTTAAGAAGTCAAACAGACATCACGAGTCACGATTGATCTCACACATGGTGATGTGAGAGAGAGGGGACGCAAACTCAAACCGCTCATCTCTGACTGAGGCTGCACAGGGGCCCGGGACAGGGGCCCGGGACAGGGGCCCGGGACAGGGGCCCGGGGCCCGGGACAGGGGCCCGGGACAGGGGCCCGGGACAGGGGCCGCACACTGTTCACTCCAAAGTCTCACGTCAGAGGTTCTGGACGAGACGGCGCTCGTCTGGACCGGATCTCCGCCTCTTAGTGACCCGGGGCACAGACGCCCCTCACCGGCCTCACCTGCAGCTGACACTACGGGGCTGGTGTAAATGTTAAGCTTTATTATCTTTCATTCAGACATATTATTGTGCGCGGGGCAGAGCTCTCGTCGCCTCCAGCCTGAGCGAACTAACGTGACAGAATCGTGTTGTTTCAAACAGCAGCATTAACCGTCTCTTTGTAAGAGAAGTTCAATACCTGGAGAGTGTTGTTGAGTTTGCAGTTTCTTTACATCGTCGGCATCGGGGGGATATATTCCTCTGGACATGAGGACCATGTTCTGTTGTGTTTATGTTTTGCTCTCGAGCTCCTCGCGCACAATGAAGTTGCCCAATCAGCGCAGGTTTGGTGTCTCGGTTGCCAGATTGTCATTACAAATAAATGCGGTTTGTGCGTTATAATGTTACCGCTGTGTGCGCTGCCGCGCCAGCAGCGCTACTACACTAGTGGCGCACGCTGCGCTTGCACTTCGCATACGACGGGTTGCCAGATTGGGGGCCCTATTAACGCCTCGGGGCCCTACGCGACTGCTTAGTTCGCTTATAGGCTGGGCCGGCCCTGAAAAATATGTCTGTAGTAGGGGCAAGTTTTTGAGATATTTTGAAGAGGAAGAACGTCATCAGGAGGAATGTTGGCAGTGAAATGCAAATGAGATTTGTAGCACCTTCAGTGAGCGTCTCCAAGTCAAGCTCAACCAGTTTGTCTAGTTTCAAACAAACACTTTCGGGAAAGTAAATGTTTTTTGTAAGTGCAGTGCAACAGGAAGATGTGAGTCAAACAACACAGGTGAGCAACTTTCTTTTGATTTCTCAAAACATTTATTTTATTAACGTTATAACATACAAAAGTATTCACATGTGTTGTGACTAGTATATTTGTCTTAATAACTAAGCTGTTCAACATGTATGCAATATATAACATCTTGGTTTGTCACTGTTGTATTAATGTGCGTTATTTAAAATTCTAAAGAAATTGTAAACACTTAAAATCAGAGCCAACAGAACAAAGCAACATGGAGAAGAAAGTTGTGGAGCTGTTTGGGAGGAAGAGCGTCTTTGTGGTTCTGGCCATTCTTCAGATCTCAAAACACACCTCAGGTAAGTATTTCCTGCAACAACAAAACTGAATAAAAATAGATTTCAATAAAACTTAAAAGAGAATGTGTAGTGCCACACACAAATTGTCAAATGTAGGGCGACCAAAAAATACAAACATCTACAATGAGTAGGTTGAAATATATTTACTTATTTGGCAAAGACAGACTTCCTCATACCCCAATCAATCTTACCACATTTGTAACAAACTGTGTTAATAAGAAAAAATGTAAAATTATTATATAGTTATATTATATACATTTTCTGTGATCGGGTCACCACTACAGTTTAGCAACCTGCAGAGTCAGGTTTGAATCCTGTACCTCCTGGTGACTGAGCAAAAATAAGCCTGACACTCCACTTAATAATTTATGTCCACTAAAAAGATTCTTCCAGAATTAAAATTAAATTGATTTAGTTTACCAAAATGTGTTAAAAATAAATGTTCAAACGATAAAACAAAGGGGGAGATTAACTAGAACAAAGAAGGAGGAGAGAATGAAGTCAAAGACTGTCTCTTCCTGCTGCAGCCACCTCCAGGTAGAGACTTCTCCTCCGTCTTTAGGGAGGCCACAAGATGGAGACAACTCTAATATTAATTAGACACAGTTAAAGCAAAATCTCCTTTTTTGTCTACTACACAACCTTATCACTGGGTTCTCCCAAACGCAAAGTTTGTTGACCTAAAAAACATAATTAAACTGTTACTAAGATCTGTTGTTCAGGCTGCCATCTCTGCTGTCGTCTGGTAATCATGAGGTAACCTGTTTAAGCTTGATTGTGTTTCACTAATGAGAAAGCTTTCCGCTCCTCTTCTTTTCAGCTCAAAAGACCACCACCACTTCCTCCACCACCACTGTCCCACCCTCCACCTCGACTGCCCCTGGGCCGTCCCGCAGCTACCTGACTGTGCCCTCAAACATGACAGTAGGACTGGGTGATCCGGTTCAGTTTTTGTGTGGAGTCCCCAAAAACTCTGAGGGTTTAACCTTCACCTTCTATGGAAGCAGTCACAACTACAGCCTCAGCTGCCCCAGTGGACATGTCAAGGACATACCACAGGTAAGAAACACTGCAGTAGAAATAGGCACCACAGGCACCAAGTCACAAGTCTCAAAATACTGTATAGTATACAGAGGGTGGGTACAAACTACGTGGCACAGATAAATGACAGTTATGTCTATCCATTTGCAATAATTAATATATTTTCAGAGAGCTACCAAAGACCTTTTGTAATATGGTCAATAGCCATTATACAGATTTCTATTTTTATGTAAAGAAATTAATGAATGAATTTAAAGAAATGTACAGAGTAATTTGTGTTACCCAACGAAATAATTAATATCATATCATTGTAGTGAAACTCATTTAATGTGGCATTTAAATATGATCTGTCAAAAGCCTTCCTTGGGACTGGTGTTGGGAATAGGGATGGGATGATAAATAATATTGTTTATTGTGATAAAAGAGAAAATAATCGTTTGATAAAAGAGATAATAATCGTTTGTAGTACATTTGGTATGATCACGATAATCTCCATTTTATCAACTAATTGTTTTAAAAAAGCCAGTTATCTTTTATATTTTTCTCTAGATGGTGGTAGTTTCAACAAAATACATTTCTATGATAGTTATTTAAACATTTTCAAATTATAATAATGAATATACATTCTATTTTAGACTGTCAGCAATTTTAATTCTTGTGATATAATTGATATAAAAGGATTCAGGCCATCATAATCGTGATACAAAATGGCATTATCGTCCAATGCCTTCTTGTGAACAGGCTCTAAATACTGTGATACCTCAATCAGGTTACTACAGGTCAACCATGTCAAGTTAACAATCAATAAACAAATACATAAATTATGCATCCTTATTTTCCAGGCTCTTGAGGGGTCTTGTCAGGTGCATTTGGAAGAGCTGTTGGCTCGGTGGGTCCTCAAAGGCACGTCTTTACCGGACAATGGTGCACGGGTGGTATGTCAGCGAAGAGGCCACCCGGCTGCACCTACTGCACACTTACATGTATATGGTACGGTCGCTCAATTCAACTACTATAACCAGAAATAAACCAATATTAATACTAATAGTATTTATTTACCAGATAATGGCTCGGGAAACTCTCTACTGATTGGAGTGGCCCTTGGAGGATTTTTTGGTGTAATAGCAGTGTTTGGTTTGCTGTACCTGATGCTCACCAGATCTGAGAGACTCCGGATCTGCTTCAGAGGTGAGATTACCTTATATGTCCAGCAGAGAGAAGCATTTAGCAGACAAACTTGTAATAGTGATAGACAACAACTTAATTACAAATCAACAGTTTATAATGTATATTGTTCTTTGGGACTTTCCTCAGGAAAAGACAACGGACCAGACGATCTGACAGAGATTGTGGACAACATTGAATCCACTGATATATCTCCTCTGCCCAGTCTCAGTGAGAAAATGAGAGATCTGTGATGAAGCTTGGATAAGCCTGATAACTTTCTTTTCACTAATGAAGTACATCTATTAACAAAATGTAACAGTGATTGCACTTATTCTAAAACATGAAGGCTCAGATGAAAAAGTTCCTCATTATGTCCAGCAGAGAAGTATTGTACGAATATCTAATCTCTTTTATCTCAATAATCTTGAATTAACATGAACATGAATGAATGAATGAATGAATGCATAAAGCACTATTTTTCCCCAAACAACTCATGCAGTGAATTTACTCTAATTACACTTGTGTTTGTATTAAGAATGATGTATGCTGACGCTGATACAATGTACTAATAAAATACTTAACTCCTTCAGTCTATAATTACATATTACGCTTTCTAGTGGTCAACACGTCACATTTCACAAAGAATTCCACAGTAGCAGGGAAGAATGCACACAGCATTATGGACTAGAGGTGTAATTGATACATAGATCTACAAAAAATGAATTTGAGCTTCAATAACAAATAACCTTTTTGACCACTAAAAGAATACAGATAATCTAACGTAATAAAAACGTAATACAATAGACAGTGGGCAGATATTAGCCTGTTTTTACTTATAATATAGACAAAATAGATTAGTTTCTTTGACCTGAATAACAAAAATAACATTATCTTTTATTCTGGTCTTGTGCTAAGTGTTGTCTGAGTAGAGGACTGAAGCCTTCCTGTGTGGCCCTCAGTTCATCAGCTCGTCGGGTCCTTCATGTTGTGACACCTGACAGAGGTCACACACACCACACACAGGCAGCGGCTGGCCAGCAGGGGGCGCCTCTCCAATGAGCCTGACCCACAACAGAAACAGAGCTACATGTTTACTCAGCTGCTCACACGCCTCATGCAACTTTATGACACTTTCCGATCTGTCTACGCCGACACTGTCTAGAGCAAAGCACAGGGAAGTCAAATCGCCAAATCTGCACACTATACAGTTAAAGTAGAATGTGTTGCCCTGGCATTTAACTCTACAAACTGCAGTGGATGGGAAAAGGGCAAAGGCGGGGCAGGCACAGAACTATAACGAATTTTGACTTTTATATTGATTCAGTGGATGAAACTTAATTAATAAAATGTCTTCGACACCGGGGAGGATGTCACCCTGCATTTTTTTTCTTCTTCCCTGAAATAAACAGTTTGATCACAAAAGAGAAGAAGCAGATTTGTGTGTTTTTAGGGTCCGCACTTTTGAACTGATTTAATCTAATTTTACAATAAAGAAATAATGTAGTAATTTCATATTTAAATATTATTTTATATTTTATAGCAAGTATACATTTCTTAATTATATATTGAATTTATCAGATTAAAGTCAGTCAGCCTCAGCCCACAGAAGTGCCTCTAGGGCAGGGGTGCCCAAATTTGCCCTGCTGTCACAGTGAAAGACAGAGATGAGATGTTGTTCTTTCATTTATGTTTCTGTTATGTTAATTTTCACAGACAGAGACTGAAATGTGACAAAAAGTGTGACAACATGCCCGGACCCTCCAACCCATAAAATGAGCACATCGGACCTAATTGGACGGTTATTCAGTTTTTACACTGTATTATTTAACGTCGATTGATTGTTTATATAAGTGAATAACGCAGTGAAGACACCATGATGTTGTGAGTGATTTGACTGAATTGTGCGTGGATTTGAGCCCTGCAGCTCCTTGTTGATGTATAAACAGTACAAACACCGTCATCGCAGAGGGCCGTGCTGAAAGTGTCAGCAAATCTCTGTGTCCCTGTACTGTGTGTGAGTGTGTAACCAGATAACATACCACATGATAACCTGCATTGTTCATGGTGTATTTGAGACGACCTCCAAAGTACAATGTTGTGTGAGAGATAACTCAGTCAACAATAGGTTAATGATTTGATTGAGTTAAACAAGGAATTTATAGTATGTGATGTGATGTGAATGATGGAAGTGACATTTTACAACTTCCTGTGGAAAAAGCCCTTAGTATGGACAAGTGACATTGAAATGTGACGCTCTTTACAGTTCATTTTAGTGTAGAAAAGTTGTGTGAATGTAATGTTTTTTTATTGAAGAATAAGTATGTCTATTGAAGTAAAAGTATATGCTTCAATTGTGTATGTAAAACTTGTAATACAATATAGGTCAACCATGATAATTAAATCCCAGTATTTTTAGTAAGTTGTTTTGCCATATTCAACATCCTTAAATGGCATGGCAAGGTGCACTTGATATGTTAAAAAAATGCAATCAGCAATTAATCAATAGTTATACTCTTATTTCTAGACTAGATAATGGTCCAGGAAACTGTCCTGAGGATTTTTTTTGATTTATCAACAGTATTTGGTTTGTTGTACCACAAGATTATATCAATCAGTCAAGTATGCTTTGTGCCCACTAACTGTGGTACTGGGTACATTAAATAGACCAGTTCACTGTATAGTCAATACTTTAAACTGTTATTACTTTTTTCTGTTTTCCCCGCACCCTGAACACACTGGAATAGACTCTTTGTGCTGTTGAATAATGATCTTATGTCCGCACAAAAGCAAACTACGCTCTAAACACTTTAATGCTTGACAAAATGGCGTAAAAGATCACGTGACTCTACAATGAAACATCGTAATTGTATTGTGTTGATTACATTAAATATTTAAAGCTCGCTCAATAGTTTATAATCACTAATGATGCTTGAGTTGAAATGATATCCATAGCACAGAGCCTCACACACTCATAGCTGGGCTAATTTTGTCATGACAGAGAACAAAGTGACCTACAGTAAGCTTTATGTAGACACAAACAGTGTGACTGAGCCTTATAGCCTTTTCCACACCTCAAAAATGTATAATTAAATATCTGAAATAAGTAAAAGAAGGAGCTAGTATGAATTGAGTTGTCCATTGCATTATCTCTGGTGTTAGCGTTTATCTCATTGTCGCCAGTTTTCTCACTTATCGAGAGGACTTTCAAGTGACGGTATAGATATTAATAGCTACTTTCACCATTGTATGTGGTACTTCCATTCCAGGAGACAGAAGAACTAACCAACTGTTGTAACTGTTCACACCATACTTTCTTTATAATTAGATACATCGTTTAGCAATGCCCACAATCTGCTATGCATGCAAAATAATAAAACCAAAGAACAAAGAACTTCATAATTTTAATGTTGTTTGTTCCGGCTATTGTTAAAATGTAGTTTATATAATTTAATGTTACTTACACATGTCATGTATTTAGTTAACCTCAGTTTGGTAGTCTGAGGATGAAGGATGTGTGCCCTACTTCCACAGGGAAAATGTCTGTCAACCTTGAGATCAACAGAAACACTTTAACCCTTCACATTCTGGCAGCTTTGTACAGATCCGTCAACCTTTTTCGGCATTTATTCCATTTTGTCCACCATCTGATACAATAATTATCAAGCTCCTGGGAAGGAAAAAATATATAAATAGAAAGCTAAAGTCCACTTATTTTCAGTCAAAGCATTCATTCTGGGAAGAATCAGGGTCAGTTTGTACTCTAACCCAAAATAAAATATATATAGTAAAATAAAAACCTTCTCACATTATTGCAAGTCCCTAAATATATTTTTTGTGGAATCTTAGCTTCAGTTTGGAAAAAAATAATTGTTAAAACCCAACAAATGCTCAACAAGTCAGTCCAATCTACCAACAGCAACTTCATATTTTTACCAAAGATAATCCAGGCAGTATATGAAATCTGATTTTCCTCTGGGCAGAACCAGTTCCCACTTATATTTAGAGTAAATCAGACGAATCATTCAAAACAAGTGTCTCATCTTCACAAAGAGTTCAGCCATTTGTTTGCACTCAAAAGGGTTCAAGAACAGCTTCAGTTTGAATTCGAAGAGACTTTAAGGAAACGTTTCCCAAAAGTTTCACAACATAAACTTGTCTTTCAATCAACAATTGCAATATTCATACTTCATATAGTTCTTTGTCATGTAAATAAAAAGTTCACTTGTTGGATTTGGCAGACTGGGGATTATTTTTCCAGGTTGACGACTGTACGCTGGTGTTTATGCCATAACACAGACAGAGGCCTCTAATATGTATGTAAACAGTGTGCTGCCATCATGCACTTTAATGCAGTGTGAAGTGCACCAATGTTTATATTTCAAACAACAAGGAGGAGCTGGAAATATTGAATCCGCTAAAAACGACAAGACGCACTTTAGTCTGGACACTGAACCTTTACTCACGCTTCTCTGCAGCATCAGCAACTCAGGTAAATCCAGATAATGTCAATATTTTTGATCAGATAATGTATTATTACGCAATGATAAAACTTTTTAAACTTGCATTGCAAAAAAAATAAAAATAAAATAAAAAAATCTTAAAACTAGGATAAAACTAACTGCTATGATGTCTATGTAAGCAAGGCTAATGATGGTGCAACTGACTAATGTTAGATTCATAAGCAGGATAATGCCATAACTACTTATAACTATTAAATGTCCCATGCAAGGACAAGCTGTAATCTCATTACATTACAGCTCATTAACTTAATGCATCTGCAAATATCCGTTTTTAATTATGTTTTTTTTGGCGCATTTAGTGGACATAGTTCATTGGCACTTGACAACTTCACACCTATACATGTGAAGAATGTATGATGTCACATAATATTGACAAAGAAATATTCTGAATTTGTAAATGATGAATGTGAAACTGCAGTTGCTTCAGTAAGTAGACACAAGAGTCCCCAGAGGCTGAGAATCTAGAACCTGATGTGTGAAAACATGCTGCGTTTTGGCCTGTGAGAAAATGTCTTTCTCTGTTTACTCTCCAAACACCCACAAAGCACCCCTGCTGATGAGATCCTGCAACTAAAATTCTTAAAACATGTAGTGCAAGACTTTACTCTTACTTACACTATTCATGTTATACATTTCAGGTGTATATTAAACATGAGGAGCCTCGGTTTTATAACATTGCTGACAGGTAAAGAAAGAGCAAAGAACAAGTTTTATATTATTTACATTGATATGTTTAATTCATTTTGCTTAATTTAATTTTCTACCTGATTCCGCAGCACTCTTTGCCCTTTTTGTGGAAACTGACGCAAGTAAGGCCATCATTTAACAATTACTAAACACATACATAGTGAGGATTTGCACACACAAGTGTTGCAGAATCAATTATTATTATTCTGCCAATCTAATGCTTTTTCTTTCTTGTTTCTTTTCAATTCGGCAGATCCCTTTGTTTACAGTAAGTATCATTGTGTATATATAGTAGGGCAAATATTCCTGACAGTGAATATGGAATTACTATAAATTGTGTGCTATAGAGTGTCTCATTTTATCTATATTCTTTTTTTTTTCCAGACTATGAAAGGTTACGAATTGGAGGCCTGATCTGTGGCAGCTTGCTAATGGCAGGAGGGATTGGAGTCATCATCTGTAAGTGAAAGAAAGCCACACACATGAGCTGTATTTGGACAGAAACCCAACACAGCAGCATGTGTCCTCATGCTTGTTTGTCTTCATTTTTGCAGATCACAAGTGCAACAAAGTTCAATTGAAGTAAGAATTTAACACTTTCAAGTAACTGCGGTGGTGGAGTGTCAAGGTCTAGACTAAAATAAACTATAGAAGAAGTAGAAGTAGTAGCATCTGTATCAGCTAGAATACTTAGTTTATTAGTTATAGTAATAGTAAATGATAGTAGTAGAAGACGTGGTAATAAGTGGTGGATTTGGTACAATTGCACTAGTAACAATAGTAGTCATCATTGTACCAGTGGTAAAAGTATTAGTACGAGTTCTAGTACCGGTACTGTAGTGGCAGTAAAAGGACTATAGGGAGTAGCAGTCGTTGTACTTATTGAAAATAGCACAGTAATAGTTGTGTTTGAAGTTGCAGTTACCATACACTTAAAGGCCCAGTGAGTGTCGGGCTCCTCCTTGTCTTCATGGTGGGGATGGGCGATACCATATGAAGTACTTTGGGGGTAATCTTTTGGATACCGATACTCAGTACTGGTCTAACCTCATGAGTGAAGGCATTTCAATCAATGCAAGTATAAAACGGGTGTAAAATCGGCTCAAGGACACACACATACAGACAAAACAATGAAGAAATGGTCAAAAATACATACATACAATACTTCTATAGCGATACACCTATCCCTACTTCATGGATATGTTATTGCTACATGTCCCGCAATAAGGCATTAGACTTATCATTCATTAATCCAAGTGCAGGTGTTTAAAATGCTCAAAAATACTCGCTTGCATTCTTACTGTGAGCAGAGTCAGCTCTCCACAGATCCGAGCTGTGACTAGGCCTAGTAGTGTCACTTGCTTGTCTCCATGGCGATAGTTACGTTTAATGCCATACCGTGGAACACAAGCATGCGGTGGGCCCTCTGCTTGCCTTGTCCTATTGTCATCTTTGTGTTTTCACCTTCACAATCTATTGTACTAATTGCCGCCCGCCCTCTTGTGTTTTTCCATCCTTCTCCCACAGGAAAATAGACGATGACAGTGAAATTTGATCGCACACCTGGCAGTTCGAAACAGGAAAGGGCAGACGTGTTGGGACAAAACAAGGGTGGGTGATGGGCAGGAGTGGAGAAGTCATGTGATGTCACCTGTGAAGACTCGAGCAAACAGACAATTGATAAGAAAACAATGCTCCATCAACGTAAATGTCTATAGTTCCTCTTTTACTAATGTATTATTGTTTAACAGTAAATCAATGACAGAAAGAAAACATTGTCGCTTATAATGGATTTTCATCCATTACCTTTGAAAATCAGACATATTCTCAACAGATAAGTGGATTACGTATAAACTATCAGCTCCACTTTGTAATTCATAGTTATTCCAACTTTATCTGGCTAATTACTTTGTGCAACACTGTATATTGAGATAATTATAATGCATTGTCTTGATGGCGAAAGGGGTTTGTATTGTTTATGTCCTGCAGTTCATTGAGTCATTGTATCTATAGTTAGAACACATGCATACTTCTTGTAGTGTATAGCTAGGATATAAGGATGTAATAAGGTTTTCATTTGATTTGCCTTTAAAAAAGTACCAGTGGTCTGATTAAAAGCTAAAATGCAAACTGCTTTTCTGTTACCATCTTTGTTATTCAAGTAAGTTACAATACCTGCTGACTTCCCCTCGCCACGCAAGGCAAATACAAGTGGAACATTTTCCAGCAAACCGTTCCCGACAAACAAAGAATAATGTCAGCTCCTCCTCCAGCTCAGCGCTGACCCTGGATCAGCTTCACGCCCCTGTGCGCGCCTAGATTTTTACTTTCTCCATTCCTGAAGCGACAAAACTCCGCCGACCCCAGATCAGGAAATTGTAGTAAGACTCCAACAGCTAAATACGCAACCGCTTGAGTTCAAACCAAGCCAACCTGTTGAGCGTGTGAGTGAAGGGTGTGGACGCACGCGACATCCTGTGAGAGAGAGAGGTTTGGACGTGGCTGAAGTTTACGCACAAGGGTAAGTCCGCGACAGAAGGAGTCATTTGTGGCTCTTTGTGATTTTTTTATGCAAGTTTGGTGATGTTTTGGGCGCTGGCACGGCATCTTCCTGAAGTTGTACAAAGTTATGTTCTGTTTAGTCCAATTTGAAGAATGGCGTCTCCGTCTGGATGATGTGACGCGTGCGTAAATTTGATGATGAAAAAGTGTCCTATCCACCATCTTGTACGCTCAATACTCAAATGTGTGCCAATGGAAAATTAGGCAATACATATTCATTAGAAATAAGTAGTTCCATTGATGTTTCCTCCTTATTATTGGCAAAGATGTTTACAAAGTTTTAGTTTGGGACGCATCCCAAAACGATACAATATTATGTATTCTACATGCATTATTAAATCAGTATTTCATATTTTAATAATTACTATTTTCATCATATTGATCTGTTAAGTGGTGGTAAGGAGCGAATTTTGCATAATTCACACTTGTGTGTGAAATTTCCAGGAGGAAAAAGGTCATCTAGACCTGCTCAAACGGCACTGGGACAGAACATGATAAGGACAAATAGAGACTCTCAAACTATGCTGATGACAGAAGAACATATCAAAAGTAGTATGCATTGATTCAATTAAATAAATTAATTAATAAATATACTAGCTTCTCCTTGAATTGAAGTGGACACAACCCGTAATGTATGGTTTGTCTGTTAGATTTCTTTGTATTGATCCATATTTAGGGATCAATGATTGTGAATAACAAGCCAGCATTACCACGGTCTCATATTAGGATAGAGGGACCATATAGTAGTAAACCTTTACAGAGGTTTGTTACTATTACTCATAAGTTAAAGGTCATTTTGGTGGAGGGTCTACTTTCTTGGCTTGGCTTTTCAAGCTTTCCTTTTTTGGCTCTTATCAGTCTGTAGTTTGCATTGCTGTTCTCACCTTGCTGTATTTATTTTGTATTTTAGCCTATTTTATTCTTACACATATTTATTTTGCATAGACACTCACTCACTTTAGTATATATCTTTTTTTATTATTGTTGTTATTATTATGTATTGTATTATGTTGCACCTTACTACTGAAGCAAGTTCCTAGTTTTGGAATTCTCTCACTCATAATGGAAATACAACTTTTCTGATTGAACTTATCTATCTTGCATTTATTTAATTTAGTTTAAGGTGCCTATATAAACGTGTGTTTCCACCCCTGAAGTGGGGCATTGGCCGAACCAACCTCCACCCCATCAATGCTCTTCTGCCTGGCTCTTTCATGGTTGGTCCGCTTAGTTTATTATTTATTTGTCAGTTTAAGATACATTAATCTAATCACTTAAATCATATGTAGCAACAGGCTGTTCTATTACAAGTGTTTTTTATTTCTCAAAATACCTATAAAAACATGCATTCTCCACAGATCTGACCTCCACACTACTAATTACATCAAAAGTGCACCATGGAACGTTTCTGGTGGAGGGTCTGACACCTGCTCGTCTCCATGGAGATAGTTCATGTTAATGCCATAGTGGGACATTCTAGGCAAAGCATTGACCTCCACAGAGACAAGCCGGTGTCAGACCCTCCACCAGGAAAGTTCCATAGTGCACCTTTGCTGTAATTAGTAGTGTTATAACCTGCATAGAATCATACATGTTTTGGAGTCAGAATGAAGGTCTTAATAGGTTTCAAAAGGACCAAATTGTCGCAGTGACTTTGCTTTGTCAAATGACTTTCCTCTTCTCATCTTTCCCCCATAGCCTCACGTGACTCTGGTCTTAAAAAAGGCTGTGAGTGAAGTAAACAATCAAATGGAATGACCAGCAGAGAAAGCTTTTAGGAGGTGCCCTCTACTCAGCTTTCCATCATCACACAAATAAATATAGAAACTTTTCTGACCACGAGACATTGATTTTCGTTTACTACAATTGCGTTTTCTCCACTGATTGTACCATGAGTACCAGAATGTGGGGTGAGTAAAGGTAGTATAATTATTAGTGTGGAAACTAGAGCACCTGAGTAAATTGGAAAAATATAAATTATATAAAATAGTTATAATTGTATTACTTTGATGTGCTGACAGAAATCAGTAGAAGCTGAGGAAGAGCATAATCTTTAAGTTTTAAAAATCTTGTATTTCATTGGGTTCTGCCACAGTAGCCTATAAAATTAACTGAAAATGCTATCCAAAGCAAAAACGTACTGAAACAAAAAGTAAATCTCAATCTTTCCATAATGAGGCAAATAGTGCTGCAACTTGTTTAAAAATTGGTTTAAATTTGGTGATGCTGAATGTATTTACATGTTTGCCATGTCTTTTTGCAGTAATTCTGGCTCTGCTTGAGTCATAAAAGCTCTATTTTCAGCACATGTTTTGGAGTCAGTTTATGGTCCAGACAACGATTATTTTTATTAAATTAGTTGCAATTCATTGATTAACTTTTTTCAGTCCATGAAGCATTTCAATCTTGTAACATTGACAAAACGTTTGACAAAAGAGAGACACTACTAAGTTATTAAAAAATGTACAGCATTAAATGTAAAATAATGACTTTCTAAAACCAGAACTAGCTCTTGGAAGGCAATGGAACTGTGCTTTGTCCCATGTGAGACAGTTAGCTGCTCAGTGTTAGCCTGTTACCAAAGTGACTTAGAGCTCTAGTATGCACCACTCCCTCTCTGCCTCTTTCATAAGGGCCTTCCTCTCTCCCACTGGGGCCCAACCACTATCTCACCGTCTTCCCTTAGGCCTACATTCTTCATAAAAGGAATTGCTTGTTTCTGTTTTCTTTTTCTGGTTCCCCCTGTCTACATGGTGTTGTCTTCCTCATTTCCCTGTGTCTACATATTTGCTCTTCCTCACCTCTAAAGGCAAATGTACTTGTGTTGCTAGGCTGCAATTGCCATGCCATGTCCCTAGGGTTTGTCTTTTTAATAGTTTGGATGCACAGAGTGATGAACAGTGGTCATGTGCAGTCACTGTTGTATGTCAAGCAAAATCATTTATTAGAATTAGAACTATTACAATTAATAGTTATTTACACACCATACAGTTTTACACATTTCTACTATATTATTTTGTTTTGGACACCATAAATACATGCCTTTTATAACAATGACAAAGGCATTATTAAATGTCAAAAACAAAGTCAACTAATAGAATATTCATTGCAGATCTTGATTCTGTCCCAAAAGCACTAAACATCACCAGCACTTTTATGCTGCTCCAGAATGTTTATCTTTCATGTACCTCATGTGTGTATCAGAGGAATCTGGCTCGGCTAAATTAAGAAGAAACCATTGCTGTGAGAATGGACAGCTGCCTTTGTAGTTGTAGGAACACACAGATGTATGTCCAGTGTGGGACGTGAACCGATCATTTGGAAAAACACACACTGCCTCAGTCACTCAGATAAATAGTTTGGATACTACAGTAACATGAAGCATACAATTAACAGACTTTGAATGTGACGGTGAAAGTAAACTCACCTTAACTAGACAATGGACTCTCACATTTAAAGCTGTATTATCTAACTATGTATGAAGGAGGATAGTCTGTAGTAGGCCTTTAGTTGTTTAGTCAATTAATTGGGATGGACATGAATTGTGATTTTTAATCTGCCTTTTAGCAGAAAAAATACATAGAGATATATAGAGTATATAATGTTACTATATATTCTGTATATATATTTGTAATTCTGTGAACTCCAGTGATCTTGTTGACTTGTGGTTCAAATAAATGATCAGATTATAGAGATACTTTTGAGAGTTTTTGACAGCACCATAAACCTTTCTCTTTTACTCGAATAATCAACGTGGACCAAAAATGTCTTTAGTCGACAGCAGCCCTTGAGGGTCCGCCACCTTCTCACCTCCATGAAGATACTATTGCTTTGCCTGGAATGTTCCACATTAAATATCAGTATCGGGCCACATTACAGGTTAGATCAGTTTAATGATACACTTTGTAAAATTCTAGGCAAAACAATGACAGCTTCATAAAGACCAGCAGGGGTGCACCACCCTGCAAAGTTACATAATGCACCTTTAAAACATCAAGCATTCATGGTAGCAATTTGTCTGATTTCTTAACCTTTTGTACCCTTTACTTTTACTAAAATCTGTCTACAGTAAATGGACTCGATTGATGTTAGTTGTAATTTAAGTTTTGACAAGATACAACTATAGTTATAGTAGAGAGTTAATCCGTAACATTTATTACATTTGTGACAAAAAAGCCTTGTTTATTCAAAAATTAGGGTAATTTGAGGAAAAAAGTCAATTAAAGAGTCTTTCAGGAAGAGTGCCTTTATAAAGAGGATACTTGAAATGAATGAGTGAAACAGACCTAACAAAGAGGAAGGAGGTATGGGGAGGACAAGCTGAAGAGACTGGAGAGCATTACAGAGAGAGGTAACACAAGTTTGATCAAAAGAGAAGAAAAAACACATTGGCTCAGATAGTTATTTGGCCTGGTCTTGTCAAATCTCAAAATCTATGCCGGTTGGGCCTGGTTAGTGTTTGATTGGATCCGCTTGGAATACCAGGTGGGTTGCTGTGTCCTTGGACAGATGTATCATTGGGCAAAAGTCTTAAATGCCTCGATGCTCATGAACGAAAGGGTGTTCAAGACTTCTCTGTGTTGCCATCGCCATTGGTTACGCATGTAGTACATACCATGGGCTGCACCTTAAACAAACATTTGATTTACACTCTAATGTTCAAACTACAACTGTGCAAAATGTGTTCAGTTCCTCAGTCAGTTCAAGGGGCAACTCAACTTAGATTTCTGATATATCTTTAGTTATTGAATATTACCAGTTGCAAGTTAGTAGTATAGTTTAATTTCAAGTTGTGCTCTTTATAGGCTTCTCTCTGCATTTCATTTAACAATGAAAGTGATGGAGTTGACACCATATCTATTATGTATCAATGTGTCTAGATTGTCTACCGTTGCATCGCGTTCTTTCTCATACACTCTCTTTGGGTCATCTCCTCTCTTTCTGTCCTTCACTGAGCTCTTTACAGCTCCTCTCTCTCTGGGTGTCTTTATTTTGAGGTGAGACTTCTCTGTGGTGGTTTTTGGCCCCTTTCCCATCCTCCACATTCCCCCTGCCTCACTGTGGGTTGCTGTGGAGAGAGTTAGAGAGAGTGACATCCTTGTCTTGTCCGTCCTTTTCGTTGTTTTGATTTTGCTTTCCCTACCAAGGCCAGATTACTAACAGAAATTAAATCTACACTATCTGTTAAAGGTTACTAGTATTTATCTTTCCAGATTATTTGCGACAAAAACAGCTTTTCATTTCATTGCCAACTGGTGCAATCTTGAATCAAATGTTATTAAAATGGTGAGATGAAGGATCTTATAGGTTATCAGACATTAAAGGCTGATCAACACAAAAAAACTACCACTATTTAACCAAAATATATGCATTTGTTAATCTAATTTATGTAACAACAATACACTCACAAAGTTTCATGATGGGACACACACACAATTAGCCACAACAAAAGACTAGGGTCAGTTTATTGAGCACTGATGTTTAAACTTTAACTTTGCTTTTAGGTTACTTCTAAATAAAAAAACATATTCTGAAGGTACTAAGCCTAGTTTTCTGTTCATGTGACTATAATGTCACTGTAGCCCACTGTGCATTTCATTTTTACCTTTTGTACTTTAAGTAAATAATCAAATTGTAATTGTGACAGTATTTGTGTGCCTGTCTTATGTGTGTTTTC
Source organism: Eucyclogobius newberryi (assembly GCF_026437365.1). NCBI lineage: Eukaryota > Metazoa > Chordata > Actinopteri > Gobiiformes > Gobiidae > Eucyclogobius > Eucyclogobius newberryi. The sequence goes on along the minus strand of NW_027315945.1, from coordinate 21,798,261 downwards.
CCAACACTTCCTCTTGTGCGCTTGTGCCAGTCTGTTGTGGGCACGGGCATGTTTGCTCATGCGTGCTGAGTGGAAAGTGTAGTCGTCCACAGGGTTTGTCTCCTCCCAGAGCTCATGCTACTTCTGTTGCTACCTAAACAAACCTCAGGGGTTTCTGGAGTTAATTAGAGGGAATTTGACACCATGACAAACCAGACCATATCTAGACCAGAACCTGGACAAAGTCAGGACACAAAATTTAATATATGTTTTTTGGTTGTTTTTTATTTGGAATAGAGATTGTCACAGGACATTTTACCCTTTTATTGCCCTTTTGAAAACAAGTGTTGAATCATGTCTTTGTTGCCTCTGCTAGCTGGTACCAGTACAATCCTGTGTCCAACTTCCACCAACTTGAAACTAAATAATTTGTGCCATAGGGATGAGAGCTAATGCGAATACAAAAAGCCTCGTTTGTGTGTTTGGACATGTTTAGTAAGTAAATGTGTCACTTTCTCTTGCCTCATTTCTCATTTTCTCTTGTGATCAACCAGAAAGTGATCAGATGACACTTGACATTTCAGTAATTTGTTTACTCCAGGCAGAAATCAGATCATGATCAGATTTGTAGTGTGCATGTGAACAGAGTTTTGTATTGCTAAATTTATTTTTTGTCTGTCTTTTAGGTTTACAAGCCTTAAGACTGAGAATGTCAAAGATTATCGCATTGGTGTTGATGACAAGTAAGTTAACACCCATGTCTCATGTTGAGCACTTTTAAATTGTTCAGATAGAAATATAAAGGTATTGAAAATGAAAAGCCTGATCATCCAAGACATCCATCTCTGCCAATAAACCTGAATAACCTTTTTATTTATTTGTAATGATCTTAAAGAATGCTTTGTCATTTATAATGCTTTAGTTAACGTGTTTGTTCTGTGTCCAAACTTTTGCAGGTGTGTCACTTGTCTTTGCAAATGAAGAAAAGGGTAAGAGGGTTACTAATACTGTCCATTTTATTAATCTTTATTTAAACCGATAAGAACCCATTGACAACTCTTTTTCAAGGGTGACCTACATACCAATATATCAATAGCAAAGTACATGTGGGAAACTATCCAAAACAGTCCAAAGTGTATTCTGGGTTTATTTTACGTAGAAGCCTATTGATGTCAATGATTTGCTAGCAAACCAACTAGGACACTGGTTTATTGATGTTCACCTGTTTTCTTAAACATTTATACTATTGAATTATTAAAAAATACTGAACATTTTACATCTTTTATATAATTTTAACTCACTTTCTTTCTACAGTCAACTCTGAAGATGACCCATTCACTTTTGGTAATATATTTATATTTTTTATATTGTTATAAGCTAAATTTAAGCTGTTAATTTGTTGTCTTTGTGTCTTCCTGTAGACTATCACCAGCTGCGTGTTGGAGGCCTGATCCTTGCTGCTGTGCTATGTCTCATCGGCATCACTATTCTTCTCAGTAAGAAAATAATTATTTCAACATCAAATATCCAATTATCCATGAGGTACAAATAATGACCGCATGCTCTTCTTTTTCCAGGTGGCCACTGTAGGTGCAAGTTCAATCAGAATAAGAGGTAACACCTTAAAATGCTATAGACTGTATAATATTTTAAGTAGTATTGTGCAAATATCAAATTAAAATGTCTATGTTTCTATCTTTTCTATTTCTACCTCTTTAAGAAGGAGGACGGGAAGCAATGCACAGCAGATGCTCACTGACCAAGGTGGGAGACCAGCTTTTTGCAATTTATTACTTTTGTAAAGTATCTTAACATGTATCCCAGTATGTTTACAAGCATATACTGACGGGTTTATTAATTTATAAGATCCATGATTTATTTATTTTGAAATATTTTGTTAAGCTATCTCTATCTGCAGATATTGTCATGTCAATGCTACTGTTGCATTGGTGCTAAAATGACGTTTGATTAATATAAATTATATTTGTCCTGGCCATATGTTTAGTGTAAACACATGGAAACTACCCATGATGCTTTGCTTTGCTAAATGTTTCTTGCTGTATAACAGGTGCTGAGTCTTAGGGTGCTTGGCAGACAGAGCAGTGGGAGTGCATAAACTCCTGTTTCTATTCTCTTCTGGCTGCACTTAATACATAAGTGTATTCAGGGGTTTCGGTTTGCTGTTATATGCAACATTTTGAGGTCTTTTTTCCCATTTACAATCTATAATATTTCAACTGTCAAGCGCTAATTGCTCACCATTCTTAAACCCATGTATAGAGTAATTATATGTGTGCTGCCATTTCACACTACACTACACCAAAAATTACTTTAAAAAAATAAAGAAATTCCTTCTTTGTAAATGGTTGCATTTAATGAACAAATAAAAGATTCTTAAACTCATAGCTATGTGAACAGAGAAATAGATAGCAGTCATAACACATTCAACTATTTAAAATGCATTTCCACAATTAAATTCAACAAAAGAGCTTACAGTAAATGCAGCTGGAGGTGAGTTATCTTATTGTTGTCCATTTTTGTGTTTCCAGGTCGTGCTTGCGAATGCTAAATGTCTACAACTCACTGGCTTCACAGACCTGCAATCACTGCAGAAGAAGTAGCTGAGGCTTTTTTTAAACTTTAGTTCGACGCAACAGGAAGTATACAAGGAAGTATAGAGCAGAGCAAGTGCTGAGAGCTGTACGCTTTCTGCAGCCATAGTACAACAATATGAGGGTTTCTGTGGGTATCAGCAGAAGTAAAAAATGTATTTTAATGCCCCAGTTCAATGAAACAACCGCTTTTTTTAATTTAACACTTGGGTAAAGAAGTAGTAAAGGAGGCTACATTATTTTTGTTGGATTTTCTTTTGCTAATTTCCGAGAAAAATCCAATGCTTGTAATGTGGGAAAACGTGTTTAATACCGTACAGAAACCCGTAACGTAATATTGGTTATGCCTTTATTCACTTTCAATACCTGGAAACATCTTGTTCACAAAATGTCTATCAAAAATGTATTTTACTGTAACAAGCGAATGCTGTTTTGTTCACGTTTTGTTTCGGTTGATCTCTGATTGAAGTTCAACTATACCCAAAAATAGTCTGTGTATTAGTCTTGACGAATTGTAAAATAGATGTTTTAGATAACGCTGGACCATCTAACCTTTTTCATATGTTAAAACTAGTCAGTGAAATGTCATAATCAAGAATAATGTGTATTTACGAATAGGCGTTAAGGATTACAATGTTCATGTTTATGAAAACAATGTTGAAACTAAAGACTGGGTTGATATTGTTGATATATACACATGGTACAGAAAATGTGTAATGGTTTTGTTATGGCCCATTAAAACGTTAAGAAACAAAAAAACTAAGTTCAAAACAAGTAACCTTAACTTAAAGTACTGTAACATTTTACAGATGACGGAAGATATGGATGTGTGCATAGTAAAATATACATTTAATTAAAATAAAACATTCCGCCAGTGTGTCAGGAATGTTAAGACCATATAGCCCTTTTTGTTTTAAGTGTTGGCGCCATCTACTGGTGTATTTGAAAATGCATTTTGCCCACTTGTACACAAAAGCAAATAAACTTTACCATCGTGAACGTTTCATTGCCAGATATATTCTCATTCATCATTTACACTTCTGCAACTCAATCACCAGGGAAAGGGGTTCAATGCAATTTTAGTGTAGTTCTATTTGTAAGCGGATCCTGGTTGTCCCGCGGTTGATTGTCCCACTGCTTTTTAAATCCACACTAGAGGGCGCTGTTATGTGGCGTATTATCTACATCAGAGCTTCTTATTGGGCGGGGTGCGCCTGGATGGAGTGGGCGTAGCCGTGCCCTGAGGGAGAAATGAAATGCCACGTCTGCGTCTGCCCCTGTGCCCCTCACAGGAATGAGTCACAACTTTGGCTTCTCTTTGCGCAATATGTGCTATGTCTCTCCTCTGTCTTTCCTGTCTCTCCTCTGTCTCTCCTCTGTCTAGAAGAAGAAGGCAGGCACGCACTGTCCGTGGATCTGTTAAGGCATTTTCAAAGTAACTGTAGACTTTTGTTTTATTCCAGATAAAGGTTTGGCCAATTAACTATCGTCCTTCCATTTTGTTTCTAAGGTTCAAGCGGCCGTTAGGTGCGTAGCAGTTGTTTGTCTGGAGCAGTTGTTGTGGGAGTGGCGAAGTGACCACCGCTCCGTGTGTGGGTGGGCTCCACTTTAAAAACTTCCTCGTTCGTCGAAGGAAAGAAAGGTTCAGAAGTGCTCCTTAGAGTCACAAGTAAATCATGGAGTATAAGTCTGAGGAGAAGGCGGCCATGGCAGGACAGCCGAATCCTCCACCCTACCAGGAGGACTCATCTATGGGGTACTCACAGCCTGGTCAACAAGTAAGAGCTTTTATTACATGCGGTTATACACTGTGTGTGTGCGTGTGTGCGTGTGTGCGTGTGTGCGTGCGTGCGTGCGTGCGTGCGTGCGTGCGTGCGTGCGTGCGTGCGTGCGTGCGTGCGTGTGTGCGTGTGTGCGTGTGTTATGCAGCTAAAATCTGGAACAGTCTTCCTGAAGATGTGAGACAGGCTTCAACTCTGGCAATGTTCAAATCTAAGCTAAAAACAGTTTTGTTTAGCTGCGCACATGACTGAAAGGATTTTTTCTTTGCACTCTTCTCTTTTGTTTGTGATTTTATTAGTTTAGAAAATCAGTTGGATTGATAATTTTTTATTTAGTTAATTTTATTGTATTTCTGTTTCTGTAATTTCTTTGTGATTTGAATGCATTTTTCCTGCTGTGAAGCACTTTGAATTGCCTTGTGTATGAAATGTGCTCTACAAATAAACTTGCCGTGTGTGTGTGTGTGTGTGTTATTTTAATTAACTAAACATAATATTAGGCATGCAAAGTTGTGCTGTTAACCGATTTGTTACTAATCCCTTATTGAGATATTGTGATGGTCAACTAATTAGGTAATTAAAAAAAAAGTAATCTACAGTATGTACATGCTTGAAAACATTCCATACGAAAAGAGGATTAATGACTCAGGCAAAGACATTACCAAAATGACACAGGGAAAATGAACATTATCTGTTTATCATCCTCGCCCCTGAGGCCACTGCTTTTGTGATTTTGGAGTTACAAAAATGTATTGACTTGACATTTAATTAAATTATGCTCAATTGTGTCCTTAAATGACATTACTTTTTATTTATTTTCCAGGGTCAACATTGATCAAAAATATTCACCAAAACAATAATTGCAAGAATAACTAGATAATGTGCAATGGCTGAAGCCATTGCGAGAGTCTGCATTCTTGCGTACAACATGTGTGTAAAAGTACTGCATGTGTGTAAAAGTACTGCATGTGTGTAAAAGTACTGCATGTGTGTAAAATTACTACATGTGTGTAAGAGTACTGCATGTGTGTAAAAGTACTGCATGTGTGTAAAATTACTACATGTGTGTAAGAGTAGTACATGTGTGTAAAAGTACTGCATGTGTGTAAAATTACTTCATGTGTGTAAGAGTAGTACATGTGTGTAAAAGTACTACATGTGTGTAAGTACTAATTTGTTGAATTGTGAATGTGTTGAAAGTGATTTGAAGTGTGGAAGGGTGAATATTTGTTGAAAAACTGAATTGTGTTCAATGCCCCATTCATTTCAATGAGAAGAAGGACTGATACTTTTGCAAATACTGCAAAAAGTACAAGTTATTCAAATGTCAGAAGTAATAGCACCCTAAGACAGTTAAAGCGATCGTAAAGAGCTATAAGCTGTTGAAATCGGTTAAAGTGTTAAGGAGTTGAAACGTAATCCTGGAAAACAAGAACATTGAGTGTCTGCTTTATGACGCAGACACTCAATCAGAGCAAAATAATAATGTGTGTCAGCTATAATGCAGAGTATAGGATAAAACAGTATTATTCTCATACTTCATTTAATCCAGATTTGACTCAGTTCCTCTGTAATAGTCACGTCATAGTAAAAAACCTATAGAATATATTTTTGATGTTGTTGTTTTTAACATTATTGGCCAAATCCTTCCGTCATCGCTTCCTTGGATTCTGCTGTTGTGTTGTTGCTGCTGTTGCTGTTGCTGTTGCTGTTGCTGTTGCTGTTGCTGTTGCTGTTGCTGTTGCTGTTGCTGTTGCTGTTGTTGCTGCTTCACTTCATAGATGTTTATTTCTTTACAGTTTGCTGGGAACCCTCAGCCCTACCCCGGTCAGCCCTACCCCGGTCAGCCTTACCCCGGTCAGCCTTACCCCGGTCAGCCTTACCCCGGTCAGCCTTACCCCGGTCAGCCTTACCCCGGTCAGCCTTACCCAGGAGAGTTCTACGCCGGACAGACTGTGATCGCCTTACAACCCCAGGCACCTCTGTCTCCCCCTGAAAATGACTACCTGGGATACTCCATCTTCACCCTGCTGTGCTGCTGTATGCCACTGGGGATTGCTGCCGTGATTTACTCAATCTTTGTAAGTTTGACTATTTTAGCCCTCAAATATGGATTCATAAAGGATACTACAATACAAAAGAGTAGATTGGCTGTAAGGGGCAGGAATAATACTGAGCAATTTTCCAGTTGACTCAAATTTAAACTTAAATTTAAATTTTAAATTATTATATATTTTATTAGTATTTATAGTTTATAGATTATATAATGTAGTGTTTGAGTAAGTCTTGTTGAAGCACTATTTTAGATCAGATTTTGACCTGACCTGGTTCTTGTTCCGAAATATGACAACAGATTTAAGCATCTGTAATGTTCTTGTTTTGTCTTCTAGTGCTGTGGTGGCACTTGTGTCAGTGTCAGTAAATACTAGTTTATTTGAGGTTTTATAATGTTCTTTCTTGTCCCCACAGCTAATGCATAAACCACTAGTTCATTGCCGGATGTGTTGACCCTAACATGAACTCTGCAAGATCATGATTGTAAAAAAAGAAACCAGTAAGGGCCAGTCAAGCTTGTGTTTTTGTGTTCTGGCTGCTGGGAAAATAGGAAATACAAATTGTATGATGGTCATAACATGGCTTCACCTGTTCTTCAACATCAGTAGTTAAATAGGGATAAAAATAAAAAAACGTTAATATTTTTTTATGACTGAAGATTTGGTTCCTCTTCCTGAAATCGTTAAATCTCTGTAAACCACCACATGTATGACTTGTAACTGTAAGTAGTGGTAGGACCAAATATTGCTCCAGGCTTGTTAGGACATATCTGCCAGATTAAACTTAGTTGAAAAAGTTCCCATGGAAACTCCAGATTTGACTCATGAGTTTCACAATGATTAGAAAGTGAAAGGAGCATTTCAGCCACATGATAACATGATAACAGCTTATTGTGACACTAGGTTATAAATCAAGAATGTATTAAAATCTTGTAATCTGAAAATGTCCTGTTGAATATTAGGTCTGAGATTCTTAGTAAATTTATCCCACAAGAACTCTGCTGGATTGTGTTTCAAGCCTTCAGAATCATGTGCTTTCAATAATCTTTTGAGATATATATTTTATTTAGAGTGTTCTCAGCATCACTGCACTTTTTCCAAATTAAACGCTGGCTGTACAGTTTAATATAATATACAATCTAAAACATGGAAATGGGCAAACACACCCTTTCTGTAAAAGCCCAGATCCCACGGTCACACTTCCTAAATATGGCTGATATCAGGAGGCTAATGATTAAACTTAAACATACAGTATGTATAACCTTCTGATACACCATCTGCTTGTTTCCATGGCAATGTTATTGCTTCCTCCCCTCCAGAACATGAAACATTTTATTTAACAGTGCACACTAGTTTTGAGGGTAGCACGAGGGTCAAACGTATCTATCTCCACTGATAAAAGCAGTTCTGCGACGAGATAAGATATACGTTTGTCATAATGTGGAAAATTCACATTCAGTAAAAGCATTTCCATGAAGGTGTTCTCTGCCCCCAGAACAGTCACCATAGTGCACCTTTAAAGAGGACACATAAATGCGGCATTTTGTGGTCATCAGATGTTGTCACCCGTTAAAATCGAATTTCTCCCTAGAGGACAAACAGACCTCAGCCGAAATGTTGTATTAGTCATATTATAATTGCCAATCATTAAATAAACGATAATCTAATCTGGCGGGCGTGCAGTTCTTATTATGTCCCAGTTTGTATCAGAACATGCCCTTTTCTCCTTTTCTTTTGTTCTATAGGGCTTCACTTCTTTTTCTTAAATTATCAGAAACCACAAGCAAGTACTTTTTATTATTAGACAAAATCAAGCACAATGAGGACTAAATCAATCAATCAATCAATTAATCAAGGTTTATTTGTAGGGCACAATTCATACAAAATGTAACTCAAAGTACTTTACAACCATGAAAATACATAAAAATCACAAAGTCACAATACAAATACAATAAAAACATATTAACATCACATTAACATGTATTTAAAATAGTAAATTGCAGATAAAATGTCTGTAGGTTTCAGGTTTCAGTTGGGTGGGGGAAAAAACATATTGCCATCGCAAGTAATATAGTACACTATAAATGCAAAAGCTCACTCAGTGACTTGTGGTGAATCAATGGCTCTCCTTGTGTGTTGGAACAGCGCAGCCCTTTGATTTTGCCTCCACAGTATGTCATCAGATGCATTCAGTTCAGCCCTTTCTCAGAAACACTTGCCAACCCGTATTCAGCCTACTCCATTCTACACTAGTGAGCCAACTGAAAAAAAAAGGTATACTTTACAAAATCCATATTTTTGTTGTACTCTAATAGGATAATTTGGGCAAACTGCAACAAAAAAAGGTTTAAAGTAGTCATTTGATTTGAGCAGTTTTGAGGTTTTAAAATGATCTCATCTGTGGTCAATACTTTTTTCAAAATAATCTAAACATTGTATACCGGTACACTTTTTTTTAAACAGATTTACAGATATACAATATTTTAGTCAGTTGTAGCAAAAATTCCACTCAATCGCCACTCCCTTTTCTCACACGCCCCATTCGCTTTCATCCTCCTCCTTTAGTGTAGGCGTGCTGACCACTTTCACTTCCAGTTTTGAGTTGTTTTTCAGGTAAATCTAAGACAGTATGGTTATATAGATACTAGTAGTAATATACAATTTAAATGGCATAGTTAAGATGTATATATATATATATATTTATTTATCAAACTTATCTAAATAGTGTCTAATTTTAATATCCACTTTTATTTATTCATTATTTACACTGGACAAGACTGACTGTGGCACCTCTCACTGCACAAGATTAGATCTCACATATTATTCCGTTTCAAAGTCAGGTCAGGTCAGGTGCTTTATCTTAAACACACAGGCTCCACTTCTGGAACGAACAAAGTCTATTCAACCTGATCAGGCTTGGTGCCGAGTCAGATCGCGCCCATGTCTAAAGTTTGAACACAACAGAAAACATTGTCATGGCAAATTAATGGGTTCATGAATTCCAGGAGCAGCTGCTGTGAAGTGGGTGAAGGGCCACAATTCTTTTGGACAAAATACATTCATCAAGTGTTTAAGGAAAATGAGACAAAATAGAAAGAAAGCTGAGACCTGGTTTGTTGTTTTATGGAAAGGTTTAGTAAAGTTGTGAAATTAATTGATAGTTGATTGTTGTTAATAGATCATAGTTTTTAGGTTTTTTATATATTGATATGCCGACACCTTAACGTGGTGGAGGGGTTTGAGTGCCCGAATGATCCCGGGAGCTATGTTGTCGGGGGCTTCATGCCCCTGGTAGGGTCTCCCAAGGCAAACAGGTCCTAGGTGACGGGTCAGACAAAGATCGGTTCAGAAGCCTCTTATGACGACGACACAATCAAGGCAGTTCACGTCGCCCGGATCGGCGTCACCGGGGCCCCATCCTGGAGCCAGGCCTGGGATGGGTGCTCCATGGCGAGCGCCTGGTGGCCGGGTCTTACCCCACGGGGCCCGGCCGGGCACAGCCCGAAAGAGCGACGTGGGGCCGCCCTCCCGTGGGCCCACCACCCGCAGGAGGATCCATAGGGGGCCGGTGCAGAGAGATCTGGGCGGCAGTCGACGGCAGGGGCCTCGGCGACCAGATCTCCGGACACAGAGACTAACTCTGGGGACATGGAATGTCACCTCGCTGGGGGGGAAAGAGCCTGAGCTTGTGCGGGAGGTTGAGCGATACCGACTAGATATAGTCGGCCTCACCTCCACGCACAGTTTGGGCTCTGGAACCCATCTCCTCGAGAGGGGCTGGACGCTCCACTTCTCTGGTGTTGCCCGCGGGGAGAGGCGGCGGGCTGGTGTGGGCTTGCTGATAGCCCCTCAGCTCAGCCGCCACGTGTTGGAGTTTACCCCGGTGAACGAGAGGGTCGCGTCCCTCCGCCTTCGGGTGGGGGACAGGTCTCTCACTGTTGTGGCGGCCTACGGGCCGAACAGCAGTGCAGAGTACCCGGCCTTCTTGGAGTCCTTGGGAGGGGTACTGGACAGTGCACCGACCGGGGACTCCGTTGTTCTACTGGGGGACTTCAACGCCCACGTGGGCAATGACAGTGACACCTGGAGAGGGGTGATCGGGAAGAACGGCTTCCCCGATCTGAACCCGAGCGGTGTTCAGTTATTGGACTTCTGTGCTAGCCACGGATTGTCCATAACGAACACCATGTTCAAGCACAAGGGTGTCCATCAGTGCACGTGGCACCAGGACACCCTAGGCCGGAGGTCAATGATCGACTTAGTTGTCATGTCATCAGACCTCCGGCCGCGTGTCTTGGACACTCGGGTGAAGAGAGGGGCAGAGTTGTCAACCGATCACCACCTGGTGGTGAGTTGGATCCGCTGGCGGAGGAGGAAGCCGGACAGACTTGGCAGACCCAAGCGCATTGTGAGGGTCTGTTGGGAACGTCTAGTGGAGCCCTCTGTCAGTAGGGTATTCAACTCGCACCTCCGGGAGAGCTTCTCCCATGTCCCGGGGGAGGCTGGGGACATTGAGTCCGAGTGGACCATGTTCTCCGCCTCCATTGTTGATGCGGCTGCTCGGAGCTGTGGTCGCAAGGTCTCCGGTGCCTGTCGTGGCGGCAACCCCCGAACCCGGTGGTGGACACCGGAAGTAAGGGATGCCGTCAGACTAAAGAAGGAGGCCTATCAGGCCACTCTGGCTTGTAGGTCTCCGGAGGTCATCGACGGGTATCGGCAGGCCAAGCGAGCCGCGGCTCGTGCTGTCGCAGAGGCAAAAACCCGGGCCTGGGAGGAGTTCGGGGAGGCCATGGAGGAGGACTATCGGTCGGCACCAAAGAAATTCTGGCAAACCGTCCGGCGCCTCAGGAAGGGGAAGCAGTGTCTCACAAACACCGTTTACGGTGCGGGTGGAGGCCTGCTGACCTCGACTGGGGATGTCGTCGGACGGTGGAAGGAATACTTTGAGGATCTCCTTAATCCCTCAGTCACGTCTTCTGAAGAGGAAGTAGAGACCGGGGACTCGGAGGCTGGCTCATCCATCACCCAAGCTGAAGTCACTGAGGTTGTCCGCAAACTCCTCGGTGGCAGGGCTCCGGGGGTGGATGAGATCCGCCCTGAGTACCTAAAGTATCTGGATGTTGTAGGACTGTCTTGGTTGACACGTCTCTGCAACATCGCGTGGCGTTCGGGGACCGTGCCTCTGGACTGGCAGACCGGGGTGGTGGTCCCTCTGTTCAAGAAGGGGGACCGGAGGGTGTGTTCCAACTACAGAGGGATCACACTCCTCAGCCTCCCGGGTAAGGTCTATTCCAAGGTACTGGAGAGGAGAATCCGACCGATAGTCGAACCTCGGATTCAGGAGGAGCAGAGTGGTTTTCGTCCCGGTCGTGGAACACTGGACCAGCTCTATACCCTCCATCGGGTGCTCGAGGGTTCATGGGAGTTTGCCCAACCAGTCCACATGTGCTTTGTGGATCTGGAGAAGGCTTTTGACCGTGTCCCTCGGGGTGTCCTTTGGGGGGTGCTCCGGGAGTACGGGGTCCGGGGCCCTTTGCTCAGGGCTGTCCGGTCCCTGTATGACCGGAGCAGGAGCTGTGTTCGCATTGCCGGCAGTAAGTCAGACCTGTTCCCAGTGCATGTTGGACTCCGCCAGGGCTGCCCTGTGTCACCGGTTCTGTTCATAATTTTTATGGACAGAATTTCTAGGCGCAGTCAGGGGTCGGAGGGGGTCCGGTTTGGGGACCACAGGATCTCATCTCTGCTGTTTGCAGACGATGTTGTCCTGATGGCTCCATCAAACCCGGACCTGCAACATGCACTGGGACGGTTTGCAGCCAAGTGTGAAGCGGCTGGGATGAGAATCAGCACCTCCAAATCCGAGGCCATGGTTCTCGACCGGAAAAAGGTGGCTTGCCCTCTCCAGGTGGGTGGGGTGTCCTTGCCCCAAGTGGAGGAGTTCAAGTATCTCGGGGTCTTGTTCACGAGTGAGGGAAGGATGGAGCGTGAGATCGACAGGCGGATCGGTGCAGCGGCTGCAGTGATGCAGTCGCTGCATCGGACCGTTGTGGTAAAGAGGGAGCTGAGCCGAAAGGCAAAGCTCTCTATTTACCGGTCGGTCTACGTTCCTACCCTCACCTATGGTCATGAGCTTTGGGTAGTGACCGAAAGAACAAGATCGCGGATACAAGCGGTCGAAATGAGTTTCCTCCGCCGGGTGGCTGGGCGCTCCCTTAGAGATAAGGTGAGGAGCTCGGCCACACGGGGGGAGCTCGGAGTAGAGCCGCTGCTCCTCCACGTCGAGAGGAGCCAGCTGAGGTGGCTCGGGCATCTGTTCCGGATGCCTCCTGGGCGCCTCCCTCGGGAGGTGTTTCAGGCATGTCCCACCGGGAAGAGGCCCCGGGGAAGACCCAGGACACGCTGGAGAGACTATGTCTCTCGGCTGGCCTGGGAACGCCTCGGGATCCCCCCGGAGGAGTTAGAGGAAGTGTCTGGGGAGAAGGAAGTCTGGGAGTCCCTGCTCAGACTGCTGCCCCCGCGACCCGGCCCCGGATAAAGCGGCAGAAGATGGATGGATATATTGACCAATTCATTAACATAATTATAAAATACTGCGGACTAAATGTTTCCTCATGGTTGCTTTTGTGTCTGAAAAGACGGAACCACATCAATGGATTAACTTTACACATGTGTTGCAACAATGGAATTTCCCCATTGTGGGACAAATAAAGCCTTATCTTATTTTACCGTACCATATGTTGACGTTCCCTTTTCAGTTCCTCTTCTCTTTTGTGGGATTTTAGTTTATTTTCTCATGTGACAGTCAAGATGCTTACAAAATAATAAACCCATTAACACTGTACAATTTCTCTGCTGAATGCAAAAGTAAAAAATGAACCGTACGGTAAATTGAAAAATGTTTTGTATGGTGAAATACCACAGTAAAATGAATAATGTGATGGGACAAATTAGCTTCTGCTTTTAACTTTTAGGTTCATCAGCAGTTTTGTCCATATGGTCACAATGGTCCTTACACAAAGGGTAGATTACAGATTTGACTCTAATGTTAAAACCTCATGTATTTAATTTTCAAAAATGCTATTGTGCTGTTTATTGCCACTATCGTCTTGCAATAGGACAAATGCAAATGATTCTTCTTTTTGAGAATTCCCTGACAATACACCTTGTTTGTGTGCTGTCTCATATACTGTTATCCACCACACCACTGTACGATAGGCTCAATGGCTTCTTTCTTTTGGCCTTGTGATTAAATCTTCACTGTATATCGGACATGCAGTCTTCTGTTTCACTTACCCTGATTTTATTGTCTCTGTCAGACACGACAAGCCAACAGCAGCGGAAATCGAGGAGAGGCAGAGCGAAGCAGCCGTTGTGCTCGAACGCTCAACCACACCGCCGTCGGATTGGGTCTCGTGTTCATCATCATCTACATCGTCTATGTATATGTCATTATTAAGTCAAACAATTAATATGCCACAAAATAGTAGGATACTTGCTAATCATGTGAAAATGTTTGGGGCCTTCTTTGCCAAATCTAGTCTTTAGTGATATCAATCAATATACCTTTTGTGGATGAAATAATATAAACTATACAGTGTCATTCAAAATGTATAGTTTTTTTTGGGAATCTTAGTCTCCATATTTCTCCTGTTAGATTGCATGACATGTGGTATTGCTTAAAATGCAACTTTTATGCAGTAATGTACTCTTATTGCATTATCCAATAGTTTGCACACGGTTTGCTGCTATGCATAAAGCAACTTATGTTTTTTTTTTTTGTTTTTTTGCAGCTCACCGTTTAAGAGTGTTTGGAAGCATCTGGCTGTCAAAGGTCTAAGAAAAGTCCTCAAAATGTAAACTATTTTTTTGTTTTACATTTTGTTCAAACTTTGTGCTTTCATGTCTGCTTCTTCCATGTTTGCTTCTTCCATGTTTTGTATTCACTTTATATGCATTTTAAATAAAACTTTTATTCTTCTTGCAGTGTTCTTTATAATATTTGCAATTACACTTGTGAAGTATATAGTATAGTATTAAAATAATAAATGTAATGGGCTTCTTTGTACGATGTTTGTTGTTTGATTGCTTATTATTTAAAAAAAAATCTGTTCAAATGTTACCAACAAGGAGCAATGAGATCTCAGACTAGCTCATAAACCTCAACAAGAGCATGCCACTCTGAGACGCACACCACTGAAACCAGTTTCCTGTTATGCATGGAGCAAGTTGTGGTGTTTTTGTAGAGCATCATTGGGTTGAAGACATTTGGCTGTCAAAAGTGGTCAAAGAAAAGTCCTCAACCAAAGTTATGTTACATTTTGGACAAACTTTGTGCTGACAGGTCTGCCTCTTCCATGCTTTTTAATCAAGAATTAAAAAAAAACATCTGTTATGTGACAATTATCTGTAACAAGTAGGTGTGTAGTAATTGTGTTTTTCCAACTGTGGAAAGGGGTCTGTAGATCAGATTACTAACCCAGTTTTTATTTGGAGACAAACTGAATAAGATACAATGAGCATGACCAAGGAGAAATGTCAACAATGGTAGAAGTGGAGCTGTCCTTATTGAGATTATGCAAAGATGGAAACTACTACTATATTGTCAATATTTGTCACTTTTAGACTTACTCACAGTGGGAAGAGTAATGAAGTGTATTAAAACTAGGTCCATGCAAAGTTAGGCCTCATTCTGAGACTGGCTTTTAGGAATATGTGTGTTTCTACCAAAATGTCTATTCCACGGAATGTAAGGGGCCCACATCTGATTAACTACCGAATGGGAGATGTCTCCATTCGCTGCGAGGCCTTGAGATGCCTTGTGTACATCTGTGTAAGCGCATGATCTCATTTCTGTAACTTCTCCCCTGGTGCTACCCAAATAAGGATACCTTTACATCTTGTTCTCTCATTGGCTAATCCGTTGGTACATGGATAGGGTCATACCTGTCAGATATTGTTTATCGGTCTTTGTGCGTCTTCAGTATATAAAGGCGAGATACGCCCAGAGACGAGGTTCGTCTTCCTGATCACCAGCGGACCCAGGGCGCTGTTTTCTGCTGTCCTGTATTTGACACTGCTTTCTCTGTAAATAAACTACCTTGAAAAGTTTGCAGAGCTTTGTCAGCGTGAATCCTTTGTCTACACCCGACGCCCCAAACGAGCATTGATCCAGCCACCACAGTAACCACAAATGTTACTCAAGTAACCCCCCCCCCCCCAAAAAAAAATGCAGAGTAAAGTAATTAATTAATTACTTTTTCTCGTTGAAAAAAGTATTCCCCTCAGTGTTACATAATGGTACAGTCCAGTAACAGCTCTGTTTAGTATGAACTGTGTTTAAAGCTGTGAAGCCGATCTGCATTTGCATCTCTGGAGTCTTTATTACACAAACACACCACCACCAGGACGCAAATGGCGCTTGGTTAAAAGTGAATACAAAAGCCCACAATAGATCGATCTTTATGAAGCGGGTCTTTTAGACATCACAAACAATCATGTCCCCGGTGCAGTGTCCCCATGTCGGGTCCTGGACCTGTAAAATGATGTACTCCGGTGTTGGTGCTCGCGTGTGTTGGAGCTCATGCCATGATGTATGGATGATGCATGGATGATGTATGGATGATGCATGGATGATGTATGGATGATGTATGGATGATGCATGGATGATGCATGGATGATGTATGGATGATGCATGGATGATGCATGGATGATGTATGGATGATGTATGGATGATGCATGGATGATGTATGGATGATGTATGGATGATGTATGGATGATGCATGGATGATGTATGGATGATGCATGGATGATGTATGGATGATGTATGGATGATGCATGGATGATGCATGGATGATGTATGGATGATGCATGGATGATGTATGGATGATGTATGGATGATGCATGGATGATGTATGGATGATGCATGGATGATGTATGGATGATGTATGGATGATGCATGGATGATGCATGGATGATGCATGGATGATGTATGGATGATGCATGGATGATGTATGGATGATGCATGGATGATGCATGGATGATGTATGGATGATGTATGGATGATGCATGGATGATGTATGGATGATGCATGGATGATGTATGGATGATGTATGGATGATGTATGGATGATGCATGGATGATGTATGGATGATGCATGGATGATGTATGGATGATGTATGGATGATGTATGGATGATGTATGGATGATGCATGGATGATGTATGGATGATGTATGGATGATGCATGGATGATGTATGGATGATGTATGGATGATGCATGGATGATGTATGAATGATGCATGGATGATGTATGGATGATGTATGGATGATGTATGGATGATGCATGTGTGTAAAACATATCGCTTTTAGGCTGTGCCAAACACGATCCAGGCGTCAGGAGGAGCTAAGAGGAAGCGCAGACGGATGTTTGTGTTCTGTGTGTTTTACTGAGTTTGTCCAAAGGGATGACAAAAGGTTAGAATCCGGGCATAAAACTTAAGTGCACACAATGAGCACGTGAGAATAGTGACTGTGCTCGAAGTGCCCACGTAGAGAAACAACACTATAGAGGAGCAGAACATGAATATAAGACCGAGGCTGCTCCTCCTGTCTCCGGGCAGCTGTGGCGCGGAGCACGGCTGCTGTTTGAGCCCATGATGCACTAGAGCTGCACCATGGAGAAAGTAAAGAGTTTATTATAACAGTGTGAATGATGCGTAGCAGGAAAGGTGCCGCTAAACGCAGTGTCTTGTCTTGTAATAAACACACGTAAGACATCGTTTTAAAGGCCAGGAAACACTTTAACATCTATTTCAGGCTTTTATGTAGTTCTAAACTGTCAACTCACCCAAGCCCGTTCTTGTGCGTCCTGACCGTGGGACTGAAAGTGAACTGATCACGTCACTTTGAATCGGCGCCTAAACTACGACTTTTTTCTCATTAATTAAGTTTTTTTCTCATTAATTAATGACTTTTTTCTCGTTATTTAATGACTTTTTTCTCATTAATGAATGACATTATTCTCGTAGTGCAGCGCATTTTTATTTTTTTGGTTGGCCCTTATACTCCGTCGTACTCCGTAAGAAGTACAGTTCCTTCAAAATGTTCCTCGAGTAAATGTAAGTGAGTTCTGCTCGCACAGTAGGCGTGTTCGTGTTCAGAGTCTCTGGATGATCGACAGTTGAAGTGTCCAATGAAAGCGTAGAAAAAAAGCCTCGTAGCCTCGTGCAGACCAACAGGCTTAAACAGAAAACTGCGACGTGGATCGACACAAAACGGATCTGCGCCTCTTGTTTTCTTTGTCCCGTGGATGTATCGTCCCGAGGCCAATCGCACTGGGGACCATGAAGCGGCAAAAAACTGGACCACGGCCTTGTCTCCTCATAGTCGTCATCTGCTATGGTCCGTGCGTCAGTACCTGTCCCTGAACCATGAATGACCACTTTGAAAATAAAAAACATAATTAAAATACATGTGGCACAGAATTCTGTAACATTTCTGACTACAATAAGATAATTGCACCATATGTATTTGGTTTAGTTAATACAATTTACATTTTTTTTTTCTGAAACCCAACAAGAACTAAAAACAAAAAGTAACATCTCTAACATAAATATTAGTAGATTTTTGTACCAAGACATTTAGTTACTTATGATGTAGTATTTTGAATTTATGAATTAAGTATTGACTGGTGATTTGCTGCCCTCTATTGACGAGGCTGCAAACAGAAAACAATATTTTGGTCAAACCAAGCTGCTTTACCCTTGTATCATCATCAAGAGCTAGGTCAGAAAATCGGGTGGTTTGATCCCCAGCCACAATAAAAAGTGTAACCACACAAGCAAACTTACTACTCTTAGACATTAACTTTATTGAATAGATAAGTGCCAAACAAATCAGAAAAATATTGAAAATAAATATTACAACGTATTCTCACAATAGTTAACAAAAAAGAAATAATCCAGTTGTACAGAAGACACTTAGGGTTGGAGTAAATTTACTGTATCTGTATAGTTGGATTAAAATGCACAGCTGATGAATGAAAATAAACTGTTTTAAAATGTGGCAAGTGATATTGACTTGTGTTGCTGAACTACAATAAATCATTTCCACACAGCACTGAAGGCCAAACGATGTTTAACAAGAACATGCATCATATTCATTGAACATTATTTCAATATTTACACTTAACTTCCCTCGTTTCTAAACTGCAACATACAATTTGAATAAACATTATTTCTACATTCTTCTCACGAAAGATTAAGGTGTAATTACGGAAGTACTTTAAACAGCACACTTAAAAATAACGCTGCAAGAAAATAAGCAATCATTTCCCTTATTGATAGATCAGTATATGCACTTCAATGTGGAAAGTCAAGCAATTAGAATTTGCTTTATGTTTTAAAAGCACATAAGTGGAACAGTACAAGATTAACTGCAAAGTACTTGGTGCCTCAATACAATCTCTTCATTAATAGCCATCAATGAGTGACAATAGGTACAAGTACATGAATGAGAAATGGTTTTGTTCTTAATAAGAGCGGATGGCAGGAGGAACATGGGCACAATCCTGCTCATCCAGAGAGTGGTCGATAACGCGGCGGTACTCAAGGGTCACCTGGGAAGACACAGGAAATTAATGCTTGGGTTCATCTTATTTTAGGGAATGCAAAAATTTAAGTTAGAGATGCGGTACCTTTCCAGTCTTGGGGTCAACATATGACATGGTGTGTTTCCTCCAATGCTCCTCAAAGGGCTTCTTCTCCTGACCCGGCAGGGGCTTGGAGTAGTCATACTCATCAATGCGATCCTAGATAGGGAAGAAAACGTAAAATGCATATTTAAAAATAGGTACCAATTGCGCACAAATATTTAATATCTATATATCTATATGATCTATATATCTGTATGATCTATAGATCTAGAGAGATAGAGATAGAGACCTTGAAGTCCTCTCTGGCATGAGCTCCTCTGCTCTCCTTCCTCTGCTCAGCAGAGTGGATGGTCTGCACAGCATTCAACATAAGGTTTTGCAACTCCAGAGTTTCCACCAGGTCAGTGTTCCACACAATACCTGTAGAAAAAAAAACAATTAACCACACAGTTTCAAAGATATAAAATGAAATAGGACAAGTAATTACCTCTGTCAAAAGTCTTAATGTCTTCCATAGTTGTATAAATGGCATCCATCTTGTCGCAACCTTCCTTCAGCACAGTCCCAGTGCGGAACACAGCAGCATGATTCTGCATGGTCTTGATCAAAGTACAGAAAGCTTTAAGAGTTTCCAATGACCTCATGTTATTGTAAACATAAAATGTATTTTACCTTCTGCATATTAAGCCTAATTTCAGATGTTCTCAGGGAACCATTTGCATATCTCAATTTATCCAAGTTGGCCACAGATTCCTCTCCTGCGTCGGTCTTCAACGGGGATAATTTCTCTCCTAAAAAGCGTCATCAGTAGAGTCAACATCTCTCCCAAAGTCAAATACCATAAAAATGTGTAGAAAAATCTCCACCTGGTTTGTGTTCTTCAGCAATTGTGAGAGCGCAGGCTCTGCCGAACACCACCAAAT
Source organism: Eucyclogobius newberryi (assembly GCF_026437365.1). Classification (NCBI taxonomy): domain Eukaryota; kingdom Metazoa; phylum Chordata; class Actinopteri; order Gobiiformes; family Gobiidae; genus Eucyclogobius; species Eucyclogobius newberryi. Next base: position 21,778,262 of record NW_027315945.1, on the reverse strand, counting down.
CCAGAAGAGAGTTGGCACCGAGGCGGTTAGCACCGTGGACACTGGCACAGGCCGCCTCACCACAGGCATACAGTCCAGAGATCACCTTGTCATTTCCATTTTCATGAGCAATAACCTGAAAGAATATAGAAATGTGAGATGGGGTGAATGTTAAGTCATAAATTAGTTTGAATACCTACCTGCCCCTTGTAGTTGGTGGGTATTCCACCCATGTTGTAATGTACAGTGGGAAGAACAGGAATTGGCTCCTTTGTGACATCAACTCCAGCAAAGATCATAGCCGTCTCTGAGATGCCAGGCAGCCTTGTAGCCAGCTGCTGAGGAGGAAGGTGGTGCAGCTGCAGGTACACGTGGTCCTTATCTGGACCAACACCCCTGAACCACAAGACACAATTAGCATCTAGCATACATGAAGACAGTGTAATTCAAAAAACAAAACCTTTTGGTACGACTAAATTATTTATGCTTAGAGAAAATGCATTAAGGGTGCAAGGGACAATTTTTCGGCGATTTGAGAACTCAGGCGGAAGTGCGCATGCGCACTCTCCCGTGCGGACTGATACAACACACACGTGCGTTTGTTTATTAGCGCGACGGATCGCATTGCATCTCTCATCTCCCGTTGATTTCCGTCTTCTTCTGAGTCAGCTCGAACGGTCTTTCTCCGTCTTAATTTTGTCCCGTACACTGAGGGAATTAGATTATGATAGATCAATATGCTTAGACACGCGGAAACGAACCGCACGCGGCTGCAGGTGAGCGATAGGTGCGTTTTATGATTGATACGAGGCAGGACTAATCGGCAGTCCACGCCACGAGGAAATAAGACTCAGATTTGGGCCAAAAAAATCGTCCATTCAACCTTTAAGCTTTACTGTCAATGCTGACATGCAGCTAATAGTGATCCACAGAGGCTATTTGAGCAACCAAAAGGAACAGCATTTTAACAGCATTTTAACACCATTAAATGCTCAAAACATTAACATTTGCCCATACCTGCCCTCTCGAATTTCTATTGTCATTGAGCGTGACACTACATCTCTGGATGCCAGGTCTTTAGCGTTAGGGGCATAGCGCTCCATAAATCTCTCTCCTTCACTGTTAACTAGGATTCCTCCCTCTCCACGGCAGCCCTCAGTGATCAGACATCCAGCTCCATAAATACCTGTACGTAAATAATACAGCGCTCCATTAAAACTGAAGACAGAATCACACCATACATAATTCTAAGAAAAGTAGAGCATTTTTTTCATGTATCTGTTAATTTTAGATTCATATTTCAAAACGTACAATAACGAAAACCTTACATTAATTTTCCAATAATAGGATAGTCATAATTTCCTCACCAGTGGGATGAAACTGCACAAACTCCAAATCTTGGCAGGGGAGACCAGCTCGAGTAACCATTGCATTTCCATCACCTGTGCTTGTGTGTGCAGAAGTACAGCTAAAAAAGGTTCGCCCATAACCCCTACAAAAGGTAGAAGTAAAATATTGAATTGTGTAGAGTTAAAGCAAAAAAATAAAAAAAATAAACTACCAATGCCCACCCAGTAGCAATGACAGTATTGTTGGCTCTGAAGCGGTGGATAGAGCCATCTTCCATGCACAAAGCAATCACTCCTTTACACTCCCCATTCTCCATGAGCAGGTCAAGAGCAAAGTACTCCACAAAGTAACTGGTGTCATAACGAAGTGACTACAAGAGGGTAGAAGATTATAATTTAGTATTTAAAAGAGCTGACTTGTAAACGCTTACCATCATTATAGAATATTAACCCACCCGTCCATAGAGTGTATGTAGTAATGAATGTCCAGTTCGGTCTGCTACACAGCAGCAGCGATGGGCCTGGCCACCTTTTCCATACTTCAGGCTCTGGCCACCAAAGGCCCTTTGGTAAATCTTGCCATCCTCAGTCCGGCTAAATGGCATGCCAAAGTTTTCCAGCTAGACAATTGAACATTTAAGTGTAAAAAATAGATAGGTAACACGTATAAATGTATTCAATGGAACCTGAACTTTTTATTTATTTTGTATCAGTCATGAAATTACCTCAACTACAGCTGCAGGGGCTTGTTCCGTCATGTAGTGGATTGCATCCTGGTCTCCCAACCAATCAGATCCTTTCACTGTGTCATAGAAATGCCACCTCCAGTCATCTTCCTCCATGTTTCCCAGAGCTGCATTGATACCACCCTATTTATAAAAAGGGACAATCAAAAAATGATTGTATACACAGTCTATATTAGGTCTATACTTTGAAGCAGCCCAGTGCTTACCTGTGCAGCCACAGTGTGGGACCTGGTGGGAAACAGCTTGGTCACACATGCTGTGTTAAAGCCTGCCTCAGAGAGACCAAAGGCAGCTCTCAGACCTGCTCCTCCAGCTCCTACGACCACAGCGTCAAACTCATGATCCACCACAGGGTATTGTGTAGAGATCTGAGAAGAAAATTATTATTTTGAGTAGGACTAGTACGATAAAAGAATCCTGAGGTGACACTTCTGCCACTGGTATTCAGTGTCAACTTACATCACCAGACACTTTTGCATTGTTTTTCTTCCCATAGACAGAGAAGTGAAAATCTCTAGAGCGCTCCACTGCAACTGCAGGAATCTGAAACAAATAATGTGTTTACTTCTACATTTACATGTCTCCAAAAATCATTATAAAAGGTGAAAAATAAGCCTCAAAACAACACTTTTTAGCGTTCTGTTAGCATGTTAGCATCAACGGCTCTTGGACAAGGGCAGTGCAGCACAGGGCAATCCAAGTTTGTAAAGGTTGTACATCACATAGAGTTTAATTCACAAAAATGTCAACGTAATGTGGGTTCTCTTCAAAGATGTTTAAAATTGTTTTTGTTTTTGTTACAGAAAACCACAAAAGTAAATGGTATGTATCCTTCGTTGAGGTGTCACATTGAGCTACATAAGAGCTTACGCAAGTCACAGACAGTCAGTTACGAAAGCCAAAGACAGCTCATATTTCAAAAATCTTGGAAATCATGGACAGAGTTATAGTGAAATATGTGATCAATCAGTCTCCTAGCCCGTGTACTTACTGCTTTAGATTTGAGTAAAGTCCTTTGGGAGAGGAGTCTGGAGGCTGCACGGACACTCGCCATGTTGACGGTAGAGACAGCGCTGTGTGGGGACTATGGAGGGTTTGGACAAATCTGCTGCACAGGACCGAACCATTCCCTTATCATGGGGGTGTTGAGTAGTGAATCACGTTTATGAAACGATTTAAACTAATTGCTATTGCTTTAAAATGTTGTTTATCCTCTTTATAATGCTTAGGAAACGTATTGTAATATTTTAATACGTACAATACACACTTTATACCACTATGAATTATAATATGTTTTAAGATATAACCTGTTGTCAAGTTCACATGGACTATAACGGCAACAAAGTTGTATAATCTGAGGTTTGGGTGTACGGCAGGACAAATGTATAAGTGACCTAGACTTTTCCGTCAAGGTGAGATTATGCACCGGTTATTTTATAGACACACGCCCGATGTTTGTAGTCATTTGACAGTTGTTCTTCAGTTTTGTCCCTTTGGTCATTATCAGAGCTTGCAGTTTGTGCGGGCTAATGAGAGCTAGCTTTAGCTCCTAGCCTTTGTGGCTTGAGACGGTGGATCTATTATGTTGAGACACGGATCAATATAATATGGACTTTTTATGCGTCTAAGTTTAAGATGGCAGCTGACGCATCTCACTGTCACATCCCCCCCCCCCAAAACATCTCGGTTCTGTTGCTACCACTGACTGTATCTGTATATTCTTCTTCTTCTATAGTTGTTGTTTAATGGCGGTCGGTATCCAAGCGTTACATCACCGCCAGACTTTATTCTTTAGACTTCAATCTTCAGTTCAAAACCCACAAATTCCAAGCACATGAGATCTTCTTCTTCCTCTTCTTCCTCTTCTTCCTCCTCTTCCTCCTTTCCACGTTGGCCGGCATCCACCCACTGTAATTGTGATTTCTGGAGTTACTTAGAAGTACTTAAAAGTTGTTGTTGTTGTTGTTGTTGTTGTTTTATGGCGGTTGGCATCCAAGTGTTGCATTACCGCCAGACTTTATTCCTCAGACTTTGTCGTAGTCCTCAGACTCTGTCGTAGTCCGTAAAAGTACTCCTTCCATTGCTTTGGTGTTACAAAGCCCATGAGGTCATGATATGTCTTTGTGACTAGAATAGTTGTTGTTGTTTCAGACAACAACCGGCTTTATTCCAGGGAGACTCTTCTTCATCTTCCTCTCCTTCTTTGACGTTCGGTGCTTCCACCGTACAGCTTTATTCTTTAGGCTTCATTCTACAGGCTTTAATATTTCCACTGATGTCGCTGCTTGGTAGCCGTGCGTCTACGAGACTGGACGAGGACAGGAGACCACCCCCACCCCCATCTCGTCACTCTGATCACTCTGACTCCCCAAAAGCAGACCCCCATCACTCCGACTCCCATTTAGCGCCTTTAGCCTGTTTTCTATATCTGCCCAATCAAGCTCCTTTGTTCCAAGGAATCTCCCTGCAGCTTTAGCAATGATCCTGATCCTTTCAGTTCTGCTTTGAGTCTGAGCAGCACAGTTTACAACATCCACCATAAAGAGTACAAAATCCTCTCTATCCACAACCAGGGTATTCTCATTAATTCTGGAACCTGCACACTTGGGACCTCCACTCTTGAAACCTTCACACTTCTTGGGAGCCACGCTGGCCTTTCTCATTTCGCCCTGGCTGGGAGCAGCGCTGGCTCCTCTCTCTGTATTTACTCTAAACTCGTTACTTGAAACTTTCTTGACTGCATCTGCATAGGATATATCTTGAGAGACCTTTATTTTCTGCACCTCAGCAGCTCTTTTGCTAAACCTGCATCCCCCGTAGGCAGAGCTATGTTCTTCCCCACAGTTACAGCACTTCAGTTTTGCACCCACGTCACACTTCCCATACTCATGATCTCCTGCACATTTACCACATCTTTGCTTCCCTCTACAGACCGCTGCAATATGCCCAAAGCGCTGGCACTTAAAGCAACGCAGGGGCGGCGGAACATATGGCCTGACGCTATAGCACATGTACCCAATGAACACCTTACTAGGCAGGCACCTCCCTTCAAGTGTTACCATTACCGACAAGCTGTCACATCTTACCCCAAACCGGGTCACCTTCAAACGCCTAGCGTCCACCACCGTAACTCCAGTCAAATTCTCCTTAACTTCATCCACAGACGTCGCCGTAGGGACACCTACGATAACTCCTCTGACCGTGTTTCTTTCAGCATCAGACACAAGAATGTCCTTTCCACCCAGACGTTTAGTTCCAATCGCCTTCCGTTGCTGAGCCGCGTCCTTGCACACGACCAGCAGCGAGCCATCTCTAAGGACACTCGCACTCTTGATCACTCCCACAGCTACAGTTAGGCTCTTTGACAATGCCACTGAATTCCACTCCTTAAAGGATGCACTATCCTGTGCAAGCTTTATGATCAACTTACAGTCTCTGCTCTCACCCCGGATATCAATAGCTTCAGCCTCATCCTGCTGCTCATTCCCAGAACCCTCGGACGAGCTAAGGGACTTTTTACGTTTCCGGGCACGTGCAGGCAGAAAAGGCTGCTCCTCCACGCCGTCCAGAATGTCTTCCATCCCCGATCCACTCTCCTCCGCCATCTCCCGTCTCCCCCTATGTTCTTCCACACAGTTAGAGCACTTCAGTTTTGCTCCTTCGTCACACTTCCCATACTCGTGATCACCTACACATTTACCACATCTTTGCTTCCCTCTGCAGACCGCTGCAACATGCCCAAAGCGCTGGCACTTAAAGCAACGCAGGGGCGGCGGAACATATGACCTGACGCAATAGCTCACGTATCCAATGAACACCTTATTAGGCAGGCATTTCCCTTCAAGTTTTATCATTACCGATGGGCTGTCACATCTTTCTCCAAACCGGGTCGTCTTCAACCACCTAGCGTCCACTACCTTAGCTCCAGTTAAATTCTCCTTTACCTCATCCACAGTCAACATTGTAGGGACGCCTGCAATAACTCCTCTGACCGTGTGTCTTTCAGCATCAGACACGAGACTGCTCTTTCCACCCAGACTTTTAATCTCAATTGCTTTCCTTCGCTAAGCCGCGTCTTTGCACACAACCAGCAGCGAGCCATCTCTAAGAACTCTCCCACAGACTTATTTAGGCTCATCGTCAATGCCACTGGACTCCACTCCTTAAAGGACGAATTTTCTTGTGCAAGCTTTATGAACACCTTACACTCTTTGCTCTCGTTCCCAATATTTGCAGCTCTATCCTGCATCTCACTGCCAGAACCCTTCGACACAGACGAGCCAAAGGACATTTTACGTTTCCAGGTACCAATGTCCACAGGTCCACTCCCCTCCGCCATCTCTTATCCCTCCGGACTGCCCACTGCGCAGCCCTGAGTCCTCTTCTTCTTCCTTCCCATATGGACCGCTTTGTCTGAGATCGATAACGATTCTTGGAGTTACTTTCCTGGTTGTTGTTGCTTACCCCCACTCTTAACTGATGCCCTCTTCTCATGATTTACCAATCCCTCTAAAGTTTCTAAATTTCTCCACATTCACTATGTCTAAATCCTGGATAGAATGGAAAAAGTATTGTGCTAAACTTGAACCTCAATAACGACATCTTATTGACACTTTTCTGCACATATCATTCAAATATTAAGATATTCATTTTGTATAGATTGCTCACCCCTGATCCTGGATGAACTTTTTGTGTTATCAGCCCTGTACAAAGTTGCCAAAATAATGAATATGACATGACCCGTTTCACTGTAGCCCCAATGAACAACTTGAATGACCCTCCCAGATGGAACATCCAACCGGACGGTAGAGGACGGGGTCCAGGGGCTGATGATGGGAACAAGTGGAACTATGCCCTCCTCGTGCCTATGCTGGGACTGGCAGCTTTTCGTGAGTGGTTTTGTGTTTACAAGAATTTCAAACGTCAGATTTGGGTCTTAGTAGGGCAGGGAATGATGCGCCCATCATGATTCCATACAATAAGTTATGGTCCATGATACAATATTATCACAAATTAATTATAATATTATATATTATCATTATATTATTATGTATTGATTAATAATCAATACATTGATATGAACACATGATATTCTGCAATAAGACCTAATGCATTTTAACAAAAAAACCAAGACAATTTTTGCATTTTGTAAAATATGCCAGAAAATACTTATGGCGATGCATAAGGATTGATACAGTAGCCTGCAATATCAATACTGTGTCACCAAATTTAGATGTATCAATATTGCAATATTTTTACACACCTCCAAGTCTGACTTTATTGTATTACAGGCTGGATTTGGACTAGAGAGTCCCAAAGGGAAATCCAAATGGTTAAATCTCAATATGAAAAAGACGTGACCATAATAAAGGATGAAATGGAGGCACGCTACCAGGAGACGCTGACTGAGAGGCGGAGGGCAGCAGCTTCACTGGAGCTTCAACTGGAGAAGGAGCAGCAAAGAGTGACAGGCTATAAACAAGCCTTGATTTCACAGAGTCAGCAGCTAATGGAGGAACGGAAGAAACTTCAAGAGGTAATATGAATGTCTTTTTTAATTTGTAATTTTCTCAGTTAATTCTGTTTTCTGTGGGAGTCTGGATTCAAGAATGGTATGGAGTGGATTCTTAAGTTGTCCAGTTGTTTCTGTGGTTTATCTCTGGTTACTCCTGCTTTCTCCCACTCTATGTTGAAATTAAGATGACATACCCAGAACTGGTGTTGGGTCAAGCTATCGGACGTATTAATGAACAGTGTTCGAAATTATACTCAAACACAGAATGACTCCACATCTTGCTTAGCAAGGAGCGTGCTAATCACTTTGCTGGTATGTTATGGGGGAATTATGAAAGTGAGATGTTTCCCTGACTAGGCCCTACATGGGATGTACCACCAGAAAATAACACATGTGCCTGATATCACAAAATCCTACCAATGGCTAGAAAGAGCCGGTCTGAAGGACAGCGCAGAGGCCCTGATCATGGCAGCACAGGAGCAGCCCCTGAACACCAGATCAATAGAGGCCCAGATCTACCACACCAGACAAGACCCAAGGTGTAGGCTGTGCAAAGGAGGCCATGAGACCATCCCACACATAACTGCAGGGTGCAAGATGCTGGCAGGGACAGCATACATGGAGCGCCATAACCAGGTGGCTGGCATAGTGTACAGAAAACACCTCCAAAGGTTGTGAAGAATGACCGAGCCAAGGTCCTCTGGGACTTCCAGATACAGACAGAATGGTAATAGCGAACCAACCAGACATAGTGGTGGTCGACAAGGGGCAGAGGAAAGCCGTGGTGGTGGACATTGCAGTACCATGGGATGGTAACATCCGGAAAAAGGAACACGAGAAACTAGAGAAATACTAAGGCCTGAAAAGAGGAGCTGGAGAAGGTCTGGAGTGTGAAGGTATCTGTGGTGCCCGTAGTGATCGGAGTACTTGGGGCAGTGACCTCCAAACTGGAGGAATGGCTTGAGCAGATCCCAGGAAAGACATCAGACATCTCGGTCCAGAAAAGTCTGTGTATATGAAAAAAAAAAAAATTATACTAAAAAATAATAGTGAAAATGTTAGGCGCAAAATTAAGTAGTTTAATTAAATCTCTGTGTTCCAAAAAGTTGATGAAAATGAAAAGTGCTTTTTAATCTGTCTATTCACATTAACTTAACTTTATCATTCATGAAGTTGTATTTCTTTAAGCTGGTCCCATACTAGAGGAATGATGTGTTAAGCAGTGTGAACAAAAGCAACAATTTCAATTATCACAGATAAATTGTAAAATTGTGATGTTGACAATAAAACGTGATATTGTGACTTTTTACAGTGGCTGTTTTTCTCTGACTGTACCCGGCCATGACATATTATTTACTGACGCAAACACGTGTGAATGATTACTTGACTTTCTACTTCATTTGCAAGGAACGAAATGCCTTGGAGGAAGAGAAGGGAAAGCTGGTGAAAAGCGGTGCGGCTGGAGCTATCTTGCACCAAGCTCTGGAGAGAGAGAATGAATGGCACCAACGAGCAACTGCCACTCTGAACGAGCTGGAGCACCTTCTAGTGGAGCGGCAGAGCGCCTACTGCTCCATTATCCTGCCAAGAGAACAACGTCTTGAAATGGAGAAAAACATACTGCTGAAGGCCGTTAAAGACCCCACAGTGTCAGAACTTAATCTAGAGTCGGACTTGAAGGACATTTTTAAGAGGGACAAGTATTGTGCAGACTTGCTTAATATGGACAAGAGGAAGAATGGGAGTTTAATGTGGGTCTATCTTAAATACTGGCAACTGCACGTCACTGTTCAGAAACACAAGAGAGCGGAAGATGCACTTTTAGGAAATCAAAGTGAGAAACGAATGCACTGAAAAATGAAATGATTTCAGCATAAATGTGAAAATAAAAGTTTTCAGCTCAAAATGTCGTGTCTGTTTTTTGTTTCTACAGATGTAAAGGTACACTTTTTAACATGATATACTACTTGCTTTTCTCCATGGAGTTATTGCTTTGCCTGGGATGATCCACAGTATTATGGCATTACACTTCTCTATGCCACATGACATGTTTTTCTTGCATAGAAAATACCTTGAAAAACATGCATTCTTATTGTGAGTGATGTTCCCAATGGCATTTTGTGGAATATTCAAAGCGAGGCAACAGTAATAGTATCTCCATGGTGAAAGGCTGGAGGCAGACCCTCACCAGAAAAGTTACATAATGCACCTTTAAAACTCTAAAACAGTGTCCAATAAATGAGATGCAATGCTGTCTAACTGGATTAGGGGAACAAATCGTTCTTAAATTGCACTACATGAATCAACAAAAGTGATATATATATTTTTAAACAGCACTAAGCACATTCTGAAGTAAGTTTGAAGGGCTGTAAACGGAAACCCAACTAAATATTTTGCTTTGTGACATGCTTTATGGCAAACAAAAGTTTAGATTAAAATGGATTTCTTCAACTGTTTCATAATTTAAGACTCAATAAACCTGTTTTTCTCAGGTATGATACAGTAGATTGCATGCAAATGATAAAAGTTACTCTCTTTTCTGGCCCATATAAGACCATTCCTGAGGCAAAGGCATCAAGCTGACAGCCCTGAAGTTAGTTTGAACAGGTTTAGTGAGGTCTTCTTCAGTCCTCTTAATTATTGTCCTATTGTTTTCTTCTTTGGAGGGCCCTCTGATTTTCTGGAGAAGTGGCAACTGGTGCTCTATCGTGTCTCCGTCTCTGTTGCTCAGCTTCAGTGTCTGGTTCAGGTTTCTCTCAACAATGAAGTGGACCACCTGTTGCTGCTCATAACTCTCTTTGCCAATGCGTTTTTTCTCTGACAGTGTTAAGGGAGTGTCTGCAGTGCCGCGGCACGCGGCCGAAACTGCCATGTTATTTCTGTAGCGGCCGCCCGCCGCGGTTCCTGAAACTGCACCGCTATTTGACCGCGTTTAGCGCCGTTTTAGACCGCGCCGGGTTAGGGTTAAGGTTAGGGTTAGCCATGAGGCTATAAGGGAAATGCCGCGGTCCCTGAAACTGCGCAATTTGACCGCGCCGCGGCTCTCCAGCCACGGCCTTGCCTTTTATTTATATAATATATAAATTATATATATATTTAATTATAAACCATTATACAATGATACAAATACATTTCTCCATGAAAAAACATTGATCGATGTACGTAGTATACCCTGTCCTAAATTTAAAAGTACCTGTATTGCGGTCTTGTTTCTATCACTAGACTTATCCAACAAGCCTGGTAGCGCTCTTTTGTCTAGTGGTTTTCCTCCTGAACATCACAGGAGTTCACCAGGTAGAAGCCTTCTCGACTAATGCAATGCATTAAGCCAGTAAGTGCTGTCAGTTTCTTTAAAGAAACGGATTATTAATAATTCTAACCCCTGAGTGCTGTCTAGACCTGCAGCAGGTTGGAAGCCTTTTAAATATCATTGGAGGGTTCTATTTTTACTTTTGCATCACACCAATGTTCTCGTATTTGGCATTTCAAAGGATGGCTTTCATTAAACATAAAGTGGGAGCTTTCAGTACTTTGAAATACACCAGACTTGTGTTTGTATTGTATAGTTTGAAATAAAATGGCTTAATGTGTAAGATTATCTAATTTAGAAGAAGAAAGAAATTGACATTTTTGTGACATAGTGTATGTAGTGTGTATTTGAAAGTGTTAATCTAGTTGAAAAAGAGCCAGTAGGCACACATTTATCATTCCTGTCATCAGATGGTTCATATTAAAGTTTAGGAAAAAAGTTACAGCTACATATAGCACAGGAACCAGTTTTGTGTTCTTTCGCAGTCTACACAACCTCTTCTGTTCATTACAATTACATATTTTTGTTGACTCTATACGAAAACATTTTAATAAGGCTTCAATATTGTTGAGCTATAGAAATATGAACATAGCATTTATAGATTAATCTGCATTAAATTCCCCCATGTGGGACAATAAAGGATTATCTTATCTTATTATTTTAATTGTATTTATCAATAAAGCCTTATTGTTAAGGATTTATTGAAGAAAAAAATAAAAATTGAATAACTGTCATAATCAGGCCTTTTACAGCAAATAAGAAAATCAACTGAAGCTCACTGTAATTTCAACTATTTTATATTTTATTTATCACAACATTGGGACTATTTTATAAAAAGGTCCAGTTTCCATATTTATTATTGACACATCATACTCCAAACCATGCAGGGCGCTTTCTTGGCCTCTCTATAATCCTTTTATCTTTGTCTTGTGCACTCGGTGTTTCTCCCTCATACAGGACAACAGTCTCCACTGCTGGCGCACCAAAAGGTCCACCTTCCATTTCTTTAATTTGATTACGAATTGAAGCAGTTTCTTTACAAACTTTGGCGTAACAGAAGCCACACAAGATATGCTTCTGTTTCAGATGGCCACACTCTGGACAGGGCTCAATGTTAGTCTAAGCACAGAGAAAAAAAGAAAAAAAAAAGTTGAAAATGTCAAATTAAAGAACATTTTGAGGAAATGTTACATTTCAAAAATCACCTTCAGTTTTAACAGTTTGCTCTCAGATCTCCTCCTTGTTCGGTTGATCTCAATACTACGTCTCTTTTTGGGTGCTGCCATCCAGAGGATACCATCAAGGAAACCTGGGGGCTGGTCTGGACCCTCTGGCTGCTCCTCAAACTCCTTCTCATTGTCAAGTTGAGGCAAAATACTTGAGCCGTTTACAGCAAATGCTGGAACTACAGACACAAGCACATCATTTCAGAGGGGACAATACTACAGGTGTATATCAGTTATTTCCATTTGTCATTTTGGAGCCAATTTGAAGGCAACTTTTCTTCTCCACACATGTGTAGATGTGTTAATTTAAGCAAGTCTTATTTAAATGTGTTTGTTTTTTTCTACCCTCTGAGACAGAGATCTTACATATGCCAAATTTACATTCTTGAGTTCATTAAGTATTGTACTTAATGAACTCAAGAACGTAATATTATTTATACATATTATGATAAAGGAAGACACAATGGTTATTATACATATTATTGGATAAGGACATTATACATAGAGTTGTTGTAATATGCTAAATAATAATAAAATAACTAAATAAACCAAGAATATGAAACCATTATTTAGACTACAGCATCTTCCATGATGTATGCATGCATGTACAAAATTATTTTAGATTTGGATCCTGGTAGGCTTTTTATGTAAAATGGGACACTGTAAACTATACACCATTTTAGGCCATGTATAATATATTATTCCTTCTCCAGACTTGAAAAGAACTGAAATGGCATCATGCGAATGTGTATATTTACGCTTGCGACCCAGCGGAAACACGGTCTAGGTGAGTGGACATACCCAGTTGCCTCTCAAATCCTGTCACTTGCAGAAGTCTGCTTTCAATGTGGAATAAAGACGTCCTCAAACGCTGTAGCATTGAGGCTAAATTCATCATTTTTCTTATTCACAGCACGCTATATTTTACTCAAGCAAAAGCCCACGGTCATTCAGGCATTGATGCGTCATTAATCGGCGACAAAACTATCTTCTTCTCTGGTTTCTTGCCAGGCGAATCTTGGTCGACCCTGCATGACAGCGCCCACTCTTGTTTTTATTTATTATAAAGATTTGACTATTTCCTAACTTTTAAATTATTCAGCCATCACATACAAACGTCAATGTTGTCTTATTTCAAAAGTGTAAGCGTGAATTTAACAAACCCGATTAATGTCCCACTTATTCCACACGTGATGTATTATGTGCAACAGTGTTTTTCTTTGTTAGCAGAGTCGCTAGAGGGCGCTACACAGCTCAAGTTCACTTTAATTCGCCTCGATCATACGCAGAAGAAAAAGATCTCAAGATGGCAGACCGAGGCTATAGCTTTTCTCTCACTACATTCAGGTAACTTTTGTTGAATAATGAAGTCTTTACCCTTTGCATGTTTCATTCCAAGTTACGGCAACATTTTCTGAGATAAAAGACAAAAGAAGAGCATGTCTAGTGTTGTGGGCGTCTTAAACTATAGTGTTTTTGAAGCAGGTGGCGTTGATGCACAGTCATTCCCGGTGAATGAGCTAACATTAGCTCAATGCTTCTAAAGCGAAAGCAAAATAATATGCATTTCGAAAACTAGACGACATCTTCAGCGTGATTTCGTAACATATTTTTGGAAAGGTGTTTTTGTCCGTGTGTCACTGGCAGTTGTTTATTTTCATGTTTTTAATGAAGCGCTTGTCTTCTGTTTCAGCCCTTCGGGTAAACTCGTCCAGATTGAATATGCGCTGGCGGCGGTAGCAGCAGGCGCACCGTCAGTGGGCATCAAAGGTAACTTTAATATGATGTATCTTTTTTATAATTTTCAATATAATGACGTGTGTGTGGTATTATAACCGTGGACATGTCACATTAGCAGTCTCGTGTTTCGTTTGAAAGTTAAAGGAAAATTCATGTTTTTCAGCAACCAATGGAGTTGTCTTGGCAACAGAAAAGAAACAGAAGTCGATTCTTTACGACGAGCAGAGTGTGCACAAAGTGGAGCCAATCACAAAACATATTGGGATGGTCTACAGTGGGATGGGGCCGGACTACAGGTATTGTCATTTAAAAACAAACAAAAACATGTAAAATTTTATAGGCATGGACTCGAGGGCAATCTTTGTTTTGCAGAGTCCTTGTTCGGCGAGCCCGCAAGTTGGCGCAGCAGTATTTTCTGGTTTACCAGGAGCCAATCCCCACGGGACAGCTTGTGCAGAGAGTCGCCTCCGTGATGCAGGAGTACACACAGTCAGGGTAAGGAAGGCAGATTTGTGAAACTGTCTCTGTTTACATGTCCTGACAGGGCAAATTGATAAAAACAAAGGTCTGTGTCTATGTGCATGCCCCAGCAATGCTCAATGTTACAGCTTTGTTAAGCTATGTTAATTTTGAAGGAAAAATGTAAGTTGAAAATTACAGGAAGCAGAGCTGAGTTCTAAACATCCCTCTGTAACCAATAAGTGACATTCCATAAAAAATTAGACAATCAACGTGTTTCAAAAAGGTGTTATCAGGGCATTATTTGTCAAATCATAGCTATTGCTCAATTTATATGGATTTTGGAGCTTGTTTTGCAGTATGATTACTAGTTAACAGTTATGTATTTACCTTACGTCACATCTGCTGCTCATGTCCAACCAGGGAAGGGCATAATAAACCACTAAAAATGTTGAACTTGGACGATATATGCAACAATTTCAATAAACTCTTAGTAAAGATGTTCACCTGACTGGCGCGCTGAGCGATCAGCCCGTTACACACTGAGACAGAGGTCCACAATAGTGTGAGTTAGCGTCAGTGTGAGTCGTTTTTTGTTTTAATGCCGCTGCTTCATTAGTTTACACTGGGCAGAGCGAGGCACCGTACCACTGACGCCGCTGGAGTGCAAAGCAGCCGCTCAGCGCGAGTGGGAGAGAGGGACTTTATTTTTAATTGATATGCTGTATTAAAAGGCAGGGAAGTTAATTGTTATAAAACCAAATTTTCCTCTCACTGGAATATTTGCAAGTTCAAACATAAAAAATACAATATAAATGTTTTCTTTTTGCTGTTAATTGTGAATAATCGTAAAATTGTGATGTTTCTCATGATGATCGTGAGAATATTGTGATATCCCTAACTGACAGATTTTTGACACTGACACTGGAAAATGGGTTTATTGAACTTGATCATTGGACAGATACATAGTAGATGCTGCTACTCACTTACTGTAATTCACCTTCATATTTCATCTTTGTAGAGGTGTTCGGCCTTTTGGAGTGTCATTACTCATCGCTGGATGGGATGAGGACCACCCATATTTGTTCCAGTCGGATCCATCGGTATTCCTTATAATGTTATCTTAGTCTTTGTCAAGCATATCTCCTGAGTTATACATGTGTTTACATTTGTCTTAAGATGGTTGAAAAATAGTTTTGTCTGTTGTGCAGGGTGCATATTTCGCTTGGAAAGCCACTGCAATGGGAAAGAACTACGTGAACGGAAAAACATTCCTTGAAAAAAGGTTAGTTATTTATTGTACCAACAATCAGTCATATCTGAATGGCTTTTGTTTTTCTTAAACTTGTGTGTGGAACAATTGATTTAAAAGTGCCCCCTCTTGTTTAGGTACAATAATGACCTGGAATTGGAGGATGCTATACATACAGCGATCTTAACACTCAAGGTAATGGTTAAATACATTAACATGTCAACCTTGATTTGCAGTCTTTCTAAAAACAATTTTTTTTTTGTTTTTAGGAAAGTTTTGAGGGTCAAATGACTGAAGAAAACATTGAAGTGGGAATCTGCAATGAGGCTGGCTTCAAAAGACTCACTCCAGCAGAAGTTAAGGACTATCTGGCAGCCATTGCATAATTAATATAATTCAATGACCATATTTTAAAAGGCACTTAAACCAACATGGACATGATGCATTGTAGTAAAAAGAATAATTCAATGTTTGAACAACTGGTTTAATAAAAATCACTACTACTGTGTCATGTTGTAATTGGTTTCTGTGCAGCAGAAGCAAATGACCTCAAGCTTTCCTCTAAATATTTAAATTAAGATCAAATAAATGACAAACAGATTTTTAAGGTTTCATATTAAAGCATAGCTGGTTACAAATACTGTGCACTAAATCTTTTTTGTAGGGCAGTAATGGAATTGGTGTAAGAATAATTAGTGGAAAGCTTGAGGAAAGCGGTCATCTGGGTGTCAGGTTTGTTTTACTATGTACGTTTACAAAATTTAAAAACAAAAAAACGTTTGTATGCCATTCATTGAAATAAAAATATTGATTTCTTGGGTAGATTTTGGTGTCCACAGTCGTCAGTTGATCACTCCTTGTGCAAGCCACCAAACAACCCAACTTGTACCCTACATCCATGCTTGACCAGGTTCAGAAGTTGTAGCGCATGCGCACACGTGTTATGGCTTGCGCTTGCATGGATTCACCTCCACAAAGACCATTGATCATGCACTGCTTGTGATTAGAGCACCGATATAGTTTAGATCGCTTCACTCATACAATGTCAGATATACGTTCTTTTTGAGGGATGAAATCTGAATCTCCGCCTCCAAAACAACCGGAACATCTTTATGTCCAGATATTCATCCGCGTGGAAAACTGTCCATAATATGGGAACAAATAAAGATATGATCATTACAGTGTCCCTCAATATCCAAATAGTTACAGCATATTGCTTGCTGTACAGAGAATATTGCGTGTATTTGTTGTCAGAGGTTTATTTTGTCGGGCGGAAGCAGCTGGGTCATTTCTTCACTCCCTGATGACGTTTATGGCGCCAGAAATCAAGGGTTTGCCGAAGCGCGAGCTCGAGGCTGTCACTCGCAGACTCGAGTGAGGACTATTTACGTTTTTACAGCTTTAAACATTTCCTTAATACTTTTGGCTTTGGCTGCGTGAGGTCGGATTCAAGATGGTGATACTACGTAGTAGCGGCCACGCCGGGGCTGAGCCTGGTGCGACCCCGAAAAGAGGCTCTTCGGAGTTGGACACTAGCTCCGAGTTTCTGTCGCTGCTTCCCGCGTCCCAGAGAAAAACCGCCAGGAAGACGCGCTCGTCCCGTGGCCTGGATGACAGCTTCAGCAGCCCCGAGAACAGCACTGCTGCTAATGTGAGCTGCACACACAACCCGCTAGCATGTAATGTGTATGAACACAGGGTTATAGAGTTTAGTTAACTACAAACTTTCTGTGCTATACCTTGACAGCTAAGCTAACTAGCAGACTGAGTTACTGATGATCTCTAAATATGAACGCAGGCTTGTTTATTGATGGCCTTTATATCTTTCACTGTGCAGCTGAACATGTACTCTTCACGTTTATTGGATGATGTGTTTTTCTTAAAGAATGAATCTTGAATAAATGTTTAATTCATCATTCAGGATCTCGGAAAACGGCGTAAAACATATCAAACTTTGTGAAAAAAACCCTTCAAAGTAGAGGAATGGTGACATCTCTTAGTTGCTTTAGTCTTCAAAGTTAGAATAGAATTTTACCAGACTGAAATTTGTCTTGGGCTGGAGTACAAACCTCTGCTACACAAGAAGAAGCACCAAAGAAAAAAAAAGAAGAGTCAGCTCTGGAATAAAGTCTAAAGAATAAAGTCTGGCGGTAATGTAACACTTGGTTACCAACCGCCATAAAACTCCAAAGCAGAACATACACATAATAGAAATACATATAATAGAAATACACTGTGACATACACTGACTGATCCACTCTGATAAGTTTGTTTATCAGCATGCAATGTTGTAAATGGTGACTGAGTGCTTTGTATTTGTTTGAATTATATATTTTCCAGGGACATGAGAAAAGTGAAGACCAAAGTCAGTCTCCCTCTTTAAAGACCAGGGCACAGAGGGTCAGACTGGACGTGTTGGAGGCAAAGACCAGATCTTCAGCAAATGATGACAAGGTTGGCATGTACTGCACCAGGTAAACACTGTTTACAGAAGGGCACTTTGTCAATTAGACATTCAAAACTTTGTGATAACGATTAACTTTCAATCTTTTGTACTAGAAAATCCTCTAGACTGCAGAAAAATGGAAAATTATCATTGGGTGGGTTTATTATCTTTATTGCTCTGAATTTGCTCTGTTGGTGTCATCTAGATGATAAATTTATATTTTGTTTAGATATAGATGAAGAAGTGGAAGAGTCGTCAACTCCAAAACGGAGCCATTTTAACATTAGACACAGGGAAACTGAGGATGAGGAGGAAGATCATTCTGTGAGGCGTAGCTCTCGAATCACCAGGTACAGACTGGATAAACGCAAACAGTCTGTGCTTTATGATCGCCTCATAACCAAGTAAGTGTGGCATGCGTTCAGTAACAACAACTTGAGAAAAATTGCCCTGACAAATACAGTAACTAATTAATTTCTCCTGTGATTGTCGTTCAGCACCGCAGAAGCTGTTCTTCAAAAGATGGATGACATGCAGAAGATGAGACGCAGGCTGAGAAGCAGAGACACAAGGACACAAGAACAGGTAAAACTCTGCAAATGAACAGGGTAAAAGAAAAAGGAAAATAATGCAGGAATATTTATGATACAATCTTTGTTTATTTTATCCTGAAATTAGGACCTGGGAATGTACACAAGGGGCCGCCGATTACGTTCACAAAGGTCCAAAGTGGAGAGAAAAGATAATAAGGAAGAACAAAACCAGGGTAAAACTCTTGTTGTAGTGAAACTTTCCATTATTGTCTTACACAGTATCAACTTTAATGTTTAAATGCTTTTCCAGAAGAGGAAGATGAGGATGATCAGGATGAAGATGTGGACGATGAAGATGATGATGAAGATGATGATGATGAAGATGATGATGATGATGAAGACCGTGAAGATGGTGAAGATGAAGGGGAAGAAAATCAAAAACGTTATGACTTGAGACAACGAAAGGCAATGGTCCGTTACCAGGCTCCACAGGAAGGTCTGGGACACACGAGACAGTCAGTATAGAGTCTGTTTTTATTGTGGCACTCATTCATATGTTTTTTATTCTCGCAGAGCCCAAAGAGCCGAGGAAACGCAGTATATACGATCACAGATCACCAACCAGACGCATGTTTAGATTCAGCTCCACTGCCCCAAGAAGTCCTTACAGCAGGAGAAGAAGCAGCAGGTTGGTGCACAAAAATATGATTGAATGTTTTATTAAATCTTTAAGGAAGTTTATATTATTCACACACACCCTTTATTTTGTTTCTGATTCTTTTTATGCCACTCAGGAGTAGTTGTGAGAGGTAACTGGTTCTATTTGTTGTTGTGCGCGTGCGTCTAAATTTGAGATATTTATTAGATTAGATTTGGTGGCACAAAGGCAGTGGCACAAAGTACATTTTACAGTGACTGGGCACAAATGCGTGACCATAGTCTCTTCTTAAACTTCTGGTTGGATGTATTTTTGTCGAGTAGAGTTTGGCCTAACCTTAAATTTACACCTGGAGCTATGTACATATATTTAGAAGTGTCAATCTACACCAGAAAGTCAAAGCTTCACACTGCTTGAACACCAAACTGTTTCATATCGATTACATATTAAATGTTGGTTGGATGAAGGGGATTTCAAAGCTTTACAAAAGTTTGTAAGAGGGACAATACTTTACATAGAGCAAATCAAATATTAATTTTCCTTAAAACATAGAGCAAATCAAATATACATTTTCCTTTTAAAAAAAACAAAAACATCTTTGTTTCTTTTACCAGGGCTGCTCAATGCTCTGAAATAGCCTAGTTAATTTTTAACTATTGTATTATAGTAATTTGATATCTGTTTGATATTGAATCTGTTTTCCACCTACACATGACAGTCCAAGATATCTGTATTTATTTTCAGTGCCAGGGTCAGGTTTGTGACTGCCTTGGTCTGAACACAAACTGAGCTTTAAATAATCTCTGCAATTACACCTGTCCGCAGCGGGAACAATTTCACATTTGGCCAGCACATCATCTTGGATGAAGAGCGCATGGAATAATAAGCAAAAGGAAGCCATGTGAATGCACATGCGACATCCATTTGTCAGATATGCAAATCGCCACGCAGAGACATTAGCGGAGGGAGTTTTGCTGTTAAGAAAAGCGGGAGGAATGAAAGAGCCCAGCAAAGAGTGTCAGTGTGGCTTCTATGAAAGTCTATTTAATTTGCGGTGGAGGACTTTGGAGGAGCAGAGCGTAAAACAATGAAGCTGCAGGCAGTGGCTGCACAGGCAGAGCTGCTCAATTCACCTCCAAATGCAGGACGCTCGTGTGGCGTCTGAAAGGACTACAACCTAGTGCCTCTGCGATTATGTAATGTTTTGTAAGATTGCAATGTTATCGGAAATTAAATTAATCGTTCAGTCTTATTTCACTATGTCTTCTGTCTTAAGATGTCTTTATGAAGTACATTATCAATTCGTCCTAGTCCATCATGAATAATTTCCATAGGTCCTGGATGTGGCCATAATGCAATACACATTGTTTTAGCGGCTGTCATGTTTTTAGATGATGATTAGATGATTTGACCCTTCCTATGATTTCCCTGCTAAAAAGACTGAAGAGCTGTACTACTCACGCCCATTGGGCGTGCATGTGACATTGCTAGTGTTGATGGTCTGACTGGCTACTATTAAAAGCGATTTCTGTGCTGCTGCACATTGCCTCAGTGTGTGAATTGGTGGTAAGACCTAGTAGTTAATAGTAAATAAAATTCAATATGTTTTTGTCCTGTCAGACGACGACACGCCATCCACAGCAGTGACTCTACTTCCTCCTCATCGTCTTCAGATGATGAGAAATTTCAGAGAAGGAGAAGTAAAGGCAGGTCAAAGCCTGTCAACAGGTGAGTAGTGGCCGTTGCATTTTGTGACTTGAAGAGAAAAGCCATGATGTGCTGAAACGGGTGATCAGAGATCGACCTGGTTTTATTTATTTTATCGTGAGAAAATGATACTGCCTTAGTACATTTGTGCTGACAAAGACGACTTGGATTATACTTCCCGCATGTAGATTCTGAACGAAAATGAGACGCACCGAGGGCAATAGAGAAAATGTCGGCAGTATTTATAGTCTGCTGTTCATGCGGCTGCAGAAAGTAGAAAATCGGAACTAGCTGCAAGGAAATCCTGTTCATTTCCACGCGGACCGTCCGCTTAGTAAAAAAAATGTTTGCTTGCGTGCTGAATCTGGTTCGTGTTGGCAAAAGTGGCAACATTTTGCCACACACACCCTCCTGGACTCTCTCGGACGTCATAAACTTAACGTATGCCTGTTCTGTGTCAAAGAGATGAAAGTCATTATTGAGCTGTGAATGTAAATTATTTCATACATTTCCTCTCTGATTATAGATGTCTACCAATGAATTTAGTTAAAGAAGACCTGCTTGGAATCCACAAAGACAGAATGAAGATTGGAGCAAGCCTCGCAGATGTGGATCCAATGCAAATCGACAGAACTGTAAGCAGCATATTCACATGTGTCCAGGCCGTTAAGCCATTTGTTTGAATATGGTTGAAACTGACTTGTTTGCTTCAGGTGCGCTTCGATTGTATTGGAGGCCTAGGGAAACACATCTCAGCACTGAAGGAGATGGTCGTCTTCCCACTTCTTTACCCAGAAATCTTTGAAAGATTTAAGATACAACCACCAAGGTAAGATGATCTTGGATGTTTTTAAAAGACAACATTTTATTGCAACAACTGAACAATAACTACCACTTGTAAGAACTCTCAAACCTAGATTCCAATGTCTAATAAAGTAACAAATGTACTGTATTTTGTTTATTCTTTAGGGGCTGTCTGTTTTATGGACCGCCAGGAACAGGCAAAACCCTTGTGGCAAGAGCTCTGGCCAATGAGTGCAGTCAGGGGGAAAGAAAAGTGTCCTTTTTCATGAGGAAAGGGGCCGACTGCCTCAGTAAATGGGTGGGAGAATCGGAGAGACAGCTGCGGCTGCTGTTTGATCAGGTAACAACATTATTATATTAATGTTGCTTTGCTGTGAAAACACTCCTCTCACTCTCTTAAATTAACACAGGCCTTCCAGATGCGACCATCTATTATCTTCTTTGATGAAGTCGATGGTTTGGCTCCCGTCAGGTCGAGTCGACAAGATCAAATTCACAGGTCAGTATTCTGGCTATGAATTAGATGTAAAACTATCAAATATGATGTTTGCATGAGCGGTGACCTAATTTGTTCCTGTCATTAGTTCAATTGTGTCCACTCTCCTCGCCCTGATGGATGGATTAGACAGTAGAGGAGAGGTAGTTGTGATCGGGGCCACAAACAGACTCGACTCCATCGATCCAGCTCTGCGACGACCTGGACGCTTTGACAGAGAGTTTCTCTTTGGGCTTCCAGACCGAGAGGTGAGAGGATATCAGTCATCACTGTCTGACACTGAATAGAATTTGTATTTTTAAAATGTTTAAATTTTTTATATGGTAGGCAAGAAAGCACATCCTGAAAATACACACTAGGCAATGGACTCCGCCTCCCTCAGACTTTTTCCTTGAAGAACTAGCAGACAAATGCATTGGTGAGTTGGTTTTATTATTTCTACAATCTCATTTTGGTTGAACTATCACAGCCCTTCTAAACTTGATTTTCTGATTTAACTAGGTTATTGTGGAGCTGATATCAAAGCGGTGTGTGCTGAAGCAGCTTTATGTGCATTACGACGTCGTTACCCACAAATTTACTCCTCATCTCAAAAACTTGTGCTTGATGTCAATTCAATCACTATTATAAGCAAAGACTTCATTACAGCCATGGCTAAAATAGTTCCGGCCGCTCAAAGGTAAGATACATTTGACCTTGTGCATCGTCCTTTGGCAGCGCTCGAGTTTTGGTGATTTATATTTTGGGTATTTTTAAATCTCAGAGCTGTAGCATCACCAGCAAAAGCTCTAATCCCTGCCATCCGTCCCTTGTTGAATGCTACGCTACAAACTGTTCTTCAGAGAGTCAGAAGATTGTTCCCACACGCTGAGCTGGGATTGAACAAGAAGAGAGGTCAAGGTAATAAATCCCAAATAGTTTGGTCAATTAAAGTCTATTTGTCTAATTCTGATGGTTTGTCGTCCAAAATAGATCTCCCGTTGGGGTTGTCTGAAGATGATTTGATGTTTAGTGACGAGGACGAGGTCTGCTCCTCTGAGCAGTCACATGTCCAAACTGCATCTGCCAAGGAAAGCTTCAACCTCAACAGGTGGGCTTCAAGTAGAGGTGGGCACGGTGCCTCAATATTTAGCTTTTATAACAGTAAGACATTTTGTGCAACAGAAGGTGTCATTTGTTTAACTGTTCACATTTGTTGTATTTTTGAAACCCCTACCAATACCTTGGTTGGAAGATGACAACTTGATTTCTTTACATTTAAAAAATTGAAATATGTTTTTGCAGAATTTTAAGATGCACCTGACATTCAAATTTTGCCTCTCTTCAAAATAATTAATAACAAACAACAATTTTTCTTCTGGCTTGATTCTGTGTGTTCAGGAGCGTGCTGAGCCAGCCCACATCGTATCGCCCAAGGCTGCTGCTTCAGGGCAGACCAGGCTCTGGGCAGAGCTCTCACTTGGCCCCTGCTGTACTTCATGCTCTGGAGAAGTTTACTGTTTATACTTTGGACTTGGCAGTTCTGTTTGGGGCAAGTGCAACTGCTCCAGAGGAGACGTGTGCTCAGGTCAGAAACCATTGACCTTAATAGAAAACATCACTGGTTCCCAACATTATTTCCTTGAAGCCCCCTTTGTGTGACCCAGAGATTGGCTGTGCCCTTTGTGTAATACAACTGCCCCCACAAATGCCTCACATGATGAAAATAATAACCAAAAATATCCTTTATTTCAGACAAATAAGCAGCAATTATTGAGTTTATGGTCCCAAATAAATTTTACAATATTATTTGGGATTTTACCACTTTGTTTGCACAAATTATTACTTTGATGACCGGACCCTCTGTAATCTCTGGTGCCCCCTTAGGGTGCCTCGCCCCCATCATGGGAATCACACAGAGAGATTATGATTTCATAATTGTGTTAGTGTCTAATTTGTTATTGCTATAGATCTTTATGGAGGCCAAGCGCACGTCTCCCAGTATCTTGTACATTCCACACATTGGACAGTGGTGGGAAACTGTGGGTCCAGCCTTACGAGCGACCTTTCTCAGCCTTCTTGGATCTGTACCGGCATTTTCACCAATATTGCTGCTTGCATCTTGCAGTCTACAATATGACCAGCTCAGCACAGAGGTAACCAAGACTTATCTTTTGTCCACTTGCTCAGAACAACAGTAGTAAATGTCCCTATTTTTTCCATTTAGGTTCAGGATTTATTTCAAGTACAATATGGGGAAGTTGTCCATGTTCAAGTCCCCACAATCAGAGAAAGAAGACACTTTTTTGAGGACCTAATCCTGAATCAGGCGGCCAAGTCTCCTGCCTCAAGAAAGAAAGCAGGTGACAATTGAATTGTTGAAGAAACTGCATTTTAAAGACCATAATCTTGTACTTATTAGCGTGTGTGTTTTTCAGTTCTCCATGCACTGGAGGTGCTACCCGTTGCTCCTCCTCCTGCTCCCCGTCAGCTGACTCAAGAAGAAGTTAAAAAACTGCTGGAGCAGGAGGAGGGCACACTCAGGGAGCTCCGCCTCTTCCTGCGTGATGTGACCAACCGTTTGTCCCAGGATAAACGCTTCAAAGCTTTCACAAAGCCTGTGGATCTAGAAGAGGTGAGTTTATTCCATGAATGTCTTTTAACACTTTTTAACACATTTGACTGATTCTATCACGCAATTGTTTAGGTTCCAGATTATGCTGAGGTGATTAAGGAACCCATGGACCTCTCAACTGTCCTCACAAAGACTGACCTTCATCAGTATGGAACAGTCAAAGAGTTTCTTTACGATGTTGACCTAATTTGGCAAAATGCACTTGAGTACAACCCAGACAGAGACCCCTCAGGTACAAGGCTTTTTCATGCAGATACTTTCAATTATATAGTACATTAAAGCCGTTGGACCAAGGTGTGATGCCCATCTTTTCTTTTTTTTTTGAATAGATCGTCAGATAAGGCACAGAGCATGTGCATTAAAAGACACGGTTCATGCGATTATTAAAGATGAACTGGATGAAGACTTTGAGAAGATATGTGAAGAGATAAAAGAATCACGCAAGACGAGAGGTGAAGTATTTGTCAACTAAGTCAACATTTTCAAGGGTGATTATACCCATGATGTCTTTATTTTGAATATCCCCAGGTTATGCCAGTGCAGCGCTTGCTCCCTCTTTCTACCATGTCCTTCCAAAACAGCCCAGAATAATGTCTGGTGAGGCCAAGATTAGTGATGTGACCCCACAAAGGGAAGAACCCAGCACCTCATCTGCAGGCCCTCCTGTAACACCTCTTACAGCTCCTTCAACCCCCAAACGCTCAGGTAAAAATACTTCAGAATAAACAAAATACATTTCAAGTCACAAATACATTAATAACAAACCTTAATTGTTCCTAAAGGTCTAAAGCGGAGGCGAAGGAGAAGTCGCTGGGCTTCTGGAGTCATTGCAAAAAAAAAGGCTTCCTACTCTCCTCATGTGGCTAAAGACGAAGACGATGACGATGAAGACGAAGATGAAAAAGGAACAGACATGGCACAGGAAAAGGGAACGAGTGAACAACAGGACAGCATGGTGGTCAGTGTCGAGCCCTCAAATGAACATCAAAAGCAAGGACAAGAGCGGGAGAGGAGTCGAGCTGTTGCAGATGAAAATAAAGGCTTTGGCTTTGAAAAGAACAGTCAAGTTCAAAATAAAGGTGGAAGTGGTGAGACAACTGAAGCCTTAACACAAGTGCAAAATGACGGGGAAGCAATGATGGAGACTCCTGCCCAAAAACACTCTGAATCAGTAGAAAGTAGTGATGCCGTTGGTCAAAACCTGGCAGCAGTGGAAGCTGAGCAAACCCAGAGGTGTCAACAGCAAAGTGTAAAGGAAACTGAGCCAAAAAGCCACAGTGAAGCGATGGTGCTAGATGAAACTTCAAAAGAAGGTGATGGAGGTGAGGAACTGTCTTATTTTTCTCAATTTTGTTTGAATGTTCCGCATCATAAAAACCATTAACCCTTTTAATCTTCCTGTGTCTTAGAGCGGACTGTGCGACGTGTGACACAAGCTCTGAAAAACACGGCGCAAAAGCAACATGTGACCGTCGTAGATCAAGCACTGCAAATCCTGGAGGTGGACAGGGACAAATTAAAGGCAAGACATATTCTGCTGTATGCATTTCGTTTTTTTTGTCCTAAATAAAAATCTTAAATATTTTTGTTGTGTAGGAGCTGCTGGAGAGGGTGGTGGTGAAGACTGAGGGTTATGAGGTCTACAAGCTTGAGAAACTTTATGCCCGGCTCTGTCAAACAATCTACAGACACCGGCAGGAATACAACAAAATGGCACTGATACAGGTTTGTTACTCTTACATATTTGGTTAAACTAAACGGGGGGATGTCCAAACTTGTTTTAATTGTGGGCTGCATATCAATTCCATATTGAAAGAGAAAGCGGAGGGACACAGTGGTGGTTAATGCAATGAAAGGTTCAAACATGTGCATTTAACAGAAGTAATTTAATATCTGTTTCACGCCAATGTTTGACAAAAAACTAACAAAAATTAGTCTGAGGGCTGCATTTGGCCCTCGAGCCATAGTTTGGACATACCTGATCTAATCCATGTGATGAAGCAATTACTTATGTAGTGACTATTGCATTTGTTGTATTTAACATTTTACAATACATTATTTTTTTTTTTTTAGGAGTTGGAACTTGAAATTCAAAAGTTCTGTTGACATTTCTACAGCTACAATGTGTCATTTCCAAATTATCTTTTGAAAAATGTAAATATTAACCACTTTAGGTGTATTTTTGTAGCTGTTCATAATGGTTCATTTTGTATACTGTTTTTGATCATTAAATGTAATATTGATTTTACAGCACATGTTTGGACAATGTTTCTTAGAAGATACACAGTAGCAAAGTGAAGAACGGTGACAGCCCTAACTCTATTTTCAAATGAGTTTAACACTTAAAAATACACTGCATGTGAAAAAATATTCTTAATGTATTCACAATTATTCATAGACTGGACCAAAAATCCAGCGAACACGGTATATTTAGACGATGGCCAGTATTAGTTCTGATTTTTTTAATGTGTGATATGACCAAAAGAAAAATGACAACCTGGTGAAACCCAAGACAAGTTCCTATTGATTGTGAATTCTGTTCAGACAATGGCAATAAACCTGTTCTGATTCTGAAATGCATCAGCAATGGATTTTAGAGTTTGAAAAACAAACTGCAAGAAACATTTTAAAATAACGTCAAACATTTAACATGTTCTCTAACTCTCTAGATATTTGTTTTTGCCACGTTGTTTTTTGTGTGTGTGCATGGTTTTTCTTTGTCAACAACTGCACTGGTCTGAACAGCCGGGAAGGAATCGATCACCACCACATGTAACTGTTGACATGACATTCATTTCAATCTCATAACTCTATCTTGGATCAGCTTTTTGTTGGTCCTCAAAGTCTTGTTCACACCCATTTTGCAGACGTAAGAATGCAACTTGAGTGAAAGCAAATCAAACGCGTTATCCCCATGTGTTGTCCTCACGTAGCTTCTGGCGGGTCACGTAAGGACAGCCTGGCAACAAACCACGTTAAGCAACATGTTTATGAGCCGATTTACGGCATTCATGTTTGCTCAATAGATCGGACCATACGTTATCGCGCCAATAACCTACTGTCCAACAAAGTAATAAGTCTATGAATTGTGTACAACATCAGTGACACCAAAAAAAACCCACGAAGATTCGGGAGTCGCCGTGGAATGACGTCACTGCGTATCACTGAACGATGACGCTGCTTGATCATTAAAATCTGCCCTTAAAAATGATCAGAGAATGTGATCAGCTGAGTAACACCGTAGCAATGGAAACCGCGCGTTAAATGTCCCGTTTTGTGGGATGTAAGCGCGGAAGTGGAGAGCTGTAAACGACCAGTTCCGACGGAGAGAGAGATGCCGGTGGTTTGAGCATCTGCACACGGGAGCCGTAGCACCGGGTCCCGCCTGTCTGCGCGCCTCTCTGCCGGGCTCGGAGACCTGCGAGTCACGGCAGCCTGGAATGCTTGGCCGGGGAAGCGAGAGCCACCCGGAGCCCGCGTGTGTCGATCCAGGACGTCTCCGATTCCCGTCTGCACCGAATTTGTGCAGTTGTGTAAGTTTACCGCCAGACGTGATCAATAACAGTGACTGGCCCAGCTAACGAGGCCCGCTCCACGCACACGCCATGTAAGGCTTTCCTGCAGCTTCATTAATCATGTATTAGTTACTTTGTGTTCGTGCAAGCGAGCTCATAATGGCAAAACACACGAGGGTTTATTCATTTTACAATTCTAAGCTTGTACAAACAACAAGAAAATGCCCTTCAAGAAAATGCATTATTTTTGAAAGATGAGTTGATTTTTTTTGTAGCAAATACATGACTTACTTTATTGTGAAATTGGTAAGATTACTAAAGCATTACAGGAAATTAATCGTACTTGGCATGGGTAAGCAAGCAATAGCAATTCAACTGCTCAAACAGGTATTGTAGTAGTAGTTGGTAGCATTATTTACCAATTCATTACCAACTACCTTATTAATGTGTAACAATACTTATATGAAGCTAAAATAGCCATACTTTTTTATTTGGTTATTGATAGATGAAGGCTTAAACCTCAGCATTGATCCCAACCTTTTTGTTGTTATTAGACATCATAATGTCCAGTCGTCGAAAATCAACTACACCTTGCATGGTGGTGCCGTCTGATGTGGCAGAGGAGGTGAAGCAGAGGGCTGAGGTGCCCCAAGACCAGCAGCCAAGGGTGGGGGTGAAAGAGCCTGAAAAAGAGGCTCCACCGGCTCAGGACTTGGACCAAACTGTGGTAGTTGTACCCACTCCTTCAGATGCAGGTAAGAAGCTTTTATTGACTAAGACAGCGTTTTTTCAGTCGCGACCCCCATAATGACAACCATTGGAATTTGCGACCCCCAACACACAAAAAATAGGCAATCCACAAAATCAATGTAGTATATTTATGTCTATATGTTTTTATTTCATTTTCAGGACATTGGCCCAGATACATTTATTTGGTTGACCAACAATCAGAAATCTACATTTACCACAACATTTGAAAGGTGTAAAGTCTTGAAGGGCTATTGCATACATATTTAATTTACCTCTGAAATAATTTACAGACTGCCAGGTTGAGAACCATTGCACGAAGGTACCAAGCCCTTGAAACATGAACAGATACTGTGTTATTTTTGTCATATAAATGATTATTGAATGTTCTATCTCTCAGAACAAGCAGTTGGATCAATTACAATTCACCTCACGTTAGACATGTACACCAGAAATAAGTAATGCTTTTTGTAAAGTATTGCAAGGACATGTGCATTTAAAACATTGATTTAACGCCCAACGCAAACATATTTGATGAATATAATCTAAACTGAAATGAATGTGTGTCTTAGATGAACCAAGTACATCTGTTGTGGAGGACAGTGATTGCGTCGGTCCCACTGCGAAGCAAAGAAGTATGAACCCTTCAGAAGATCCCAGCAGCGACCAGCCAAGCACCGAACCACAGAGTGACACCCCTGATGAGGGCGTCGCAGACCCCACAAGTGTCAGTGCCATCTCTCTCAGCAAGACCCCAATCATGAGGCTAAAGACCAAATCTGAGCCAAAGAGGATCGCTGTATCCCTCAAATCGACAGAGGAAGCCACAGAAGGTTTTGGAGGAGGCAATGAAGGGGACGTGGGGGGAGAGCAGGAGCCCATTGAAGCCCCTTTGGGACCTATGACACATGTGGACATGTTGCTGCATGACTCCATGAAGCTGGGAGGAGGTTTGCTGCTCAGTCCTTCACTGGAACAGCAGAGAAAATCATCACTTTTAAATCCTACTGTTATGCCCGCTGGCTTTGCGCAAGTAGGTTATATCTCAATTAAATATTCAGTGGCAAACTATACGTTGCTTGGAATTATTTGCTATTTACTCTCTTTATTGCTTGTATCTTAGGTTCTTTCTGCTTTTCAGGCCCAACAGAGCACAGCGTCCTCAGCAATCCAGCCTCAACTCCTAATTCCTCTCAGTAGCATCCCTTCCTACAGTGCTGCCATGGACAACAACCCTCTTCTGGGCAGCACATATAAGAAGTTCCCTTATCCCTCTATGGCTGAGATCAGCAACCTGGCAGCACAGACACAGTTCTCAGAGGAACAAATTAAGGTATATAAAAATATATGTATTATTGTCCATAAGGCCATTTTGTGGACATTTCTGCTGTACATTCATATTATGTTCAAATGTATGTGACAATCAGAGGTATATAAATAATTACTAAAAGTTAGTTATATGTTTTGTGCAGGTGTGGTTCTCAGCTCAGCGGCTGAAGCATGGCGTCAGCTGGACCCCAGAAGAGGTGGAGGAGGCTAGGAGGAAGCAGTTTAATGGCACAGTGCACACAGTGCCACAGACGATCACTGTCATCCCTGCTCATCAGCTTTCAGCAGCCGCCAACGGCCTGCAGTCCATTCTCCAGACCTGTCAGATTGTGGGCCAGTCTGGCCTGGTTTTCACACAGGTTTGTGTTGTGTGAGTGTAGTGTCAACAAAAGACAAATCAAAACACTTTATTCTTCATTCACTTTGAAGGTTGGCCCAAGTGGAAACCTCCCTGTTACGAGCCCCATCACTCTGACCGTGGCAGGATTGCCCAGTCAGTCCCAGAGCTCCAGCAGAGTGTCCTCCCAATGCAGCTCTTCCAACAATGAACTGAAACGAGCCACAACTGTCCAGCCCCCCTCACTTTCTCCACAGGTGACACAATTACTGAGGTTTGCAGTTAAATTATATTTTTAAAATTTATATGTAACTTTCCATTTTGCTTTAAAGGAGAACTCAGCACTTTGTGCTGACACATTTGGTATGCGACCTAAGAAGTCCAAAGAACAGCTTGCAGAATTAAAAGCAAGTTACCTGAAAAACCACTTTGTTACTGATGCGGAAATTGCACGTTTGATGAAGCTGACAAACTTGACAAAAGGTGAAATCAAGAAATGGTTCAGCGACACCAGGTACAACCAGCGCAACTCGAAGAACAGCCATATAATAATGGTTCAGGATGGTGCTCGAGGCGGTAGTGGTATTAATGCCACGATTGTTATTGACTCAAGTGATGAGACCCCGTATTCTCCCAACCCAATCCATACACCCCCTGTAAAAGAGAAGGAAACACGATCAAAATCTTGGAATCCATTTCCTGATTTCACACTGCAGAAGTTTAAAGAGAAGACACCGGAGCAGCTGGTGGTGTTGGAGGAGAGCTTTGAGAAAAGCATTACTCCCTCTGATGAGGAGCTGAGCCGCCTCAGAGCAGAGACCAAACTAACACGACGAGAGATCGATGCCTGGTTCACAGAGAGACGGAAAGTACCAGCAGCCAGTGCCTCCTCGCCAGACTCTGAAGAGGGCAAGCTGGAGATGGACTCTTTCAAAGCAGATGAAGGTGGAGAAACCGGTGATACTGCTTCTGCAAAAGGAAACCAGACTCCCCCTGGAAGTGAGAGTAAAGAGCTACCGTCTACAAGCTGCAGCAGCAAAGATGTGAAAGATAAAGGTAAAAAGACTCCAGAACAGCTGCATATCCTGAAGTGTGCCTTTGTTAAAAACCAATGGCCAACAGCCGAAAAGTACGACCAGCTGGCAGAGGAGAGCGGCCTTTCTCGCGCCTACATTGTCAGCTGGTTTGGAGACTCACGCTACTCCTGGAAGAATGGGAACTTAAAGTGGTTCTTTCAGTATCAAAGTGGCAACGTTGAAGCATCAGGCAGTGGAGCAGGTAAAACGGCGGGTGGGCGGAAAAGACGTGGCAGGAGTCGTGGCTGGGGTCGCTCACGGACACGAAGGCAGACGCGAAGGTCAACATCTTACAGCGCAAATGTGGACGTACCTCCACCAAAGAAATTCAAGAACGGCAGAGATGTGCTTAAAGATTACTACCTGAAGCACCGCTTCCTCAACGAGCAAGATCTGGACGAACTGGTCACCAAGAGCAACATGAGTTATGAACAGGTAAAGCCTGCTGGTATATCGCATTCATGACAAACAAAAAGAAAATATTTTAAGTGATATAGGTTGTAAGGATGGTTCAAAATTTGCAACGTGTCGTAGGTTGTATCATGAGTTTTGGAAATGTAAAGAATGTTGCGTTTCTAGATACTAAGTGTGATCTTCTTTAGGTGAGAGACTGGTTTGCTGAAGTCCAGAGACGTTTGGACATGGGACTAGACCCTTTTCAGGAGGCGGCCGTCCAGAGGCCACACGGAGAAGGAGAAGACTCACAAGTCCCATCGGAACAACAGTCTGGCCTCAGGATGGGAGAGGATGATGAGGATGAAGATGAGGAAGATGGAGAGGATTCGGATGACAGTGAGGTTTGGGAGCCCTCACTGAGTGTGAGGAAATCACTGTCTGTTTCTGAAGACTGATGATTGTGGAGGATTTCCAATGGTGCAAGAGAAACAATACTGAAATGATGAATGCTGGATAATCACATATTTTGCACCAGTGCAAACTTCAATTCACTGTATTTTCTAATACATGCCGAGACTATGGATATTAGCTTTAGTGTTTTAGAGTTGATAATCATGAAAATAATAATAATCCTGATTGGGAATGACTGACTTAGAGGAACTGAAAACCAAATGCTAACATTAATGTCAATAAGTAATACCATGAAGTGCAATCCTCAACTGAGGTTCAAGAAAAACTGTTGACAGGAGGATGCTGTGTTTATGATCTTCATCTTGGATGTTTCATCTTTGGTCCTAAATGAACTGCTGAGGCCAAACTCTGATGTGTTGTGTTTACGAGGGAGCTTAAATTGATTGTTTTCACATGTGACCATTAGATGTCACTGCAGAGCGCTCCGTTAGAGGACTGGACTTGAACATAGGCTTGTTTTATCTGTTGTCATTTTTAGCACCTGCAACAATCCCAGAACTAGTAGTTACTATTTCCACGGACAAATATGATTGCTGACACTGAAAGATGGTAATGTACTGGTAGTTAAGATTGTACCTTTTGGATTTTGGGGTGTGAGATGGCTGCTTAAGTCTTCCCTTTATACAGCACTGTGTTGGTAGTAACACAAGTAATTATGATATGTTTTAACTGGATAACTGCATATATAAAGGTGAAATTCAAAATAATTTGTTGCAAATCACAAAGTTTGAAAGTATGGCATCTTGTTCTGTTGTAATGTCCTGTTAATTGTTGTGCCAAAGTTGAATGTGTTGTCCTCTGAGCAGTAAGGCGAAGGCACAGTCTGTGACAGATACCACAGTCTTCAAGTTGCGTGAAACAGAAAATAGAACAGGTACTTTTTACTTTTTGATGTACCCGGTAACCTTTTCAAGTAGTAAATAATTTATTTAATCACTCAGATTAGAGCAGAGACTACAAATAACTGGTTCTGTCAAGCTTTCCAGCAAACACTAGTAATACTTTATGGTATTGTAACAATCATGTATTCAACTATTGTCTGTAGGGCAATTACTATTTTGTAGCTTTTCCAAATGTTTGTGAGGTCACAGCTGTGATAACAGTGTTACTTTCATTTCCACATACAGTTCAAATGAACAACAAAAACAGTCAGTCCACCAACCAAATTACAATAATCCACTCAACAGAAAATGAGGCCTGTGAATATTAAGGTCAAACCTTAACGGACACTGTCTAACAGTATTTTGAGTAATTGTGTGTCTCAATTCTGCACTGATTTAAAACAATCTTAACCACCTACTAAACCTTTAAATGCACTTTGTCCACATGTGCACTTGTTGGACTAAACCTTGATTTGGCACCTTAATCTCTTAGGATACCATGAAATGGCTCTGAGAGACCAAATATTTTATATGGCTAAAAGCTAAACCAGTATTTTGCCTTTTTATTCTTCATTATTTTTGGAGGAGGGATCTTGGCAGTTTATTTGTTTTATACAAATGTAATGTGTATGTTTGTATGGCTCAAACATAGCTGAACAATCAGTCACTAAATTGCACAATATGAGCCAATTTTAACATGTTCACTTTAATACATTTCCATCTGCCCCTCTCCTTCTGCCAAATTAATGTTCTGAATAATCGTATGCACTCCCGAGACATATCTCTGTAGATGTTTGTACTGCTTTGTCTTGGTGAATCACACAGACCGATGCACTGCTGATGGGGCATATGTGCGATAAAGCCTGACCCAGTGCATCTAGTGGGAGAGCAGCGACAATGAAGCTTGTAGATAAACCTTTGTGCCTCCATGGCTCGTACTCTTGGTTGAACAAAATTGTACTAATCTAAAGGTGATAAGATTAAGTTAATGTGCTGATTGTTCAACCTAAGAAGTGACACATGGTTAAGCTCTGCTTTCTTTCTTGGTCATGTTCAAAGATGCCTATGAACTTTTGAGGTTCTGCTATAATATCATGTCTAAGTTCTTGAATCTAACTGGTGTTTTTGTATTTTGACACCAGGCATTTGTCACAGTTGATTCCTGTACTGTGTGCTCACTTTTAATCAACTGTTCTTAGCTTGTAGCGTATAGATTAAGCTTTCAATGTGTTACATTCTTCATGTGACAAGTGCCTGGCAATACAAAACTTTGAGCTATACGTACTTTTGTCTAATCCTGCATGCAATAACTATCAATTGCATATTTTGTACACACAACAGTAATTTGGCTGTGTGGGACCGTTAAAAGCCTAACCCTGGCAATGGTAGCTTTAAGCACCAACTTTTTTCAACACATTTTGTATAAACTCTATGTTGCTTTTGGCGTTATCTAGTGTCCTTTACCATCCCTTTGCCTTAGGCAGGTTTTTTGGGTTTTGCTTTTCTCTGTTTTTTGTTATAACTTCCCATTTCTAGTGTATTCTTTCAGGTTGTTGTTTTGAATGGATCTGTATTCATTATCTAATAACTGTGTCCTTGCAACTTTGTCAACATATTAGTGGTTTATTATTTTCAATATGGTTTTCAAATGTCTTTTCTTTTAGACTTTTGGTATTTAGATAACAATGAAATGTAAAGTCACAACTCTAACTGAAAAAATAAAAATAAAAAGACTCACATGACTACAATTGAATTACATTTTCACAAAATCTGGACCATTATTCTGAAACATAAATATTAGTAATTTATTACAGCAATATATTTTTGTTTTCATCTTAGTTGATACATAATTTGCTACATGTTTTGGGGGAAATGGCTTGTGACTTTATATTTCTGATTTGTTCTTAGATTATGTTCTTAATAGTGGTCCAGTCTGTTTTCTCTTCTCTTTCTGCTGTAGTCCTCATGTGTACTCTGTATTTAGATCAACAGCTGGTTGAATGTTTAATGGCAAACTGAGGTGTAAGTGTTTTAACTGTTGGATTGATTTTTTTGGCACAGTAGACGCTGTTAAATTTTATTGTAATAATAACCGTAATTTTGTAAACTCACTCATGTATTTTTGTCTTCTTGGGATCTTATGTGACACTGAGTCTTGAAATAATTAGGTATCAAGACCATTAAAGAGTGAACAGGAAGTTGTGTCCTTTTATCTACGTTGGAATAATTTAAATCCATGATCGGGACCGAGAGAAATGAGACTGATGAACTCGACATTGGTTGGCCGGAACCTTTGTTAGCGGAACCATTGTATTTATGCTTTTCTAGACGTGCGTTTTATGATAACGTACATAAACATTGGCGTGGGACGATGCCAGCTGTGAACAGTTTTAATCATAACTTGCATGTTATTCACTCGAGTTGTGTCTCTCTTAAGTGTGTTGTTGTTTCTGTCATATGATGGAACTTTTCGGAAGCACGTTTGACGACTCAATGTTTGTGGAAACGAGGGACCGTGAGTCGGTGGCTCTGGATTCGTACAACGCCAAAGTCTGCGAGCCCCAGGTGAACCTTACTTTTCTTTCTTGTTAAGATACACATCACATGTTTAGTTACATATGTTGTCCACAGTGGTTTTGTGCTGATGCTGCTCTCGAAGCTAACGATTGTTTGGAGAAGCAGAAAGTGATGAAATTCAGAGGGGATTTGGCTGTGAGGAAGGGAGAGCATCAGGTGTGTTCATTGAATTACCAGATATTGTTATATTTTCGGTTTATATAAACTACATTCATGTGCTTATTTTGTGTACCCTCAGAAAGCCTTTGACGCCTACAGTGCATGTCTAGAGTGGGTCTCCGATAACAACCTGAACATCAGGAGAGATGTGCTGGAGGGAATGGCGCGATGCTGCATCAAAATGGGACAGAAAGACAAGGCACTGGAATATGTGGATTTACTAGTATGTTGCAGATTATTTGAAATTATGTTAAAACACAATATTTCACATGTAACATGATTTGTCTTTTCTTGTTGGTATACATGTGCTCATGGTGATAATTTGATAACTTGTGTCCATTCAAAAGATATATTTAGTTTGAATTGGTAATTGCTATGGTAACAGTACTAGATTTTCAACACAATGAAACCCATGGGTATTGATAGTTATTGCAGCAGACAATATTGTTTTGCATTGAAGTTGTTGTCACATGCATGTTCAATACTATAAAAAGAATGTGTGTGTTTTTGTCATTTTTAGAACAAAGAAGCCTCCAACACATGTCATCTGACCAGTCTCCTTTTACTAAAGGTCTGCTCCATACGGATTATTCATCTATCTGCTGTATAGATTTACAGGTGCACTGCAAAACCTTCCTGGTAGAGAGTACACTCCACTCCATTCGATAAATTGCTCAGTAGCATTTTGTTTCCATGGAGATGGAGAAGTTTCATCCCATACTGTGGAACATTATAGGAAAAGCTATATTATCTCCATAGAGACCAGCACCTTCCACCAGAAAAGTTACACAGTGCACCTGTTAATGCTATCTGAATACAAAACTAATCTGTTTCCCAAGGTTAGTATCTACCACCATTATGGAGATGTACAAGCAAAGATGTCATGTCTGCAGCATCTTTGTAGTCTACTGCCTTTTAACCCTTGGCACTGGCTTGACTTGGGACACGCATGTTTGCAGCTGCTCCGTAGCGCCAATACTACAGGTATTGTTCAGTCTTCAACACGAGAGCAATTTAAAAAGATTAAAATGCTCATTCATCACAAACTGCCTTTTTTCTCTTTAGTAGAACCCTCCAAAGGTCATGGCTCTGAAATGGTCAAATTGCAAAGTAGTGAAGAGGCGGCAGATCTTAATGAAGACACAGTCTGGCTCAAAGCTTGTTCATGTTTCATCAGGTCCAGGTAAAACATAATTGGAATACTCACAGCCCACCGCACTATGTTTTAAAATGGTCTAGTTGGTTATTGTGTTTTATGTTGAGGATTTTCTCCCTTTCAGACTGTTGCTGAGAATCCTCCAACAGCAACAGTCCTCTTTTGTGCTAAAACGCAGTGGAAAGGCCTTGGAAGAGACTGATCAGGCACTCCAGCAGCTGGAACCCACAGAAACGACCATACAGCGTCTGACAGAGGTATAACAATAAAGTAATGCACGGGCCAAGCTTGTCTACAGTATATGCTTAATATATTCTTTTGTCATTTTCTAGGTAATGTCGGAAGATCTTATTCCAGATAAGATGAGGGAGGATTACCAGGATGGTGAAAGTTTGGCCATTGTGTGTATCCAGAGCTTCAGAGAGCGCTGGTGGGACAGAATCCTAAACTCAGGAATGATACAGGACAAACCACACTCCAAGGACAAATCAGACACAAATATTTGATTGACAAAATGATCTGTGCTTCATATGTGCTGTATACAATCTTTAAATACATTCAAAAATACATTGTATTTAGTCATCTGTATTGTCTCTTCTGAAGGAACTACTGTAAATGTGTGCGTGTTTGTGGTCTCTCATTCACACTTTTGCTCCTTGTTAAGGGTTTTGCTGAGGTGGGGTGAAATTGCCTCAGTTTGCTCTGTCCATCGTCGAGCTTATGAACTGTGTCGTAAGAGCTGAAAGAGCTTTGGCGTGCCATTGGTCGGTCTCCCATGGTGTTAGTTTGAGTCATCCAGGCCAGTCTTGAAGATGGTTTCACCTGCTGAGGGGCTTTTGTTTCTAGAGCAGGCTGTCGTTCTGTTGCGGGTAAGAACAAGTTGGACTCTTTTGGTTGTGTTGAAGTGCTTGTGGTTGGCGATCGAATCTGTGTTTGTGACTGACGGGTGTGATGTCTCTGGGGCTGGTCTTGCACCTTCGTCCCGTTTGATCTTACTTTTGTTTGTAACCTGTATGTTTGCCCCCAGAAACCCGTCGTGCCAGATTGAACGCATTGCTTTTCTGGGGACATGAAAGATGGTGTGACTTTTGAATGATCAGCGTGATTTGTCTTTGGTTGCGGTGTGTTATGTTCCCGCCTGTGTTTGTTAAACCCCGTAGCAATGCCAGGAGGTGTTATAGTTGCCCTGGGATGTTTCTGTGTCCAATACTCTTCACATTTCAAACTATAGCGACCCTTACTCAAGTCCTTATTCTGGGTGCTGGCATCAACAGCTTTGTCCTGTCTGTGATGTGCCCACAGAGCAAAAGTTGAAGCTGCTCCTGTGGTCCCAGGATGAAGGCCATTTTGTGTAGAATGGGTGTATGCAGTAAGATTAGTTTGTAATTTGGATTTTGTGTAAGTGTGATGTCTCTGCAAAATGTCCCCTTCGGTTTGAGTATGATCCTGTGCAGGGATGCCACCTAGTGTTGGCTTTGTAAACTTTTGCATACACATGTGCTGCATCACTGGTTGCCTAAGAGGTCTTGGATATTGAGACGGGGCTATGTTGTTTTGTGCCCTTTCCTTTTTGTGACTGTTTAAACCATCTTCAATCCAGTCCCTGATACGAACCATGTCTGTTTGGTTTGATCTGACCTCACCCTTCTGTTCTTTATTTGTATATGAACTTGTTTTAAAAGTAAGCGAGAAAGACACATTGATGAATCCAGACACTGGTGTTGAGCAAGAGGAGAGTCTTTCAAACTCTTCAAGGAAATGTGAGACAGCACTGCCTTTGACGAAGAAAATAAGAGTCCGATGGACCATCCAGGAGAGACAGGAGAAACTGTGAAAACAATGTACCCAAATTAAAGCAAGTTAAAAACTCCAAATAATTGCAATAAAAGTTTATTTATTTTTTCTACCTAAAGGAGCCCGTCAGCGCCTCTGTCGAGTCATTGATGATAAAAGTTTCAGATACTTGACCACTGAGCTTTCTACCTGTCTTGGCACAGTATGTTTGTCCCTCCACGCTGTGTACTGAGAATTTCTAGAAAGAGAGAAACAAGAATCAGGGCTTTAAAAAGGAAACTATTTATGTATACATTTGTTGTAAAGACTTATTTTACATGTAAAAGTAAATGTGTTAACAAAAGCCTAAATCAGGTTTAGATATGTTTTGGGGTGATGCATATTTGAATATCTACCCATGTAAACATAGCAGACACATGGTGAAATGTAAAGAATGTATGAATCATTAATTCCCCTCCATATGGGCAGTGGCCAGGGGAGAGCTTTAGGTGAACATTACACACAGAAGAAACAAGTCCATTTTGAATGAATGTATGCATCTACTTACAGAGGGAACATGAAGTGACTTACAGGAAAATCCTTGCCTTGGAGTTTGAGCTCCTGCCACATGTCTCTGAAGATGCTCAGGTTTAAATGATCCAAAAAGAGCTGGACTGAGACAAATCTCTTCTTACTCGCTTCAAGCAAGTCACACAACAGCTCCACATCACTGAAGTGGTCTGTCACTACTGCAAGCGACTAAACAAGAAACCAAGTAGTTACATAAAGGAGTCGGAAGCTGACAAAGGTCTATTCCCTTAATGCACAGACAAGCACAGACAGTAAGGCACAGATAAGTCAGGCCAGAGCACATAAAAACACAGAAACATCAAGCACCTTTTCAGCTTTTCTGATGAACTCTCTGACCACATCCCTCAGCCCAGCAGCTCTGTTCTCAGTGTACAGATACACTTCCACATTGGACTCATTAGACTGAGAACTGACTTTCCCATCTGTGAGCAAAACAAACAATGTCATACAAATATACAGGAGCAAACTGAAAACACCCAAGCAGTTTATTTTGAGTATGAAATCTGATTATCGTTATTATTCTGTATTTATTTTAGCAACTGTAGTAAATCTGTGTCAGATGACTACACTTGAATCCTTTTCAACGGTCCAATGATAAAGACAATTTTACTTTGAAATGTATAAATAATATCACTAAACTTATTCATATAACTTAAAATATTTGGATCGCTTATGCACAGTGTCTAAAGCAATATCAGGAATGAACACGTTTGATTTATTTTCTTTTTAGCTGCACTTTTCATCAAAACAGTTTATATGTGTGTACCTTCTTTGGAGCTTAAACCGGCTTCAGAAGAGTCACCGTCTTTGGACTCTGGGGGACATGGTGTGACTGTGGAAGGAGAGCTGGGAGAAGAGCTTTCAAACCCATTGCCACTGCCATCACCTCCATCTGGTTCAGCTGTTACATAAAACACCCTTTTTTTTTTTTAAAGGTTTCATAGGATAAAACAAACAGTTCATCTTTTAAAAACACATACCATTTGTGTTACTGTCTTTTCCATTTTCCATAAAGTACTTCTTCTCCAGCTCTGACAGGAAGTCCACCTCTCCCTCTGCTTTCAGCGCCTCTTCGTATCCCCCCATCCCACAGGACAGGAGTCTGTCCGCCGCCAGCCGGGCACTTTCATTGTGGCTCAGGTCCAGCGGGGGTTTGCTACTGGCCAGAAAATCCAAACTGGGCGAAGCTGGTATCCTTAAGTCCTGCACCCTTCTCCTGTACTTGCCCTGAACTTTCACCCTTCTGCACCAGAGAGGAGAGACACTATTTGCATCCATGAGAAAATGTTAAGAGCA
Source organism: Eucyclogobius newberryi (assembly GCF_026437365.1). Lineage (NCBI taxonomy): Eukaryota > Metazoa > Chordata > Actinopteri > Gobiiformes > Gobiidae > Eucyclogobius > Eucyclogobius newberryi. Next base: position 21,737,124 of record NW_027315945.1, on the reverse strand, counting down.
CATATCATCTTTTGTTAGTCGACTGTTGAAAATATAGACCCTGACTATGCACCAGTCAACCGTGAGACCTGTGCACGTTACTGCACAGAGGCAAAGAATGTTTCACTCTTTGGAAGGAAATGGGGAAAACTGTAAAACACGCCCCTGCTTGAAGCAAACCAAACCTATAACTAGAGATGACATACAAGCCCTGAAGCCACAATTTTAAACGTTTAAACATTCATCAGAAAAGAACATATAGATAGTGATTGTTTAAAGGGTTCTATATGATCGCCCTTGATAGGTATTTTTTTGCTGCTTGTTAAAAAAAAGTACTTGACATTTCTCCAAGATCCACAAGAGTTATTCAAAGGTCAGCACATGTTGAAGGGAGGAGGTCTGAACATAAATGAGTGACAGATATAAAGATGGGTGTCAGCATGGTTCATGTCAAAGTCACACCTGGTGCTTTCAGGGCCCTAAACCCATCAGTAACTCGCACGTAATGTTATTAAATTATCAAAAGACAAAACTATGAGATTTAAAAAACATCAGCATCAACACAAACGTTTGTAATTGGCCCAAATCGTTTAATTTAGGTTCCGTTTCCCATAAGCGGTGTGGGAAATTGTAGATACTAACTTAATTGAGTGACTTAAAACCGTTGTTGTGTTTACATTGAGGCACAGTTTGTTGATTATAATTATTTTCCAGTAAACAAACCTACAATGACAACAGCGAACATTTGGTATTCAATATTTAATCCCCCAAAAAAATAATCTTATGAAAAAGATCCATAATTTAAAAACAATTATGTACACAACATAAAATGTAAACTACGTTCTCATAAAAAAAATAAGACAATTATTTTTACTATGACAGTAGTTGATGGTGAAACAGACTTATCTTGTTCCCTAAACAACAACAACAACAACAAAAACAACAACAACAACAGAAGTCACACAGGAGTCATTGGGAAACAGGGGAGGACGATGAGAAGACAGACTGAGAAGACATAGAAATTCCTTCTTTGGCTCGAGCGGCAAGTTTCTGCCTCAATTCACGGATTTCCTTGAGCAGCTCTCTCTCCCCGTCGTCCAGCTGGGCTCGACCTCGGTCCAGAGAGACTTGACAGGAAGAGGAAATGACAAAAATACATTTGATCACTCGACTGAACACAACTATGTAGGCACTGTGCTGTGAGACTATGGATTGTGTGATTATACCAAACTAATAAATCTCTAGATGATACTGAATACTTACAGTTGGTGGAGTTACTCTCTGTGGGCGAGCTGCTGTTTAAACACACCCTTGTTGGTCCTTGTTGCCGTGGAGTAGCTCCAGTTCTGTGTTGCTGGTTCATAAAAGCAGCACTAGTACTTGGCAGGTTGGCCTCGGTGGTGCCATTTGAAGTGTGAGGGATTCCATTAGAGGAAGATCTTTGAGTTAGGTCACCTGTCAAAATAGTTCTTTTTAAAATATTAATACTGCTATGTTGTTTTCATTGGATAAATGTATGGATTCTACAGTGAGAACTATAAGTACCGTAATACTTTTGTAGGCCTAAATCTTCATTGAGCAACTCTAGGGTAAACTCTGTTTAAATCTAATTTGAATTGTATATACATATTTACTATGTATATTTCCTGGCCATGAATTGATTACACTTTGTGTACATCCTGTGCCCACAGTCACATGACCCCAGGGCCTTTAAATGCCACAGCTGGTATTCATTTTCAGCTGGTTTCATGTAAACCCAGAAGACACTGCGTGTCCAAACGCAGACTACCTGTCCATGTAATAATGCAGAACGTTAATCAAGATAACGAGTGCCTCTGACCTTTATGACTGCATTTTTTTTTAGATTGCAAGTCGTTTTCTCACTCAATGTTTAAATTGTTTTGATAGTTGTTTGATAGTTGTAAGTCTATTTTTTTCCTTTAAATGCTAATGAAGCATCTGGCATATTCCTGTGACAATACTAGAAAAGTTCCAAACACATTTCATTAAAACTCGACACCTTGTTTTGGTAATGAAAAATTGGTGTTGGAAATGGTGCCTTATATAAAGTGTGTAAATAAATAATGCATACCTGTGTTTCTTGGAGACATGCGTTTATGCTGCTGTGTAAACCTGGTATTCATGACTTCTTCCCACTAAAAGTAAAAAAGTATAACAGAGTGATCAAGGGATTGAAATACTCTAATGTTTTGGAACAAGCTCTGCACCGCACCGTCTTTCCTGCCGCCGCTCTCACAGTGTCCGTCAGTCTGCTCTCCGCTGCCTCTGTTTGCGCGTCAATCTCAGTCAGTCTTTCTGTGTTTCTGTCATGCTCAGCCTCAACCTGCTCCAAACGCGCCACCACCTCCTGCTCCCACCCCAGATCCAAACGCTGCTGGAGCGCCTCAGCCAGCGAGCCCTCGTGATCCTGTGGAGAAAAGACAGATTCAAGGTATTTCAGCCACAAACTAAACATAGTACTTTTAAACCAAACAGGGGGGAAAAAAGATACATTATTTTTCATGAGTCGAACACATAAAACACACCACAGAATGTCCAGCTAAAATGTCAATAAAGCAATCAATAAGTTAACAAATGTATAAACGCACTCTTAGACATGCAATATGGAAAAAAAGAATCAGGCAAAGCAAGTGCAATGGCATTGTGGGTAATCTTTAAAGGCGTTATCTAATTTAAATTGTCTGTTTTGTTTTGCAGAGAGCGAGCAAAGTTGCTGAAGGGCCTGTTTTTCCTGATCGCTCTTGACACGATGTGACTGTGTTAAATAAAGCAAATATAAAAGGTGTGCTCTCACCTTGTTTACCTGAATGTTTTTATTTGGTTTGTGGAGTCGCTGCGCAAGGTTCTCACTCTCTCGTTCTGCTTTTCTCAACCTTACTTCCACATCATCGCCAACTCTTCTCTCAGTTTCCTCCTGCTCTTTCAACAAATGCTGAATGAAACACAAAAATGGTTAATTTTTGTATATATAATATTCATGTCAATGTAAATTTGAAACAAAAACATTTATAGATATCAAAATCAGGTATATTGGCAAAAATGTAGTTGGAGATGGTATTTGGTGCAGCCATTTAATTGAGTCTTTTGGCGCTAGAGACGTTCGTGCCCTTTGTGGTTACTAAATTAACAGTGAATTAGTTGGCATATCTGACCAGTCTTTCACTTTCATTCTTTATCACAGTTATCACGCGTACATCTGACGTGCCACTACAGTGTTCGAAAGTTAAATAGTAAATGTAAACTCCTACTACTGTCCCCTTCTTATATGAAGGACAAAAACTATAGGCAAACTTATTTTTTTTTAGAAAACAAACACTAACTACCATAGTAAATTTACAATGTCCAAAATGCACATATAGTAATTTGAGCAACAAACGGAGGGATGGAGGGAAAACGGATTGATTTGACACCTCTTCAAGTCGTCTCCTTTGAGCCTCAAGCTCCATCTGCCTCACTTCCAGATCTTGAATGGCTGCTGCCGTTTCTTGATCCCGTAGATCCATCTGTTGATATGTTTTATTATTATAGATGGAAAGTTCAAAATTTGGGGTTCGCATGGCATCCTAACATTTCTGCTCATAGATTATTTACTGCCAATCACATACATATGAAACACATATGTATGTAGAGTTGAATTGACCCCTTTTCTCTATCTGACATTATCACATCATAGAGGTTATGTTTCTGCTCTTGATAATGTCTTGAAATTAAAAACATAAATTAATCAATGTGTGCACCTTTCTACTGATCTCCTGGTCTAGTTTCTCAATTTGAGATGCCTTCATTTTCTGTTGGTGTTTGAGGAATCGTCTTCTAGATGCATCGAGCAGCTGCAGCTCTTTCACTTTCAGCTCCCTCTTCATGGCAGCCAACCTGCACACAACAAAACCGCACCTAAAATCAAATCCCTGCATCATCTGTTTTGTTAATAAATCAAATGATCTGGTTTACTTTTCTCTCTGCCGAGTTAGCTTTTCCTCCTCTTGTGCAAGGGTGTTTCTCCGCTCTTCTTCAGCTTTCTGCAGCAGCTCCTAATTACAAGAGATTATATTTTGAAATTCTTAACTCCATAGCATTTTCTTTTTTTTCTTTTTAATATGCATTTTCAGCGACCTGTTGTGTGTAGTAGGTCTCTTGGTCAGCTTGTCGACGAACAAATTCTGCATGCATTACGGACAACTCCTGCCTAAAACGACAAAGCCAACCATTTATCCTCATGTAATACAATACTGTATAATATACACTAATACAGAATGGATTTATCACATTTTAACAGATACTACTGGCACCTTTCACGCAAATACTCCATCTCCTGCAGCCGTATCTTCTCCCTTTCACAACTCTGGTATTCCACTATGAATTCTGGGTATTGATTGAAGATTGGGTACTGTCCTTTTGTGAGTGGAGTGAAGTCAGAAAGCATTGTCTTTGGATGAATGTCCACTGGGGTGTTGCTCATCAAATGATATGCTTTCTTGATCATGGCTCCCACGTCCATGTTGTTACGGTGATGAAAGAAATACTAAAATAAAAAGGTTATTCTAGATTTGATTAAAAAAACTCATTGCTGTGATAAGAATAACTGATTTACCTCAAAGTCTTGTTTCTGAGAGCATTGTAACAGAGGCTCTCGACTGCAAGTGGTATAAGCCACACAGGTCATAAGCAGGAATGAAGGATGATTGGTGAAAATGTTGTCAAAAAGTCGAAGCCACTCATCTCGAGTGAGAACCTCAGAGAACAGGGTTTCCAGCAAGGGCCAAGCATACAGCTGTCAAAACAGTGGATACATGTAATGCGAGCCGCAGGGCCGAGCTGCCAGATCATGCTGCAGGCTCTGCTTCTTTATAGCTGCATAGCTAAGCAGTGGATTTTCATTCAGTTAAGGATTTTTTTAAGAATACGAGTATATGAGATAAGTGCAAAGTAATTTGACCATGGATCTGATGCATGACATTAAAGGATTATTATCCCGAATCACTAAAATGCAAATCAAGAGTAAGCTAATTATGAGAAAACAATGAAGATTCTGGCTGCTACCTGTGAAGTGACGCCACAGTCCACCAAATGCTGCAGGAGTTCTTTGTCATGATGGGCCAAAACGTTTTCTACCATGCTCAAGATATTGAGAGGAGGATTGGGGAAATATTCAAACCAGTGCTGGCACCAGTTCACTGTAGGAAAATGAAATGTCAGTGTTGTACTGTAAATCACTTAACTAGATTTATAAAATTATCTTGTAGACATACCTATGACTGTAGCAACCACCTCGAAGCAAAGCAACGGATTGTTCTGAAACAGCTTTACAAAAGGAAAGGCCACAAGAGGGAGATACTCCACCTCTCCAAAAATGGCTGCCCAGTGAGCCAAGGCCGACAAAACTCTATGCAAGAGAATAAAAAGTAGTGCTTGGATAGTCGTAACCACAGTTCATATTGTTAAAGCTTGGTGTTAACCTTTGCAGTCCCCTCTGTAGCTTCTGGCTTTTGATGGGATATTTGTCATGCAGAGAGAGGTGTGCGACGTGGAGACCTTTGTCAGTCAGACTGCCGTATGCAGCATAGTTTTCTGGCAGGAACAGCAAAGTGCGCCACACAAACATTCTATGAAAAAGACAAGCACAATGTTTAATTATCCCAACACTGACACTGAAACTAACAACAAAACACTATTTTACCTATATTTAGCAGGATATTCTCCAAATTCCTTTAACATGGCCACTAATCGCTTCCTGTTTAAACCAGCAGGCAATTCATTCTAAAGAAGACACAACATTTTACTTATGGCGTTGTACAATACTGTTAGTGATCTCAAAGGATGGGAGGCTGAGCTTTATACCTCTTTATCATCAGAAACACCACTAGGTCTTAGGATCTTTGCTTCCGTCCGTCTACCTGAAGATGGAACTGGTTTATGCACTGCGCCTGACTGGACTTTAACCTTTGGCACAGTCTGATCAGCTTTCTTGTGTTTAACCGCTACAACCTGTGAATGAGGAGGCTAGAAAAAATATATGCATAAAATGACAAGAGTCGAATCCATAATTCTTTTAAATATATGGACCCTGGAAGGTACCTGGTTTAATTCATCTGTCAGACTCTGCAAACTGTAGATGTTGATGCCACCATTATCCATGATAGCAACAACATGTCTACCATTGGGACAAACATCTACAGAGGTTAGGGCATTGTCGGGTGAGCCAATTTGAAATAGAAGTCTGCAAGTGTGAATGTTGATAAAACGCATCACACCATCCTGACTGAGCACACCCAGAGTCTAGAAAAAGATAAACTATGTGTTATTTTAAGAATCAAAATGGTGCATCTGAAATATCTAAAATAATATTATCACCTGGTTGGCTCCACTGTCTAAAGCGTGTGGTAGGAACTCAAGTTGTCTGATAGTTCGGACTTGTGAAGGCATTTGAATCACTTGGATTAGCTGTTTATTTTCCAAACACCAAAGGTGCAGCAGGTTGGAGCGCCCAGCTGACACAAGGTTCTTACCATCACTGTCATAAACATTGGAGAGGGATCAGGTAGACTCTCATGAAGCATCTTATTTTGGGTTCAGCATTGCACTCCATTGGTATTAAGGAGTAACGACCCCTACCTCGTGACAGCAAAAGCCTTGTATGAGATTCCAGGTCCACAGTCTGGGACAGGCAGTTGGTATTTGCAGACCAAAGTATCACTTTCCCAAGCGAAGATGGAGTCATCACTGAAACAGCTGAGTATAGTATTACTATGAGGAAGGTAAAACACCTGGTGAAAAGAAGAGAACTTTGTTAAAATACGGAACAATGTTCTCCATCTTATGCTGCATGATGAAGAGATGGATGAACCTTACTGAAATGATTACCGGTACATTTATTGTGTATTTTGAATTGGAGCATCTTTACCCTCTGTATGCCAACTGACTGTCGAACATTGAGCTTCCTCTTTCTCTGGAAGGTATCCAGGTCCCAAAGCTGAGCGGTGTCTGACGAGGTGGTGATGGCATATCTGCCCGAACTATGAACAGAAATGTACGAAACTGCTCTCTCGTGGCCACGCATCCAACTTACTAGCTGCTTTGTGTCTGTCCATAGAAAACAGAAGGCATTGCAAACATGAGTGGTTGAAACATTGATAATAACACATTATAACAAAGGTCTTGAGATTTTGGTCCTGACCCACATTAAGGTCACTTCACCTTTATCAAAACATTTAAGCGTGTAGTCTGCCAATGCCACAAGAAACTCTGATGTTCGTCGAAGTGTAAATGCCAGAGCAGTGCCGGCCTGTCCGGTCTTCTGCACCAGTCGAAATCTGCCCCAAAATCACATAGACACATGATTGGACACATTTCTCCACTATTTCATAAACCATGCTCTAGAGTCAGCTGGATCCTTAATATATGTGTTGTTTATAACATTAATTATGTCGTTAATTATTGTTAATTATTATTAATTATGTGTTTTTTTTTGTTTTTTAAGATTTTTGGCCCATAGGCTTTATTAGACAGGAAAGACAGCGTGAAATGGGAGATGAGAGAAGGGAGTACATGCAGTAAATTGTAGCAGTCGGGACTCGAATCCACAACACCGGGCAGCAAAATATGTGTTCTTTATGGCCAGTTCATTGAAAGTCACCTGTTTCTCCCGATGTCAAACACGTAGATGTTTCCATGGTGATCTCCAGCGATGAAGGACTCTCCTGTGGTGTCAAAGGCAACGTGGAGGAAGCGCACAGTCTTGGCCTGTGCAGTGCGGACCACGGTCACCATAGGCCTGGCACACAGAAGAAGAAGAGTAAACACACAATAAACCCCTTGATTCCGGCTTCTTTATTGAGGAATGTATTTTATACTGTGTTTGCAGTCACAAAGTAGACAGAATATAGGACAATAAATGTATTTCATCCTAGAATATTCAATTGGATTAGAGATAACAAGTCTTGGGACAAAAAATAGGTTTATATGAGTTGCAAAGTTGCATTTAGGGCTCATGACAGATCAACAGGTGTTTAGTGAGAACCAGCACATACAAACTTTAAATGATAAAAACACACTGTGCGCACAGGTAGTACATAAAGTTAGTAAAACCAAGAACAGTTTACAAAACAAGTAGTTGTTAATACAATAATCACGTTGTATGTTTATTACTCACGCTTTTCTCGACGTTGGTTTTCGATGCCAGATATATCCATCTTCTTTGTTCCCGATGTCCGTTTCTTGCATTGTAAAAAGTCTCAGTGCCCTTTCTTACATTGAAAAGTTAGAGCTAATTACTTGATAACACCACCACTAATGCTAAACAGCTAACAGAGCTAACCAGTAATCTCTGCAGGCGGAGCAAACAGCGCGAATTTTAAAAAAGAGTCTTTTAAACAATCGCTGAAAAAAACTAAAACTACATGTAATTGCTCTCAGGCTAAGGTAGAAATATTTAGCTAACGAGGTTATTCAAAAGCACTTTTGTCATTAATTTATTTGTAAAGTATACATAGGTAGCCCATCTCAAACATGTATAAAGGAATTATGGGAGATGTAGTTCTAATGGTTGCCAGGTTACAACAACGTATTCATCAGAGATATGTTTATTATATTCTTATTATTAACTACTACACCACCACCTCATAATTTACATAATTGACTTTCATCGTAGTATATTTTTTCCTACATTTTTATACTAGTTTTCTAATGTTTACGCTAAAGTAAAATGTGTCTTCTGAGTTACTTCCGTCATTTAATTTTCAAAATAAAAATAAAATTAGTAAAACAACCCATAAATTCATGTTTTTTCCATATTTTGTCTATATTTAAAGGTATAATTTGGTAAAAGATGAACAGATAGCAAATAATCTAAGATAAGAACAAACATGTCCATTAATGGTATGTGTGAGCATTTTATGTTGAAGGACAGACAGGATCCACCTCTACCGGTGATATCAGCAGCTAGCCCATTAGCCACGTCATGTAAACTAGCCAAGAAGCAGCTCTGAATTGTTGGCAAACACCATCTTTTAGGATTTACGACCGACTTTTTCTAACATAGATAGTACGTCGTGGATATATATTTGCCTGTGATTGTATGGAAAGATGTCAGATATCGGGGACTGGTTCAGAAGCATCCCTCTAATCACACGGGCATGGTTTGCTGGGTCTATAATCGTTCCTTTCGTTGGAAAACTGGGATTAATTAATCCCATGAACCTCGTGCTGGCGCCACAGTTGTTCTTTAATAAATTTCACGTAAGTGTTTTATCTTTTTTTGTATCTGAATAACATAGTCAAGTTGTCTTTTGGGTGTAAAAAGCAGTTTAAGCAGTTAGCAAGTGGCTAACGAGTACCTATAAGGCCTTGGACTTAACCGACCAATGAGAGAACGCGACGTATACGCGAACTTCCGGATGCTGTCAAACGCTTATCAAGCGCTTATCAAGCATGGATCAAGTTATAAATGAATATACAAAGCTCCATTTAACAGTCCTTTTGGTGTATTCGTCTCCTCTTATTCCCTCGTCTAATAGTTTGGAAAATGCCAATAAATCTTATTCATAATGTTTTTAAAGTTTGACAATTAGCGAGCTATATGGGTGTATGATACTATTGACACTGATTATTATCAAAATTATGATGATAAATAAGTAACATGTCCCTTGTTCATCTCAATGTACTTGTGCTCATTCATCTTAGCAGAAGCCTTGTCTTTTCTGTTCCGTTTCATTGTAGTTTTGCAAAAGAAAAGTCGGTTGTCTTGCAATATTTTAAATTTAAGTCAAATTTAATTTAAATTAAATTTTGTGCCCGAAATCACAACAGCAGTTGCCACAATGGGTGACTGTGAAAAACAAATAAAACAATGTTCATAGGAAAGCACTGTATGAATTAAATCTCCAAACAGACAACCTACAAATCTTGTCCCTGATCATTGGGTCCATAAAGCCACATTTTAATGGGGTCTTTCCCCAACTCTTTATTAGTGATAACTGGAACATGAAAAATTGAAGGTTTTTGACCACACTTTTAAATTATAGGTTTTATAGAATTTAATTTTACACTGCCTGTCCAAAACATGTAAGGAGAAGCAGAAACTAATGTACAACAGATCTGAACCCCAGTGAGAGTGTTTGGGACGAGCTGGAGAAGACTTTGTGCAGCGGTCACTCTCTCACGTCAACACAAGATCAACTGGTGAAAAATAATGCAACACTGAATGGAAATAAATATTTTAATATTGCAGAAGCTTATTGAAACGATGCCATTGCGAACGTGTGCTATAATCAAAGCGAGGCCGTCCTATAAGAAATATTAATATTACAATTAATATTGTGCCCCTTTTTTCTGTGGTGACCTTTTGGACAAGAAGAGTATATGTTTGGTAAAATTAATTGTTAAACTGTTTTGTATAACTACAGCTTCTAATTAGATGTAACTGACAAGTGTTGATCCTTTTTTTGTGTCCGAGACAAAATTAAACGCAACAAAAGTCTCACAAGAAAATGTTTCACATGTGTGCATAATCTTTACATTATTTGATTGTCACTGATGATTAAACGTTTCAAATCTTTATTTTCAGTATTTTGGTTTCTCACCATTAATATGTAATAATATTTTTTTGTTGAATTATACAAGTTATTACACAGTTAACATTGACGTCTTTTCTGTTTCAGCTATGGAGGCCTGTAACATCAACCCTGTACTTTCCAATCTACCCAAACACAGGATTTCTTTACTTGGTCAATCTCTATTTCCTCTACCACTACTCCTCAAGGCTAGAGACGGGTAAGAGAACGCTGCAAAACTTTCACTATTAATGAAACGAATCACACTCTCGGATCAAGGTACTCTATTGTTGTTCTTAGCAATGTCTTAGTTTGGACGAGTACAGTCACAGATGGTAGCAGAATTTGTTTAAGGGCTTGAGATGTGTAGGGAATGATTCACTCCTTAAAATAATATTAGAGACTGTGCTATACAGTATTAGATTTGTATTTTAATCATTTTTGTTCAATCAATTGATCAATATTTCTCTCTCTGCAGGGTCGTTTGATAGCAGACCTGCAGACTATGTCTTCATGCTCGCCTTCAACTGGCTCTGCATCGTCGTATCCTTAATCATTTTATTCAGATAAACCCATTTACATATTGTCCTTATTAACAGCAACTCTTCTATTAGCAGTTATGTCTCGCTGCTTATTTAGTCTTTGTGTCCTTTTTTCCCTTCTTCTCCCATCTTTTGTGCTCCGCTGCAGTTCTGTGTCGTGTCAGGGTGGCTCTGTTCCAGTGGCAGTGTCACTCTACCCTTGCAGAGGAGAGAAACCTAATCTAGGTCATATGCGGAAAAGAGGGCCTGCTCAGCCCTCTATTTTTCTTAGTAGAATAGTATTTACATCATAACGGCAACGGTTAGTGTTTTGTGCGTTGATCTAAGGCAAAACATTTAACTAATTTTGTGTATAGTTTAAGTTCACATCAGGCAAACAGTGCAATGGGTTCATATAATGTTTGTGCTGTAAAACAAGTCACAAGGTGGCAGCTCTGAGTCAAGTTTCTCTGTTATTCTACTGTCCTTGACTATAACTGTAGATAGTTGGACTGCTCATGGACATGCAGGTGAGACGAAATTCACAAATTAAAATGTTAAGTGAACTCATTAGTTGTACCACTGGGGGGGAAAAATAACATTTTTTTTTATTTTAGCTGCTGATGATCCCACTCATCATGTCAGTGCTGTACGTATGGGCTCAGTTCAACAAGGATACCATTGTATCTTTCTGGTTTGGAACAAGATTCAAGGTAAGTTTAAATAGTTTGAGCAGGTTAGACTCCTACCCTTTAACAATCACATGCTTACAATGTTGTGGTTTTCTTGTTGTAGGCACACTATCTACCATGGGTAATACTGGGCTTCAATTTCATCATTGGTGGCTCGTACGTAACAGCTCATCAGTTATAATCAGTGTCAATTTATTTGCCAAGGTTTTAAATTTGTGTTTCTTTTTTTTTTTTTTACTTTTTCACTAGTTTTCTGAACGAGCTAATTGGAAACCTAGTGGGCCACCTCTACTTTTTCCTCATGTTTAAGTACCCCATTGACCTTGGCGGACGTGCCTTCCTCTCTACACCAGATATTTTGTAAGTAAAACCTGAACTGATTTGAACAAAAGTTCAACGAGGATGTTCTCATGATGAAGATTTAAGCAGGACAGACTGATTAAAATGTCTTTTTAACTTTTAACGTTGTGTGACGCTGTTTTTAACCTGCTTCGTTGTGTTCTCTGCAGGTATAGATTTTTCCCAAACAGGAGGGGAGGAGTGTCAGGCTTTGGAGCACCTCCCACCAGAAGAGCAGCTCCGCAGGAACAGGCTGGGTTTGGGGGAGGGCGATACAACTGGGGAGAAGGATTTCGTCTGGGGGGCGAATGAGTTGTACCCCCATTGATAAAATGTTAACCTTAAATGACTGCAGTTTGTCATTTTGGTGAAAATGTATGCTTCTCCACAGGATAAAAGTTTTTCAGTTTGACAAGAACACATTTGCCCCAGAAAACTGGAATATACCTTTATCAATTTATATATTTAGATGTACAAACTTGCCTCACTTTTTCTTAATCTTCATCATCTGGTTTTTTTTACCTCCTGTTGGTACATAGACAAATCACAGCTGTTCTATGATTTAGAATCTTGTGTCCCTAAGATGCCATATCAGATTACATTGTAATTACTAGTGTACTGGGGAGATGATCTGAGTACAGCTTTTTAGAGCTTTGTTTGGAGGTCTGTACATTGATGTAAAGTGATTAAGTTACTGTGGCACAGACTTCGCCGTTGTCTTAATAAAAATTCTGTCAGGATTAGATTTTGTTTTTGTAAATATAACAGTTGTTTAATGAAAAGTACATCCAGTCCCCGTCTTTTATTGACTTGTGGCTTGTAGACAAACCCAACATCACGGTCATTGTAGAAAACATGTCTCCATAACAGTTGGATGAGTATTTATTCAGTTGAAGCAGAATAACTGTAGAGAATGAGAAAAAGCAAGCGGTATTTATCACAAGCCGATAAATAGCCAGTATTTCAGATAATTCTAAAGCAATGCCATCAACAGACATTCAGCAAGCACTGCTGTACTTCTGTTTAAACAGTAATAAACTGAGTGGTAGCTGCACACACAAATCTCTTACCCTTTCTTATAATGCAAATGTTGTCTTTATTAACCCAGCTGTAAATCTGAGGGGCAGTCCACAAAAGTGGCTAACTACATAAGGCTTATGTGAAAAAGTTTCCCTTTTTTGTCACTTTGGCCTCATAAAAGAGGGTTACCCATGTGTGGCTCATTCACTATGGACAGAAGGCTGTTGCAGCGAGCTTAGTTCTGAACCAAAATGACAAATTAAGAAATGTAACAACATAAAGCTGGCTTATGCATTTATCCAACAGTCACTTTAGTGGAATAACCCTCCGTCTGAAACTTCTAAGAGATTATATCAAGTGCTATGTCTTTTTTTGAAAGAAAGGACATGGAAAGCAAGAAATGTGTGGTCAGTGATTATGAGAAACTAGTCAGAAAGGGAGCTTTGATTACGTCACCATGCATGAGGAATTTATACCTAAACATCTGCATGTTCAGACCGTACTTCAAGTTTTGTTTCAACAGAAATGAGAATATGTATTAAACCATAGTGATAACTGTACCATGTTTAGAGATAGAGACGTGTCAGGTGAAAGCTCCAAAGGCAGCGTGGCATAACAAAGCAAGACACACCAAAAAAATAGAAAAAGAAACTCACTCGGTATGTAATAACCCACATTCAGCACTGTTTGAGCCTGTTAAACACTTCTTAGATACTGAGACAAAACATTTTCAAAGAGACGACGTCAGGACATACAGTGCTTTCATTCCTTGGTCTGTGCTAATGCAGCTCAATTTGCCCAGAACTGCAACCCCTCAGTAAAGCTGTGGCTGTTCCTCCAAACACTGTTACTCCAAACACTGTTACTCCCCCTAATTGCACTTCTAGCACTTTCCAGTGTAAGTGATTTTCACTCCCACTGGCAAAATATGATGAGGCCAATGAGAGGCTGCAAAAATAAGGAAAGGTTAGTTATCAAATGGCTGGTACAGTTAAGCTGAAAATGCCTTACTTTACTTTATCTATTACAATGACAGGAATATGTACAGTAAGTGCCATTAGAAACTACGCATAATGAACATAACGATTTTCCAAAAAATATGACAATATTTTTCAATTATTATACACTTTGATCATAAAACAAAAACATTTCCTGTATGGGGCTGTATAAAATGGTAACCAAAAGTGCCCTCTTAGTAAAACTGTACAAACACACAAAATATTTACAATGGTGCTTTAAAAACACACTTTGTAAGAACAATGCATCAAGTCCAGCTTTGGCACTCCTCTCATGTCCATTTATGCACCACACGTTGCAAATCTCAGGTCCATGGTGCTTCAGGATGAGATCTCAGTGAGACTGCGTCGTCACCGCGATGGTCAACTTTAGGTTTTCTTGTGATCATCAGAACAAAAAGAACCGTCTCTGAAACAACAGAACAGGATATTAGCAAAGGTCTTGTATGCTCATGTGAGCGTGGTAATGATCACGTGGCACAGCTTTGAAGTGTGCTAATTACACCGTGATAACTTCCTGGGTGAAAGGGGCTGCAGCTGTGGCGTCTTAAAAAAACAGTTCACCATTTACCCTCCCACTTTCTAGTTGTGCCCAATTTTCTGTTCCTCTCTGACAATTCAATTGTTTCCTTCATGTCATCATCATGTTATTAGGCAAAAGCCACACCAACAATCAAAGAGGTGGATACAAAACTATCAGTCTTATGCTTTTCCAGGCATTTAAACTCTCTTTAAAATATTCTGCTTCATTCATTCTCAATTGTCCTAGCACATGGCAGTATGTGGGTGGTTGCTGTTGGTGGATTAGTTCTTAAACTACTGGGCCACATCTGTGTGTGTCACAGCTGTTTGAGGGTTTTCCCCCACAGCCACAGTCACATTTACCCACCTGAAATGCAGACAGACTCAATGAATAGCTGCCTAAAGTAGTGTTCACAGAGATACAATTTTCTCCACACTGACAGAAATAAATGTAGTTTCTAAAGAGACCACTCACTTCCCACTGTCAGCAACATTATCCCCGTTTTTGTCTGGTCTAGTCTGCCTCCGGTCAGTTACTCCGTGGTCCAGCTCTGTCGTATTCTCACCAGGATTTCCTTCTGCAAAGCAAAAAGAAAGCACTTAAAGCAAATGTACTAGACATTTTATTGGTCATACATTATGTTTTAGGGGATTTTACCTTTTGCAGTCAAGGTTTCTACAGAAATAAATGGTGGTTTATCCTTGTTTGCGTTCAGCTGATCTTGCATCCACTCAAGTGTTTCACCATGTTTTAGTGCTGAGCGGTGGTCCTTGAACCAGCGCACAATGTCGGTGCGTCCCAGACTGGTTTGGACCTCAAGCTGACTGTACTCGTCTGGAGAAGGCCACTGTGTTCGACAGAACATCTGTTTGGATTTTAAAAAAATTAAGAAATGCGTCATAATGACGTTTTCAATTTGTTCTTGGGAAGATGTTTTTTTTTCTACACATTAACAAATTACCCCATATTTCAAGTGACTCAACTACATGTTAATTCATAATATAATTTTCAACCCCAAAAAATATATACATACTCATCCTGTGTATGTCGCATATGTCACACTTGAGCCTGGTTTGAGCGCAGTTCTAATAGTGGTTTAGTATGAAAATGCCATCTAAAGATTCTACTTGGGAATGTGATATTAATATAATAATATAAGTTACACCACTGTCTTTTTAGGTTTTTAGGTTAGGCTTTTAAGATTTTACTTTTCACTCCTGACTGTTTTTACTTTGTTATGTTTGTGTTTTCTATTAATGTTCTGGTTTGTTCAGATTTGTTAAAATTGTAATATTATTAAAAATAATATTATTATTATAATAATTAAAAAATACACTTTAAAATCTGAAGTATGTAAGATGTGTTCTTTACCTCTCTGAGCAGAGTGAGGGAGCGGCTAGTGATGGGCGCAGGGCTATTTGATGCGGAAAGGACGGGGGGATGGGGCGATGAGGAGGAGGAGGAGGTGAGGATGGGAGGAGAAGCGGAGGATGAGAGAGTTGGCGGATGTGGGGAGGACACTGCCAGGACCGGAGGAGATGCGGAGGAATAGGACAGAACCGGGGGGTGAGGAGAGGACAGATGATGTTTTCCGCCCTGTTCACGGTGAGCTGCCCCGTTCTGCATTGCCCCTGGACGATCATCTGCGCTCTTCATGCTGAGCAGAGCCTTCTCAAGTGCTCTGCGCTCGGAAAACCAGCAGTCCACCTCAGTTTTGGAAAGACGGGTGTCCTGGGCCAGCTGGTCTGCAGGGGGAAAAGCGCAAAGCGGTCAATAAAGATGGCAATGAGTGACCCAAAAACTGTGAATTTCATGTCTCTCCAGGGGAAGGTACAACAGGCTCATTAAAAATATTCCTGCAATTTCTGTCAAGTCGACAACCGCAAAAGACAGCGATGCACCTCCACTGGGGTGAGGGAACGTTAAGTCACACTGAGTAGACTGCTTTTCTTACTGATCTGCTGCAAGGACATTTAGCATCTAAACATAAAGGATAATCTGACCATTAAGTAAATAAGACAAAAGTCCTAGTGATTTGAGCCTATAATTATGTGTGCGTGAATTTACAATCTTTGTATAAAAAGCGCTTTATAAATAAAGTTTGATTGATTGATTGATTTATTGATTGATTGATTGATTGATTGATTGATTGATTGACTGATACTTGATGAACACACACCATGTAAAGATCTACAGTATGTAGTGTTATATTACCCAGCTCAGCTTCCGTTGGGCAGCTCCTCTTTTGGAAATTCTCCTCCAGAGCCTTTAGCTGCTCCGAGCTCTTGCCCTTGACTCTCTCCAGCAGCGGAAACTGACTCAGGACAGTCTTTTTAACCGCACCGTCTTTAGAGGGAGTGTTTACTTCTGCTTTCACCAGCACAGGTGGAGGAGGAACACCTTTAAGATAGACAAACAGTTTATGAAATTAACACAAGTCTTTCAGCTGGCCACAAAATTTATATTTTTGAAATCATTTTACAAAATAGACAGCAGTCAAGATCAGTTACCTTTGAGATTAAGAAGTCTCTGTTCACTGAACCACTTCTTTATTTCTCCCCTGGACAGCCCCGTGTTCTCGATCAGTCTGTAGATCTGTAATATTGAAAAACAAAACAAAAAACAATGAAAACTGACTTACTAATTTTAGATCCCTTTAAACTTTTTTCAAAATATTTTACCTCATCTTCTTCAGGGAAAGGACACTGCGTGAAGCTGGCCCTCAGCACAGACAGTTGCTCTGAAGTTTTGTTTGGATCAAGAGTGAAACTCAGGACTTTTGGTGATGATAGTTTGGGTGAAAGCACAGGGGCAGAGATTGTTTGAATTATGGACGGTCGTTTGCTCTCTGTCGAAATCACGGGAGAAGCAAGGGGTCTTTTGAGCGACTGTGCAACCTGCAAAAAAACAACAACAATTACCTCAATTACCTAACAAAATAATTCATTATTCATTGGTAGGGTTTAACTTTAGCTTGATGTAAATTGGAAAAGCAAAAAATAAACATGATTGTAGGTACATTTGAAAAGTTTTCAGAATGTGGCTTTGACAATTTGAAAAATGTTATCATCAGTTTGCAATGAGGAATTAAAGGTCAAGACTCTAAACATACAGGACATTTGACGTAATCCATTGCATAAAAATTCACCTGGACAATGTTTTAAATTATGACATTTCAAAGATTGAAAATAACTTTTGGATGGAAGTCTTGAGTTTAAAACATTGTCCAGATGACTTGCAAGTAACTTTATACATTTGACATATTTAGTGTACCTGATTAGCCACAGTGAGAGCCAGCGGGGCGCAGGTGACAACTGATCCATTGGCCACAGATGTGAGCACCAGGCTGGTCTGTCCCACGAGCTGACAGGGCAGCGGCTGGAGGAGCGAGGTCGTGGTGGATTTGGAGGCCGAGGTGTGTGTTGAAGAACTGGAGGATGTTTGTGAGTTGAGCTGAGGGGCCACTACAGCGAATGTATGAGAGATTGTACCGTTAAACATTTTCTTTCTTGCTTCTTCAACCTATTAAAAAAGAAAATGTATTTTAGTTTAGTTTTCACTGTCCAGATAGAAATTCTGTTAAGTGTGATATTTACCTCCTCTGGCGACCAGCTAATACCCTGTTTTAGTCGTTGTGTGGTGAACCAAACTTTGATTTGCTCTTCTGGGTGTTTGGAGGCCGCAGTAAGCCACGACAGCTCAGCCTGTGTCGGATAAGGAAACTTGTTGAAGGAGGAGATGAGGGTCAGGTTATCGTCGAGTGAAGGGTTATATTTGGTCGTGTTCAAGGGCACAGCAATCTTGGGCACCTGGAACATACAACAAACAATACAGGGAATTTATCATTTAGAGATGTAGCTGTCTATACTATTATGACCTCCTTCCTGTTTTTGCTAAAAACAACTGATACACATAGAGTTTGGAGCTATATTGAAACATTTTTGTTTTGGAGCTATGGAAAATTTGAATACTGAGGATACATCCATCCATCCATTTTCTACCGCTTGTTCCCTTTCGGGGTCGCGGGTGACTGGAGCCTATCCCAGTGACTCCCTGCGACAAGTTGGCCACCTCGACAGTGGCCAACTTGTCGCAGGGCCAACACAGAGACATAGACATTACAGACAGTTCACTGTCACATTCATTCACTAGGGCCAATTTAGAGTCGCCAATCTTACCTAACACATGCATGTCTTTGGACGGTGGGAGGAGCCGGAGAACCCGGAGAGAACCCACGATAACACGGGGAGAACATGCAGACTCCACCCAGAGAGATCATGTGGTCTGGTCTGGGAATCGAACCCATGATCTCCTTCTTGGGAGGCAAGAGCGCTAACCGCCTTTGCCACCGTGCACCCCTACTAATACTGAGGATATTATCTATAATTTAAACAATTAACATGAATGCAAAAAGAGACAGAAACGTCTCGTTTGAAGGGTATAAATTGATATTTCTGCCCTTTTATCATTAGATTTATAGTCCAGTCTGGTTTTTTGCAATACTTGAACCTAAACCTGTTGTGATTCATGTGCAATCTATGTGCTGTCGTGACACATATTCATGTGCAATTACTGTCGGGATCACATGCAATGGTATTTATGTATTTATTTATTTGTCTATGGGAGTTTTTGTTTATAGGAGATCTTCTACTGAAAGTGTTTTTCAGACTTCCTATAAGTGATCTGTTCTTTTCTTCTGTATCTGCCTCTGTATCTACCTGCGTTGCACCAATGAAATTTCCCCATGTGGGACAATAAAGGAATATCTTATCTTATCTTAAACCAAGACGTTTACAGTCACATCTTAGCACATGTATTCTGAAAATATTGTCTGAATATTGTTGTTAAAGATCATATTAAAATAAATTGAGATATTTTGTTCTTAATAATGAGGCCGACAGCAAGATACACATCTATTTTCCATTGCAACCAACTCTACCAACTCTACAACCAACGAACTTGGTTGTAGAGTAAAACAACGGCAAAATTACTGCGTCAAAATCTGCCTGCGTCTGGGGCATCACCTCCAAGGACAAATTGTTCTTTCTACCCAATACAGGTACCACAATCCAGAGTGTGTGGTCAGAATGTGTGAGTGGTGTGTCAAACCTGTGTGTAGTTTAGAGGCCGCTGTAGTGAAGGCATGATGTGAGCAAGGCAGTCCGCTTTTAGGAGTGTCGACTCTGGGATAATGACGGTTCCGTTCACATTCACTGCAGTGATTGGCTTCTTGACCAACTCAGGGGCAAGTTTACCCAATGCTCCATCTGTCCATTTACTATCCAAAGACATTATTTTTGGTTTGCTGATTTTTACTGCAGTGGATTTGTTCATTGGAAAAGCACTGTGTTCCTCCACTTTACCAGAAACAGAGCTAGAAGAGTTGTAAATAATGGCATTATTACTGCAGCCTTCTATTGTCTGTTCTAAGATTGTCTGATTGTTCATTTTGATGCGTTTGAATTTGAAGTTGCTCTCCCCAGGATGGCACCTCTCATTGTGTTCTGTTAAGGTGTCAAACTTCTTTGTGTTAAAATTGCAGACAGCACACAGGTACAGGGGGTTCAAGATGACATTGGGATGGTTCGCGTCAACATGTTCTTTAAAAGTGTTCAGGTTGTGAGTGGAAAAGGGGCAGTATTTGCACTCGTAGCCTCCTTGTTGCTTTTTTTGAGTCTTGGTAAGATTGGATTCTGGTGTGTGGTTTGTTGATAACTGGGAATCTGATGCTTTGTCCAGTAGGTTCAAGTCCATTGACCGTTCTTTCTCTGGTAAGACATCCGTTTCCATTGGAGTGGCATCAGTATGATTATTAATGTTTGCCTAAAATAAGATTCATAACATAAAATGTGTTAAAAGGTAAAATAATAAAAATGACAGATACATATACACAAAAAATATGTCCATAATTTAGTACCTGTAAATCACATGGATCATCCGTTTCATCATCATCTGGCTCCACAATGGTGTGGTCTGGTCGGATCATACACGGAGTAGATGCCTTCCGTCGACTGGCCATGATGCTGACTTAACCCAAATGTGTTTTTTGTGCTTAAAGTTAAAGTGCCCTGCTCCACCCCGATGTCTGAGTGAAGGGCAAACAGTAATGCAGAGGACGCAGCAGAATGTCCAGAAGAAACTAACAAAATATCCAGTATGAAAGGAAGGACTTTGTGTCGGTCAGGTGTAGATGAGCTTGTCCCCTCAGCCGGGGGACATGAAGGTCCAGTGGAGATAGGACAGTTGAGCCAAATGTTCGCAATTAGGGCTTGCTGACAGTGTCAGCTCCAGTTCTGGAGGACCTCCTGCATGACAGGGTGTTACCTAAACAGAGAAAACAGTCAGTCAATAACTATCAACAGTTTATCTGAAAACGAACGTGCAAATGTATTTGAATTATCAGTTCCTTAACCATATATGTGGACTTTGTTCAATTATGCGACTCCTTTGTAAGACTTTAAGTGACGATGAGAGATACGAGTTCAACTTCAGACTGAAGCTGTATTGTTTTTATTCTTTCAGACTAGAGCTGGGTTGAAATTTTTTTTAATACGATTTTTAATCAATTCGCATATTAATGACCGATTATCGATTCGTATGTCCAAAGATCGATTTTTTTTTAAATAAAAAAAAAAAAAAAAATTTAAAACAATTTTGTAAAAAAAAAATTAAAAATGTTTTACTTTTTTTTTTGAAAAATGCTCAACGTTTACATTTTATACTTCCAGTTTCAGCACTGGCAGTGTGTGAGCAGTTTTAAAATAAAAATACTTTTGGTAGCAACCGCTTTTGGGTGAATTCTTAATTATTTTCAAGCATAATAATAATGCACTGGTTAGTGTCCCAGTAGGAATCTACTGTTGCAGATGTAGTCACCTCAATGATGTCCTCCATTTATTGTCCTGAATTATCTTTCTTGAAGGTAGATTGACCCTTAACTTTTTCATCAGTCTTCCAGCCATCAGTAACTACCAATACTTGTAAGATTTGCTGTTTAATATTGATATAATACTAGTTTTAATATGTTGCTTCTCTACACAGTCATGAAGTGAAATACATTTTTCATTTTTAATAACATTAACCCCCGGATCGAATCGAAATTGGATCGAATCGGAAATCAGATCGAAATCGGATGGAATCTGAGAAAATCGGGAAAAAATGATTTTGAAACGTAAAAATCGGAATCGAATCGATTCTTGAAATTTTCTCTCTCTTGTCATTATTTGACAAGAGAGCGAAATCTTTACAATAGTTGAATGGGTATGTTTTGGGGGGTTTTGCTAGCAGGCCTTTTATCAGTCTGAAAATGTCCATACATTACATTTTGTACCAGATAAAGCTACAAAGACAAAAGAAACTAGAAATATTATGGTTTCAGCATCTTGAAAAAAAAAAAATAGATTAAAATTTGCAAGCAAAAAAAAAGTAGTAATACTATCCATCCATCTTTATTATTTCCCATACTTAAACCTTTAGTATTTGTGTTTTATAGATCAGAAATTTGAAACAGCTCCTAATCGTCCCATCACCGTCCAAAACTAAAGACACAGCTCATGCAGCCGCCAAGAGAAGACGCAACAACATTGTTAAAATGCAGACTCATTACCGTGAAGTCGCTATAGCAACTGTGATGTCTGTAGCAGAAACACCCAACCAGAGAAACACTGACTGTATAACGTTCATCAGCAGCACTGAACAGACATAGAAGACTGGGGATAATTTGGGTGTGTCGCAAGGCCCATCATTAAGTGTATGGCAGACTCAAAACACAAACACACATGCTGTATTGAAAACCAAGAGGATGCTTGAGGTAGTCAGTTTTGATGTTACAAGCTGTGATAAAATGTGAATATATGAGTATATTTCTGTGATGTATTTTATCTGCATAATAGTGATATATTATCTGCATCATTAGTCTAAGAGAAGAACGGGTGTGTGACAAACTGCAGTGAAGGGGTCGTAAAGATGGGACAAAGAATGTTGCCTCAGGAGGGGGTGTGACAGCCCAGAGGAGTTTGGGTAATGTTTACCCAAGGCTTGATCTCTAGGAAAAATACCAGCTGTAAAACAAGTGCCTTGATGTGAAGCTGACCAATGAGAAATGTGACCAGCCTATTCCAGAATACCTAATTAAACCAACCAGCATGGGAAAAAACGGGGTGAGACGCAGGAGGGTCAGCCAGGCTCCTTACAACGGCTTGGCTGACACAGCCCGGCGTTTTCTCCCAAGCTTGCCATACAAATGTCTGATATTTCTGTGTCGTTTCATATTCTAAGTTGAATTGTGTTCTCGATGTGTTACGGAATAGCATCGGTGCATGTCTCAATTCCATGACACAAGCTTTAAATAACTACTAAAATATAAAATGTTTACATAATTCTACTGTATAAGGATAAGACTTTGAGGCATTTTATTTGATACATCCACAACCACAACAAGACACTATGAAAAAGGCTGTCACTTCACACAAAAAGACACACCACGCGAGCTACACAGTGTAAACATTGTTCAGCAAATATGTTGGCAGTGTTTGTTGCTCCCACTCACCTACTGTCACTGTCTGCCCTAAATTCAGCAACAAGACATGTACCAGAGCCCAGGGGAAATGTGCTGGCTTCATCTGTAACAGTGCTTTAGTTTATATGACCTACTGAACTTCCACTGCTCCTCTGCTCTTACAGCCTGAGCACTCATCGATGCGTTTGTGGGCGATAGTGGCACGATGACGGGAGAAAATAGGAATAGTCTAAACCCACACAGGTAGAGAAAGCATAGAGAAATGCTTAATTTATGCAGAGTATGTTAGGCAAGCTGTAACACTGCATATTTTAAATGCTGCGTAGCCATTGATGTGGGCTGGTTAGCATGGTAATTAGAGGCATAATGAGTCATTTGAGCAAAATATTGAAAACACTGCCAACACTAAAAAAGAAGCTGAGTCACAATAAAAGAAACAACACACCATGTAAACACAAACACAGCCGGTCACATACACATAAAAGTCCTTCACAGAGTGCCTCAAACAAAGTCAAACACTGTGTATTTACTGCTGAATGCACTTGATCCTCTGGCACAAGCACTGCCTCTTAAACATGTTTGTAAGAGGATGACAGAGAAAGCTGCTGGAAACTGTACCAACTGCAGTGTGAAGACATTTAAATACATAAACAAGATATACTACATCTATATAGTCATTATATTTGCTCTAATCGGGCATAAGATTAGAAAGAGATGCCATCTTGCTGAAGATTGCCTTCTTCAGCCATTTCATCTTGTCTATTGAAACTGAGCAGATGGGTGAGATTTTGTTTCTTACATCACTTGTCAGAGTTATCATGTGCATAGAACTGCATGGACTGGCATGCAAGGGGTTTTGGAGAAGTTCTCGCATAGAAGTCAACTTGACATTAACATTTGGAAAATGTGAGGTATACTTTATGAATCTCTAGTGAGGGAATTCAGTCTCTGCATTTGACCCATCTTTCAACCAGTGCCAATGGGGCAACCTGCCAGGAGCTGCAGGAATGAGCTGCTGCAGTAAAGCGCTCGGATATGTTTTGGCTTGATGAGGGAAACCAAAGTACCAAGAGGAAACCTACCAGACACAGGGAGAAACATTTCCACTCAGAAAGGCCCAGACGGACGAGGAGAGAAGCCCACCACTTCTTGCTGTATAGCTTGACTGAGCAACTGCCCCCTTCCACTCTCAAAACAATTATAGTCACTTGTCTCTGCAAGAGCTTCATGTGCCAACCCCAAGCGCTGATAATCCTAAATTCTTAGTACTACAGTACATCAGTGCATATTAATTGATGGATAATAATGACGGATTGACTGGCAATACCAAAAGAGAACAGCTGCAGGAACAGATGATAATAATAAACATTGATGTGTACCTTCTTCTTTCCATGGGGTGGTATTTGATCACTTCAACTGTCTTCCTCTAAAAACAATCCTTTATTTCCGTAATGTCCCTTCAAACTTGATAATATATTTTAATGAATGTTTGAGTTATACACCAAAACTTGGCTGCTTTCGTCTCCACCTCAGTCTCCCACCTGTTTGTTTGTGTGTCTAGCCCAGTCAGCCTCTCTGTGAGCTCCCACTGTCTGATGCTCATTAAACTTGTATGAATACTCAGCCTGGCATCCTCTTGCTAGCCTGTCTGTCTGTCTGTACGTGCCTAATGTCTGCCCGTGTGATTGGTGCATCATATTACTGGAGCCATCCCTCTGTAGAAGTTACCTTAAATGCCACAATACACTAATACATTCATCAGCTATAATCAATTTAGGCTGTACTCTGGCAAACCTACAAGAAAGGGAAAATCAATCTGTCAACTATTGAGGCACTTATGTCCAAAAATAGATTAAAAAAAGATCCAATTGTACAGTATATCTTTATTTTTAGAGTAGAGAAATTGTATGGCACAAATAAGAGATCATTCTGAATAGTTGGGTAAACAGATAATCTTTATCGCAAGAAAGTAAATATACCACACACACAGAGACAGAGACAGAGACAGAGACAGAGACAGACAGACAGACAGACAGACACACACACACACACGCCAGTGATCAGATACCCTGCCTCACCATGCAGCCATGCATAGAGGGTTCCAGCACCCTGAGATAAGATCCACAAGTACATCAAGGACAAGGCCCCAACAGACCAACGTATGACTTGCTCAGTGAATGTCTCAGGCAATGAGAAACAGAGGATGAGGTGCTGGAGGGACCATCATGGGAGGACAAGCCCTTAACATGGGATGGGTTTCCAGTCCATATTCTGCACATATGTTTCTGTACACTATGCCACTTGGTTATGGCGCTCCATGTTGAGTTCCAGTGGTACATCCCATGGGTTGGGGTTAGGGTCCCTCCAGCACCTCTTCCTCTGTTTCTCATTGCCTGAGACATTCACTGAGCAAGTCATATGTTGGTCTGTTGGGGCCTTGTCCTTGATGGGACTGGAAACCCCAAGGTCCAAGTGGATCCTGGATCCTGTGGGACTTACAGATAAAGACTGTCAGAATGGTAATGGCAAACCAACCAGACATTGTGGTGGTGTATAAACAGCAGAGGAAAGCCGTTGACGTGGTAATACCAAGTGATGGCAACATCAGGAAAAAGGAACACGAGAAATACTAAGGGCTGAAGGTGAAGGCAAAAGTGGTGTCCGAGGTCATCAAAACAGGCATCTTAGTCCAAAAAATGTACTGTGCAGAACCCTCAAGCTCCCTGGCCTCTGGTAGAGGACCAGAAAGGGATGAGACCACCCGCGAGAGTGAGAGGGGAATTTCTCGATATAATACGTGTTTTAACTATTAATTTCAGGCAAGCTATTTAGTTAAACTATTAATTTTAATATTTAGTTTTATCTAATTTACTAGAATGTATTGGTTCAAATAAAATATCACAATACAATACAGTAATCAAATACTGCACCTGTTTTCATATTGTGCAGCCATTTTCTGTGTCTGTTATACATATTAGGGTTGTGAATGTGCATGTTATGTGTAATAAACACCTTATTTGCATATCTGCAGTCTTAGATAAATCTGCCACAACTTTTTGTGTTTTGATTAAACAATGCAAAGGTTTGAAATGGATTCTTTGCCTGGTGCAACTCACTGCCTTTACTTTGAGTTGCTACTGGTAAAAACACATTGGCTAAGTGACTAGCCAAGAAGCTGATCAATTATTTCATTGCAAAATTTTATGACACTGAGCAAATCTAGTTTGCGTTGCACCATTTCTTAGAGTAGAAAGTGGGAACTGACTTTAGCATCTTAGTGCCAGAGTTTTTAGACGTTCAGTCATCTCAAAAGTTCTGCAAGGAGTCCTTGCAGCACAGAGTTGCAGTATAATGCCGATTACCACCACTAAAGTTGCAGAAACATAAACTAACTAAAAATAACACAGACTTTTTAGTTGCATCTACACACTGCCCTCAATATGTAACACATCACAACCTGAAAAACTGTACTCTCAGCAGCAGCTCCGTTAGCACTGTACTGGGCGTGCGTCTTTGTTTTTTTTTCCCCATTGACTGCCTGTTCCACAAATCAGCCACTGCAGAGGGGAGGACGAAGTCAGTGTTGGTATAGAGATGCTGAAGAGAAGCAGAGGCATTAGTACAACAGGTCCCAGCAGGGGAGTGCGAGGCAGAGTTTCGGACCGGAGCAGAATTAATTTAAATCTCATCACGAAGCTCCTCTTGCGTGCAGCAAAATGGTGCACTGTGTGATCGGTTCTGCATAGCAACAGAATTGATGGCAGGAGTAGAGACCTATGAATAATATTTTTTTTAAAACTTAAATGCTTAAATAGTTAGTTTTCTTTACCACAATTGATCATGAGAAGGGCTGCACAATATATCTTTATCAGATAACAATTCAGCTTTCTTTAGATTTTTCACCAAATAAATAAATTACATATGACATATCAGCAGTGATGAAACATGTTAAACATAAATTTCTCATGCTGCACTATATCACTACTACCACAATATGTTCAACTTGCATGCAGACCTCAGCAAATATAAAGAACTGCAGTACACACTGTACAGTACAGCTCTATGCTGCATAATTGCACTTTTTCATCAGCATTTTAAATCCTCTTCTGGTTCAAACTCTTTTTGTTACAAAAACACAAAGAGACATTTTAACAAGCTGCCACTGTGCCACATAAGAGCGATACAGGCCGAGGCAGCTTTGACCTTGTTTGAACCAAAACAATGTCGAGTCGCTGTGGCCTATATACGCTGCATTACCAAACTGTCAAGCAGGCTGCTCTGCATTCAACTCCACACCCTCTTCTCTTAAACAAGACACACTTTCTCTGGAAACGCAACTATGTAATCATCTTATATTCTCTTGTAATGTGAATACAAAAATGGACTAGGAATACGTTCACACTTGCACACTTTAAGACCCGGACTAAACCTTGAAGAGGACAACATCAAGTAAACATAAGACTCAAATGAGGATCATGAAGAAGAAAGGATAAAACAAAGCTGTTGTTACCTTATGACACCCTGCACCATTTCTCAATATATAGCATAACTACCTTAAATAAGTCAGTTATAGGCTAAAGTTGATATTCTAGCTTCAACACAATAACCTCAAAATATCTTGCAAGTTTAAAACCTGACTTTATCTACACTTTTATAGCTTCACTGTTGTCGTCTGGCAGGCGTTGTGATGTTTATGATCTGATTAAGTCCTGCCCTTTCTAATAATTGGGTTGCGTAATAAATGGGACCAGGTTTAGTTAATGGTCTTTTATAGAACTACAATGGCGGAATACATGGAACAGTTATGTTCAGATACAAAATTATAAAATATTCTGACACAATATTCTAGCAGTAAAACCAGAACAAAACCATGCAGTCGTCCAGCATTAGTGTACCAAATACAACAGTGGATGTCAAAATAAACTTAGTAATCATTTCATTATCGTTATATATTGTTTGGGAAGAGGATCAAAATCAACCCAACAAAGCAGTCCAAAAATATCGGCAGAGCTTTTTGTCCAGCATTTGCTCTGGATTCAAAAATGTATCTGTACCAACCATGAAAAAACCATATTGGTCGATCTCTATCGACCAACTACACTATATTTGCACATGTGTAGCTTCACTGCTGTTGTCTGGCAGGCATTTTAAGGTTTAATCTGTTTAATTCCTGCCATTTCCAATAATAACTGGGCTGTGGAATAAAAGGGTTTAGTTTGAGGTCTAACACTACAATTGTCTGAAGAAAATAGGCAATGCAGCACGAATAAATGTTCAATGTGGAACAGTTATGTTTAAATAGGAAATGGTAAAAACTACATTCTGAATAGAAAACCTAGTAGTAAACCAGGCATTACTATCGCACCCAATGCAGCACATGAAAGCGTTTTCAACAAGTCTCGGTGCCAGAACTGACTCAATACACTCAGAAAGGGCAAGCTTTAAAAATATCTGTGTATCACCCACTCCGAAGGTTACCACGGCAACACTATAAGCAACAATGATCATGTCTTGACAAAGGAGGAGCGACTGAGCAGGTCAACACAACATGCACAGAACTGTCCACCAAAGTACTTCTGTCATGTCAGTCTCATCCAATTACAATAGACACACAACAGATGGCAAGAGCAGGTGGATGAACTAAGCAAGAAGATGTTTCATGACAATGTCAGTTTCAGTCTGAATAAAGCAGCATTTTAAATGTAATAGTTCCCCAATTTGTTCATCATCTTTTTATTCAATCTTTACTCCAGAAGAGTCCAAAAATTGCTTTATCCTTAACTACACTTTGAAGTTGTCATCAAAACATGGCCATAAACAAACTATATCCTTCTTCAAGTATGAGCTGCAGTGGCCGACATGGCAATTAGAAAGGCACCTACTCAAACAAAGAAACACTTTTAGAGACTCAAATTCAGAATAGCATTCGGATTATAGCCTTTGCGAGGGCCCAAATAATGATAATCCAGGAGACTTTGGTTTTCATTATCTTATGTTTGCCCAAATGTTCCTGCACTCGCACCGTTTCTATGGACCAAGCTCTCCACCTGTCAGTCCCGTGGCTTCCCTGCAGTGGGCGTGGCCTAAAGATTCTCACTCTCGCCTTCCTCTCATTGGCTGGTGCTGGTATGAGGGTCGTGTCTGTGCGGTGTCGCGGGGCTGACGTGGTGCAGTGCAAAGTCTCTCTAGTCAGCACTCTCTCTCCTCTCTCTCTCTTTCTCTCCCTCCCTCTCACTCTCTATGCTTCTTCCCCCTTGTTTCTAAACTTGAGAGATTTCGAGGGCACAGTTGGGATGTGGGACGGTGCCCATCTACTCAGGCAGAAAATGACCTACATGACAAACAGCGACGCAAGGAAACTTTCTCAACAGCTGCCTGCAGTGCTGCTGGTGTTTTGAATTTCACCAGCGCAATTCAATTTGTCACTCAAAGTAGTCTAATTTCCTGTGACATTGTGCAGGCTGGCAGGAGGGCTAAACGGAATATTTAAACTTGGTGGTGCGCCCTGTGAAATCCACAGTCTTCTGGAAATGATGACGACGCAATCCAACTTAAGTCTAAAATCAGAAACGCATACATTATTGTGCAAAGGTCTGGGCACAGTTCAGTTGCGAAATAAGAGTAAAATAATATAACTAGAGGTACTTGGAAAAAAACAATTTACAAAAACAGATGAATTTGAAAAAAAAAAAAAAAAGCCCAAATCTTAAAATGTACCCTTTGTCTAAATCTATATTGGTGACATAAAACGATGAATCCATTCCTTCTTGAGCCAATACCCTCAACTAATACAGATATAGAGAAATCTTCTAGCTAACTACCTTTCCAATTGTCCACACATTCACACTCACAAATCATTTGTTCTAATATTTATCTTATCTTATCTAATCTTTCATTTCAAGACTGTGATCCAGATTTTCACTTAAATAAATTCAGCCATTCTTGTGCATCAAGTCCATTATTGTCATTTTTTGAATTGTTGTTGAGAACTTAAGTGAGTATTTATCTAAGCTAAACTAATAGTGAACTGTACATCCTTTCTTCCACATCCCAAATGTTTGATCAGTGACTGCAGTGACATTCATAAAAGGGTTCGAGTGGGCATGATTCTCCTACAGTTATCACTCACACTAGACAAACTATACTATTACACTGTCTAAATGTACTGACTTTACCTTTTGTACACTCGATACTAATGTACCACAAATGTTCTTGATGTTTTGGAGTTTTCTTTAACCAAACATAGCTGAAGCTTTTCAACTGTCTCCACTACAAAGGAATCTGATCGATAGATTTGAGTGTGAGATTCATGCATCATGGGAAACTCGACTGAAGTGCAGTTCTGGAGACCTTGGGATACAGATATTGCAGCAGCTGACACTATAAGAAGTGTACTGTAGTTTTCAAGCCTGGCTGCAATACTGTGCTCTCTTTTTTGTCTAGTTATGGCATTTTCTATAGTGTTTATCTCTTGTAAAAGAGGACATATCATGAATACAATAATAATCAACTTAAATGAGCTTTTAAAACCCTTTAAACAACAGTGTTTCATAATCATTTCTATGAAACACTGTCTTTTCTTTACTTAAAAGTTGTATTTTGGTTGATTCATCCATGTTTGAATAATCTTTATTGTCATCCAAATCCATAGATGTAATTACCTTATTGATATATGTGTGCAAGGTATATGTGTGCAACTCTTCTTATTACTCCAAACACATCCATTTTTACTTCATTTTATTTTGACAGTTCTGAAGATGTCTCGCAGATAGCAGCTGAAACATGTCATCAAGGTAATTACATCTCTAAACTTATTGTCTTTGAAAGGTTTTTGTTCAGAAAATTGCTGTTTCCATCCACCCCTATCCCCACCCACATCCCTGTACTTAGTTACAATTATTGGAAAATAAAAGACTCCAAGTGATACATGTAGGGTTCTAAATGTCACATAGCTAATTTTTTGTTTTTATTTTTACATGTAAACATCTGCTGCTTATTTCAGTGAAATGAAGCCTGGAAGACCTAACTCCACCCATCTACGTCAAGGCCACCCTCTCCCCAGCTCAACCAACGCACCCAGTCCGGGCGTCGGCCTCCATGGCAGGACCCCTCTCCCCAGCGCCCTCATCGCACTTAAGCGGCATCCGCCTGTCCGTCTGAGAGAGTCAGATCCCTCACTTCACCATGGACTCTTCCAGGTTTCTGCGCTTATCCCAAAGAGGTTATGCAGTTTTTCCCGGCCAAGAAGGAGGGTGGAAGGTCAGGGGACGTCTGCATCATGGCCCTCGCACCTGCTCCTCATCCCCAATCAACGCTCTCAAGTGACTCCTTCCCGCTCCCAATCAGCGCCCAGGCGGTCACATTTAAGCCCTCAGGCAGATGGCTCGGCCGTTCAAACCGTACTGCGACCCACCACCTCCCCTGCTCCTCCTCTGCATTCCCCTCATCCTCTACCTTCTCTCTACATCTACCACAACCAGTCTCCAGGCTCCGTGGGGAGACATCTAAAACAAATAGATCATGGAGTGCCCATGATCGCAACGTCTTCCGCCGAGGTCTGAGCGCCAAATAACCCACGTAATAAAACTTGCTAAACAGTCCATTCTCGTCGTCTCTGCGTCTCTCCAGGGTGAAATGTCAGTTTCTATCATCAAGCTTTTTTAAAAAATATTTTTTTCAGTTTACAATTAACAAAATGGAAAACGATGAGCTAATTGTTATATTTACAGTTCAGTACTAAAAAAGAATACCATAATATACTGTAACTCCTAAACGCACTGATCCTTGTGCATCTGCATCACATTTACAGATACAGAGCTTTGCCTTCAAACTCCCTCAATTCCACACTAAGCCTCTGGGCTCCGCCAACAGGTGATGAGCTCATCTCTGTGGTTGCCTTAGTCACATCACAACACTTCTGAGAAGCTGTGGTCCAGGCACAGTATGTTGTGGTGGTAAATTCAGATTCTTGAATATGGGGGGAAATCCAGAATTCTTCAATCAGTATTGGGGTATTCCCACAAGACAAAAGATAATCAACAAAAATGTCATAATTTAGAAATTAAGTCTATCATCCAGTTTGCACAACAACAATATTTTTACTGGCATAATTTTAGTAAAATACTATAAGTCATTGTGATGTTATCTGAGAGCCAGAAAGAACTAGAACAAAGACGCTGATGACATCATTGCAGAGCCAAGCTAAGCACGACCGCCGCAACGACAACAACAGCCTCCAAGTAACCCGCGATGAGTCAGGCGCTACAGCGACAGGATTACACAGCCCAGCAACTTGAGCTGTGATGGAGGACATGAAAAATACTCAAATGCTACCAAACCAAATAAACTAGTCAAGATGTCCCAAACTGAACTGAAGGCAGGTGTAAAGTAGATGTCACAAATGCAAGAACAATAAAATACAGGAATTGCCACAAAAACAGTTATTACACCAATTCTACATTATTTGCATTGACTCCCCATTCAATTTAGATTGTATTTTAAAATGTTGTAGGGGATATTTTATATGTTATTAATGTCCTCCCACTTATGAGAGAGGGTGACATTCAAAGTTGATATTGATTAAAGAATTGGATCAATTGGGGCACCAGCCATTGATTAGGCATTTACAAGCATATCTCAATGTATTTGTTTATTTTTTTTAAAAATTATCTGAAGGTTTATGAGAACGTAACCATGACATTGGCCCCTTTTCTGGTCACGTTCCCAAATGTGGTTCATAAAGATTTATTGACCAAATAATTTAACAGATAAATATGCAATATGCAAATTAGTCGGAAAGAGATGGAGACGCTAGACATCAGAATCAGAAAAGGTTAATTGCCATGGTCAATGAACAGAATTCACAAACATAGGAACTTGTCTTGGTGATTCGGTGCAACATAAAACAATGAACAATGAACAATGAATAAGTCAAAAAAGAAACAATTTAAATCTGCTATAGGATAAATATATTTAATGAAATTGAAATTAGGATTAATATGTACACAAATTTACAGTTGAGTTTACATATGTAGTGCGGAAAGTGAACACTGCAGTGAGTGATTAAATTATGGTTAAAGTGACTGTGTTCATGAGTCCAACGGCAGTGGGAAAGAAACTGTTCTTGTGACGGGAGGTACTGGTCCGGATGGACCGTAGCCTCCTGCCTGAGGGGAGTGGCTCAAATAGTCCATGTCCAGGGTGAGAAGGGTCGGCTGTGATCCGACCTACACGTCCTAGAGCCCTGGAGACGTACAGGTCCTGCAGAAATGGAAGTCTGCAGCCAATCACCTTCTCAGCAGAGCGCACAATGCGCTGTAGTCTCTGTTTGTCCCTGGCTGTGGCTCCAGCCTATCACACGGTGATGGAGGAGGTGAGGATGGACTCAATGATGGCCCTGTAGAACTGCACCATCATCTCCGCTGGCAGCTTGGCTTTCCTCAGCTGCCGCAGGAAGAACATCCTCTGCTGGGCCTTCTTGATGAGGGCGCTGATGGTGGGCTCCCACTTGAGGTCCTGGGTGATGGTGGTGCCGAGAAAGCGAATGGAGTCTACGGTGGTGATGGGGGAGTCTGTGATGGTGAGGGGGGGCCGGGGGGCTGTAACTTTTCTGAAGTCCACGATCATTGTCCACTGTCTTCTGGGCATTGAACTCTAGGTTGTTACCGCATCACCAGGACACGAGCCGGTCCACCTCTCTCCTGTAGACAGACTCATCCCCGTCCGAGATGAGCCCGATGAGGGTGGTGTCGTCTGCAAACCTGATCAGTTTTACAGAGTCATGGCTGGAGGTGCAGCAGTTTGTGTAGAGGGAGAAGAGCAGGGGAGAAAGTACACAGCGGAGAAAGTGTGGACAAAGTCTGCAATCAGATGATTGAGCATTTGCCTTGGGAGAGAAATGGCTCTGTGAGTTCATCTTAATCCAAAAGCAGTCATTGATGGAAAAAGTTTTTCTAATGTTCAAAAGAGTGAAGCCTCTGCTCCATACGCAGAGACGTCATAAATCTCCAGTAGCATGGTACAACCTTAGTCGCATTCCTGTCACCATGGCAACGTTCTGAGGTGTCTGCAGTTCGCTTCAATGATATTGAATATTTTTTAAGAACTCTATGGACTGGCTCCCACATATGTCTCAGACCTCATGCTTCCACACTCCTGCGTGCTCGCTTTAGTCTGAGGGCTTCAGCTTGTTGTCCCAAACATGAGGAGCACATGCTCAGGTGACGCTTTTACCCCCACAAAATGACGTTCCCTTCAGTTGATATCCTGCATTTTTATTAGAGCTGGGAGGATATATTTTTTGCACGATACAATCATGATTCATAGAGCCCGACACAATCTGTATTGTGATTTTGTTATATTGTATATATATATTGTGATGCACGATATATATAGTGTGATTGGATATTGTATTGCAACACTGCAAAAAAAATACATTGATTTGTATAGCAGTAAACAAAGTAGGTATAATGGTTCAATATCATTAGGAACTGCAATACTTTGCCCTGAATATATTAAACAGCGTTGTAAATCAGTCTGGCATTTGTGAAAAGGTGCAAAATGCACATTCGTGGCTGGAGTTGTGCTTTCTTCCCTTTTTGAATTAATCAGCAGCAAAGCTTATTTTAACAACTGATGGCAACACTGGCTTTGGCTGTAAATGATTTAGCACATATGTACATTTAGCAAAACACCATGAAAGTCTATTTAAAATATAGAACCCTGCAGCTTTATTATAAACAATATGTCATAAGTATTGTGATAAAAGGTTTCCACTATGTTTACAAAACTGTGTGACATTATATTGCAAAACAATATAATGTCACACAGTATTTGTCCCAGCCCTGTTTTTAATAGTGTTTGAGCTATAGATTCAGAACAATTAGCATACTGTAATAATAATAGACAATTCAATCATCAAGACAAGTCAATCGTCACATCTGAAACCAATAAATGCTTGAATAA
Source organism: Eucyclogobius newberryi (assembly GCF_026437365.1). Taxonomy (NCBI): domain Eukaryota; kingdom Metazoa; phylum Chordata; class Actinopteri; order Gobiiformes; family Gobiidae; genus Eucyclogobius; species Eucyclogobius newberryi. The sequence goes on along the minus strand of NW_027315945.1, from coordinate 21,701,984 downwards.
TCAAATGAATGACTCTCAATTACGTTACAAATGCACTGGCGTATGTGTAAAATTGTGTAAAATGTAAAGCATTGTCTTATTGGACTTCACAATGACACACCAGCTTTTCTTCTTAAATCAATAACAACTTTGACAGAACAGAACTGTCAACAGTAAAATATTAAATCATCACTCATACATGGATATATTAAACCAAATGTCTGGGCACTCAATAGCTGTCAAAACTAAACGATATTCATTTTATGACTCAATTGGTGGGATGCAGTTTGGCAAACAGTGCTGTGAATTTTACAATTCAGACTGACAGGGACAGACATAGCCTTGTTCGCTTTTGTTCTTGCCATTTGATGAGTGTAAATAGTTGAAATGTAACAGGAACAAACGGAACACATCGTTTCACAGCCTGATGTTTGGGCCGTGACACTCTTGAGAGGTCAAAACGCTGCTATGTAGCTGGAGGGAGGTGGTGGAGGTGGGTTTAAAATCCTAAAGTAACAGCTGGCTAAAAATCTGTACATAAAATCTCTTTTCCAAATGCTCAGGCTCTCTTTTTGTTGCGTACGAAGGATGGGACAATGCCGAGGCAATACAACCATTACAATGGTTAAAACAACAACATTTTAGAACAAATAACAGCACTATGTTAAAAGTCTTGGACAAGCTCTTCAGAAATTCCAAGGAAAAAAGAATGAAAACGCGTATACAATACTACAAATGTATATTGAACAATGGAAAGGTGGTAAAACGGCCACAACAAAGTAATGTTTTGTTGAGCCATAGTTGATTCCTCCAGACATAAATAAAAAAAACCCATAAAGCTCCAGTTTGAAGTTCCAATCAATCTAAAATTATTGATGACTAACATACAACCAAGCAAACAATAAAAGCTTCTTCAATTTTAGTCACAACCTATTCCTTGATGATGCTGCTCACTGTATCTTAAGAAAATCCTGTCTGTGATTTTTCCATTTTTGACAGATCCCACCAAGAAACCATACAAGGTTGTTTTATCCGAACATGTGAAGTGCAGCGGGAGCGCGTGTCTCAAAGTCTGTACTCTGAGGAATTACAGTAACAGAAATGACAGGAAGGTTAAAGAAGCTGTGATCAAAATCCGACTGGTGTCTGTTGTGGAGGTTTGATGGGAACAGCATTAGAAGAAATAAACACAGGGGTCACAGTAAGCACCAAGTTTATCATCAAACAGTATCTGACATCCCTCAAGTCATGACACACATTTTATCGACTAGTTGCGTTGCATGCTTTTGGCCCCAATTACTAAAACGCACCTGTTGTGTCAGTGTAAGACAGATTTTTGAGACTGTGGCATAAATTCATTGGTGCATTGTTTTATAATGGGGTAAATGTAAAATGAGAAAGCTGAACCAAGGTTAGAATGAATTAAAGCGGCAACTCATGATTATTTTGAAAATCGATTATCCTTTCGATTTATTGAGTAGGTGTTTAGATCGCGAAAGGCCTGTGAATATAAGATTTTTACTAAATCTGAGCGAAAGTGAGGACAACCTAATGAATTCAAGTATATTTACAGACAAAAAAATAAGCTTTTCATCAAAATCAATTAACGTACTTTGTCTGGTGCATAAAAGGTCTTCTCTTCCTCTGTTTTGACGTTTTGTATGGTGCAGATAAAGATTGTTTTATTATTAAATTACTTGACAGTAATTTCAATAATAGATTAGTTCCAATTCACCTGTTATTTATGTAATCACATATTTGTCATGCATATTATTAAAGCAAAGTTGTTGAGTCTGTTCATGGGATATTTTATTCGCTTTGGATCATCGGTTCAGTTATGTCTTTGATTAAATTGTGCTCATACATTAAAGGTTGAATGGACGATTTTTTTGGCCCAAATCTGAGTCTTATTTCCTCGTGGCGTGGACTGCCGATTAGTCCTGCCACGTATCAATCATAAAACGCACCTATCGCTCACCTGCAGCCGCGTCAGGCTCGTCCCCACGTTTCCGCGTGTCTAAGCGCATCGATCTATCATAATATAGTTCCCTCAGTGTACGGGGCGAAATGAAGACGGAGAAAGACAGTTTGAGCTGACGCAGAAGTGGACAGAAATCTACGGGAGACGAGAAATGCGATGCGCTCCGTCGCACTAATAAACAAACGCACGTGTGTGTTGTATCAGTCCGCACGGGAGAGTGCGCATGCGCACTTCCACCTGCGTTCTCAAATCGCCGAAAAATCGTCCATTGCGCCTTTAACCTATCTGGATCAATCAGGGTTTTGTTTTTGTTGTAATGGCTCATGTAATAACTGTCATTTATTGTGGAGAATAATGGTAACTATCAGTAAATAAAACATGCTTTTTCTATCCTAAATCTACAACTCCCAGGTCTACTTAAGGTTTACGCCTTCAGCCATAGAAGCCCATCATCATCATAAGTCTGCACAATATTTAAAATGATTGTTATATGGTAAGTACAGAGATATTGATACTGTTGCGATAAATTGACACAACAAATTCATCTACTTTAAAACAAATTGGCAATGTTCATGCATTAATGTCGGCTGTAAGTAAAACGCTGTCAAAATAAAAATTAACAGAGACAAAACAGAGAATACATCAAGACTCGTTCTTCCTTTTTCAACGTTTTCATTGTCGAAAACAGTACACGTCTGTCAGATTGTGGATCCTGGTGTGACTGTGACAGGCCCGTTTAGTTTGCCATATCAATACTTTTGCGAGATAAGATAAGCCTTTATTTGTCCCACAATTGGGAAATTCCAGTGTTGCAACACAAAGTAGGTACAGAAGTGAGTAATAACAGAAAAAACACTCTAATAGAAAAGCTTTTAGAAAAAAAACTCTTATACTATACAATAATAATAACAATAGTGACACTGTTATTTACAGCTGATACTGCTACTGTCATATATTGTAACCCATCATTTGTTTGTTGTTTCTCAAATAAATAACTCCCCCTAAAACTGCTTGGGAAGTCATTGAATCCGCCAAAGTTCTGCCAGAACAGGACGTCGCGCCGCCGGTTCCACAGCCTGATGCGGGGCCAGTGGCTCAAGCTTGTCCCCCAAACAAACCGGCAGAGGGTCCGTCTGAGCCCGGCCCGTGTCCTGTATGGCGCTATAGCACGGCGTTTGGCAGAGGAAGGCGGGGGGGGGGAGAAGCATCACTCGGGGGTTACGTTACATCTACATCAGAGTCGCGCAAATCAAAGTCTATAAACAACACCACACTCCCAAAAGTTGCAATGCGCCCGCAGCACCGCGGCATTCGAAAGAGTTGTCCCGGGGAACGTGCGGCGGGGGACGCGTAGACGCTCCGTTCCCCCTTCTCGCCATCGACGTAACAACATGTCGGCAGCAGTGGACGGCCATGTTTTGCTGGTTATGTCGACACTGCTGGGAGGAGGAAAAAGTAGACACGATGTTCCTCCACGTCCTTCGCCGCCGTCGCCACACGCGCGGCCCACGCGTCAAAGCGCCAAACTTAGCCCAATTAGCAACTTGGTGCGACATCGTCCGCAGGTGGAGGCGACAAAGTTCACGCGCCGAGACAAGTTGAAATATTTATAGTGAGGCTCGTGGCGCTCGGGAGACGCACGGGGCGATGCTATTGACGCGAGGGGGTCCGACCAAACAAGTGCCATTAGCCGTAACTTGAGAGAGTTTGTATTTACCAAGGGGGCGTCACGGGCCAAACACACAGAGGAAGAAGAGTTTATCCGTTTCTTACCTGCCGAGGTTTTGGCGCGATGCTCAGGTGAAGTCGAGCGTCAATACAAAGCAAAAGCTCCCGTTATTACCCCACAAACACTGCCAGAGCCGGGCTAGGCAATCTCGCCGCCGTCCGGTAACCGCGGAGACAACGCCAGGCGACAGGAAAGGGAAAATTGGCGATCACAAGAAGAAGGCTCTACGCCAAAAGCCACATGACCGCCGACGTCAGAGTGCGTATTTGCATGCCGCCGTACCGAGGCGCCGGAGTCCGTCCGCGGAGGATCCATGGTGCTGAAACGGGGGGAAAGTTGGGAGCCGATGGGCCGAGGAAAGTGGCACAATCGAGGGTGCGGGCCGCGGCGGCAGCACCGGAAGCGATACGAAGCATGCTCGGTGCTCTAAAAACGCATGACCCGTTGTTGTGGCGCTGTCAACTTTCCCCTGCGCTGACGCCGGCCTGGCTGTCTTGACGTGACCTAATTGGATATTACATGATCAATGGGGGCGTCCGTGTCGCTCAAAGCTCCGCCCCTCGGTGCCCAGGTCCCGCCTCCCCATCTCTCGTCTGCGCTTCAAGTCTGGCTATTTCGCGCGTGCGTTCGGAGCGCCTTGGAGAGAGCCGCGCGCGGGGGGCTGCTGCTGCTGCAGGAGACCCCCGCCCACGAGCTTTCGGTCGGTAGCCCGCGTACCTGCACAGCAAACCCGTGAAAGCGTTTTTGGCGGTGCTGAAAGGTGAATCTGGGGTCAGAGAGTATTTATTGTGGATGAGATGCTGTCCTGAAATGACAGCCAACTTTGTGACATGTTTAGACTCCCAGCGCCATCTGCTGGTGGAGTCTGGTATTGTTTTCAAAGAGCTTGACCTTGGCCCACCCCTGCATTAGGTACATTGAACAGATTTGTGTTCATTAAATGACGGAGTGATGTTAAACTGTCAGTATCGCCTCGTTTTTTGTTTCTTTGGGCTGCTGTGTAAAAAAAAAAAAAAGGTGTGTAATCAGATCTCAGACTGTGACGTGGCCCATTTAAAATAAATTGGGTCAGTCTAAGAGGCTGTAACACATTTTCAGGCAAATGGTCACTGCATGCCTTTTATGAGCTACAGTTATGAATAAATCTGGCTTAATTTGGTCTTTATTGAAATATATTGAAAATACTAAACAAAACACTGGTGGATGTTTAGTCACAATTGAAAGAGAGGACGTAGAAAGGCTCAACGTTTGATCTATCCATGCATTTTACTTTACAGTAGCCCTTATCACACAAACTACATTGAAAATTTACCCTTGTGCCTTGCTAGGAAAATGTGTTAGTGTTCCGTGCACATTTTGTAATTATGAAAATATCCATATTTTTTCAAAGATTGCCAGTTTATGCCCAGTTTATGCCCAGTTTATGCCCAATACCATGTATACCAAATTTAAATTGTGTACAATAGTTCAATAATAATACATATTTTTTTACTCTTACTCAGATCAGTGTGAGTGGCCTATTAGTGTGGAAAGTCAGTAGGAATGTGTACTTTGGGATATTTTTTGTTTTTGCATGAAGCCTGTTCGTAGAGCACCCTAGGCTTCCATTATAAATGCCAATTTTAGCAGTCCCCATTTATCAAATGCCTATTATAAGATAAGATAAGATAAGATAAAATATTCCTTTATTGTCCCACATGGGGAAATTTCATTGGTGCAACAAAGGTAGATACAGAGGTAGATACAGAAGAAAAGAACAGATCACTTATAGGAAGTCTGAAAAACACTTTCAGTAGAAGATCTCCTATAAATAAATAAAAACTCCCATAGACAAATGAATAAATAAATACATAAATACCATTGCATTTGATCACGACAGTAATTGCACATGAATATGTGTCACGACAGCACATAGCTTGCACATGAATTTCACAGTAATTGCACATGAATTGCACATGAATTCCAACAGCAATTGCACATATGACAGAATTGCACATCAGTATTAGGTTAGGTCAGTATTGCGAGTGTTCAGTACTAACAGTTTTTTGTTATAAAGTCTGACAGCAGCAGGAAGGAAAGACCTACGGAACCTTTCCTTCACACAGCGAGGGTGGATCAGTCTCTCACTGAAGCTGCTCTCCAGAGCGAAGAGAGTGTCCTGCAAGGGGGTGACACTCATGGTCCAGCATAGATGTGAGGACCCTAGCCAGGACCCTCCTGTCCCCCACCTCCTGCACCGTGTCCAGAGCACAGCCCAGGACGGAGCTGGACTTCTTGATGACTCTGTCCAGCCTCTTCCTCTCCCTCTCTGTGATGCTGCTGCTCCAGCAGGCCACACCGTACAGGAGGGCCGATGCCACCGCAGAGTCGTAGAAGGTCTTCAGGAGTGGCCCTGTCACTCCAAAAGACCTGAGTCTCCTCAGGAGGTAGAGCCGACTCTGGCTCTTCCTGTACAGTGCGTCTGTGTTATGAGTCCAGTTACATATGTGACATTTAATTAATGTGGGATTTTCTTTTACTAAATTGCACATTTTCATGTGCTTTTAAAGCCATTGATATTATTGGCTCGAGCCATTCCATGGAATGGAATGCGAAGAGTCTTTGTTCTTGCCAGGTTTCTAACCCTTATTATTATTATTCTTTCATGGTCATTTTTCCACAACTCGGGCATTTTTGACCCCCTGAACATTGATGAATGTCACACATGGGGACATAGACGCGATCGGCTCGGCCCGAACTCGAATAAAATGGAGGTTGCGAGAACGCCCATCTCAACAGTGCCAACTAGTTCAAAAAAGAAAAAACATGATACGCTTAATCTTTGGCCTAGGCACATGACATGTGGAACATTGATAGAGCTACCTTTGACCTCGGACCTTTGACGAGTAAAACACACCTGGCAGCATCGCTCTATGATAAACAGGAAGTCAGCCATGTTGAATCAAATCGTTCCTAGGTTTTTTGTCCGATCGAGCTTAAAACAACACTTTTTGCATCTAAAGACATTGAAATTTAATAAATAATTATCCAAAAATGTTTGATATTCCTTACGGTCTCCGCGTAACACGCCCTCAATAAAGGCTTAATTCCCTGTTTTTTCAAGGACAAGTCACGCCTATTGGAATTGATCTACGGAGCTCATATTTCACTCACTAATGCGTTTTTATGATCTGATTGGAAATAATTAATATCCATGTAACAAATTTACTCTATAGCGCCCCCTACCCATTGTGTGAAAAACTCAACATTGTCTGATTTGTTTGAAACTCATGGATTATATACTCCTCAAGACTCCATGAAAAAAGTGCATTACAGATATTGTGTATTTTTACAATTGGCCAGCAGGGGCGCAATTAATGCCTTCACTTCCTCTTCCTCTTTTATTTTGATGGAACATTTCCTCTCGTGCCGTAGTCTTAGCATTAGCGCTGGCATAAGCATTAGGGGCGGGTCTCTGTTGCTAGGTGACGGAGGTACAGGGAGGAGGGGGTTTAAAGAATAAAACCTAAAGAATAAAGTTTTAAGAATAAAGTCTAAAGAATAAAGTCTAAGAGAATGCAGTGTCTGGGCAATCGCGATCAAAACATGGTCGCGCGGGAAGGCGGTCGCGCGGGTAGCGAGAGCCATCATTGCCGCTACCGCGGCTTTAATTAGGCCCGAGCGCCACAAGCTGGCGAGAGGCCATTAATCTCGTAAGGCCGTGCGAAGTACGGCTGCGAAAGTGCGCACGTAGTGCGCACGAAATCGAGCGCGAAGCGCTCGCCCACTTCCAAACACTCACTAACGCACTCCTTCACTCATGCACGCCCCGTGCATACTAATTAGTTGTAGGAAAATGGAACATTACCGTTGTAAACGGGCGAGGCCCGTGCAAAAGTGCGCACTAAACGAGCACTTTACATTGATATATAAAGCACTCATTTGCGCTAAGTAGCTCACAAATACGTTCCCCATCTCTTGCATGTTCCGTGCATATAAGCATGTAATGCAAAAATTTAACATTATTACTGTATAGAGGGCCAAAAACACAAAGTGGGCGGAGCCCACTCAAAATTAACGAAAGTACCCGTCAGTGACCAGGGACCCACACCATGAGGTAGGAAAGCGCGAGCGCTTTCCGAAAATGTATAGTTTATGATATTTGAAAAATGGGAAACATTGTTTTCGCATCGGAATATTTAGGCCCGAGCCCCAGCAGGGCGGAGGGCCTATTGCTCCCGCAACGCTGCCGAAGGCAGCGTTGCCGAAGGCAGCGTTGCAACTGTCTGACCAAACATGCGGGCGCAGCCCGCATGTTTGGTACCCCGTCGCCCCTGGCAAGTACAGTGAACTAGCCCATGCCGAAGGCATGGATCATGCATACTTACTCCTGCTATGACAGAAATAGTCGACAATGAGTGAATGGGCGTAGCCCATTCACTCATTGTTGACAACAGCAGCGCGAAGCGCTGCATTCCTCCAAAAACCCTCCTGGCATCGTCCTGTACGCGAGAGTCCATGCCGCAGGCATGGGCCATGCTTGTATCTGCTCAAATCAATGGAAGTCTATGGGGAGTGGGCGGGGCATCCCGACGGAATAGGGAGTGACGAGCGCGTAAGCGCTCGTAATGATGATTCCACCCCATGACGGCATCGGGAAGGCTTAGAGCTTTCAAACGATGTATCATTTGTTGTTATAGTGGAAACAGCTATATTGTTTTTGCTAAAAATATTATTAGGCCCGAGCCCCAGCAGGGCGGAGGGCCTATTGCTCCCGCAACGCTGCCGAAGGCAGCGTTGCAACTGTTCGACCAAACATGCGGGCTGCGCCCGCATGTTTGGTACCCCGTCGCCCCTGGTAAGTACAGTGAACTAGCCCATGCCGAAGGCATGGATCATGCATACTTACTCCTGCTATGACAGAAATAGTCAACAATTAGTGAATGGGCGTAGCCCATTCACTAATTGTTGACAACAGCAGCGCGAAGCGCTGCATTCCTCCAAAAACCCTCCTGGCATCGTCCCGTACGCGAGAATCCATGCCGCAGGCATGGGCCATGCTTGTATCTGCTCAAATCAATGGAAGTCTATGGGGAGTGGGCGGGGCATCCCGACGGAATAGGGAGTGACGAGCACGTAAGCGCTCGTAATGATGATTCCACCCCATGGCGGCATCGGGAAGGCTTAGAGCTTTCAAACGATGTATAATTTGTTGTTATAGTGGAAACGGCTATATTGTTTTTGCTAAAAATATTATTATTAGGCCCGAGCGCCACAAGCTGGCGAGAGGCCTATTAGTCTCGTAAGGCCGTGCGAAGCACGGCTGCGAAAGTGCGCACATAGTGCGCACGAAATCGAGCGCGAAGCGCTCGCCCACTTCCAAACACTCACTAACGCACTCCTCCACTCATGCACGCCCCGTGCATGCTAATTAGTTGTAGGAAAATGGAACATTACCGTTGTAAACGGGCGAAGCCCGTGCAAAAGTTTGCACTAAACGAGCACTTTACATTGGGATGGGATCATATAAAGCACTCATTTGCGCTAAGTAGCTCACGAATATGTTCCCCATCTCTTGCATGTTCCGTGCATATAAGCATGTAATGCAAAAATTGAACATTATTACTGTATAGAGGGCCAAAAACACAAAGTGGGCGGAGCCCACTTAAAATCATCGAAAGTACCCGTCAGTGACCAGGGACCCACACCATGAGGTAGGAAAGCGCGAGCGCTTTCCGAAAATGTATAGTTTATGATATTTGAAAAATGGGAAACATTGTTTTCGCATCGGAATATTATTCTTTCTTCTTCTTCTTCTCGGGACCAACCCCCCCATTTTTCACCCAGTGAACATTGACGAAAAGTCACAAAAATTTGCACACCTCTAAAAATCGTGCCTCTCTACATTCTGGCTATTTCCCTTTTCTAAAATCTAAAAAATTGGCGCGTCAGCGCCCCCAAATGTACCAAAAATGCATTGAGGGATGGGAAATGACCCCAAAAAAATCTGATCGTAGAATCATGAAATTTGGCGCAGAGGTAGATGGTGACAAGAGAAGTAAAAAATATTATTACGGCAACGCCGTCTGCCCAACCAAATGTCGGCCATATTGCTTCAAAAATGGCTAAACATGACTTCGGAGTTTTTCCAAACGTCGTACTTTTACAAACTTCTCCCAGGGCGTTGGCCCTAAAAAGCTGAAATTTGGTGAAAATGCTACTGAGGAGTGGGACATCAAAAGTTATCCAAATTACATTGATACCTCTCACGGTCTCTGTGCGGCGAAGCCGCAAACTGTAGCTAGAATTTCAGAAATCTCCCATATTTAAAATTTCTGCCATTTGCGCAGATAAAGTCCGAATTGCGTCAAATTAGAATCAGTTGTTAAACTCTTTGCCCTAAACCTACTTGAAGTGAAATAAATTTATTTGGCGCCACAGCGCCCCCTACAGATTTTATATGGAGGTTGAATGTTTAGTTTTGCGAAATTATCTGAAATTTGACACACAACTCAATTTTGGCATCCCCATCAAAAAAGTCAGTGAGACCCATGTCATAATTGTTATGGCTTTGCCGTAGCAATGACCAAAACCTCCCATGTTATTCCAATGGGGAAATCGCCAGAACATGTTTACACTTTAGACTTTCACAAACTCCTCCCAGGGCGTTAGCCCTATTAACCTGAAATTTGGTGAGACTCATCTTCAGGGGTGGACCATCAAAAGGTATCCACATTTTTATTCAAAGAGTCACGGTGTCTGTGCGGCAAAGCCGCACATTTTGCCAAGAATTCAAAATAAAATTGCTTTTTGATGGTAAAACAAAGGGGAGAAGATGTAACAGCGTCACAGATTCAGCAGTAGGCGTAATAAAAGGACAATTGGGCCGCGTTAGCGCCCCCTCCTCTTGCGGCGTGGCGGCGGTGTGGCGGCGGCGTAGCGAGGGCCGATCATTGCCGCTTGCGGCTATATTTATTATTATTTTTCTTGTTCTTCATCGCTTTGAACTCTAATTTGACCCCCTGAACATGCTCAAAAACTCACCAAACTTTGCCCAAAATTCAGAATCGGCGAAAAATTTAGTTTTTTCTGGGCCATTTTTTTCCGTTAAAAAATGGCGCGACAGCGCCACCGACAAAAGTCAAAATACATTGCGCCTATGGGAGACGCCCCGAGGTCAACTTTGTCGTAGAGCTACGAAATTCGGAACACACATTCCTCTCGTGAGGACAAAAAAAAAACATTATTGTGGCCACGCCCCCAGATTTACCCTATGGCCGCCATCTTCCATTGAAAATGAAAACACGCTGTGTTAGCCATTTTGTTCACGTCAAACTTTGACGAACTCCTCCTAGGGCGTTTTGCCCACCGACTTCAAAATCGGCGGACGTCCTCTGGACAAGTGGGGCATCTAAAGTTATCCAATTTTTTGAGATACCTTTTACGGTCTGTGTGAGGCGCAGCCGCAAAGTTGGACAACTTATTTTGGAATATTGCAGATCTAAAAATTGCTCCCATTTGATCAAAACAAGTCCGATTAGGACCAAATTTGAATCAGTTGTTAAACTTTCTAGTTTGGACCAGTTTAGGCTGACAAAATTGAAATGGCCGCGATAGCGCCCCCTACAGAGTGACCTTTAAATTAACATTGAAGGTCAAAAATTAGTTTTACCAAAATTGTCTAAACTTTACCCAAAATTCTATTTTGCCGTCCCGATCACAAAAGCCAATCAGACAAATGCCTTAATTTTTACGGCGTAGTCGTAGCGATGACAGAAACATCCCATGTTATCCCTATGGGAAAACCACAAAATCTCTCAAATTACCACATTTTTATGTTTCACACTTTAACAAACTCCTCCTAGTGCGTTTTGCCCACCAACCTCAAAATCGGTGTACGTCCTCTAGACAAGTGGGGCATCTAAAGTTATCCAAATTTTAAGGATAACTTTTACGGTCTCTGTGCGACGGAGCCGCAAACGTTTCCCAGAATTCTGACTATTTGGCCTTCAGAGTAGCCTATAAACAATAGAGTTTTTCCAAATGACATGACATTTTGCACAAAATTCTCAATTGCCATCCCCAAAATAAAAGTATGAGAGCCAAAGTCATATTTTGTACAGCGTAGCCGTAGCGATGACAGAAACATCCCATGTTATCCCTATGGGGAAACCGCAAAATCTCTAAAATGACCACATTTTTACACTTCACACTTTAAGAAACTCCTCCTAGGGCGAAAGCCCGATCAAGTTGATATTTGGGGAGAATCATCTACACAAGCGGGGCATCAAAAGTTATCCATATTTTGATTTTAAGTACTAGGGTCTCTGTGCGGTAGAGCCGCAAATATATGTCACAAATGGGAAAAACGCCAAATCTTGAAATGTTCACATTTACGCTTCACACTTTAATGAACTCCTCTGTGGGCAATAGCTCGATCAAGCTCATATTTTGGGAAAATAATCTACACAAGCAGAGCATCAAAAGTTATCCATATTTTTATTCCAAGTGTCACAGTCTCTGTGCGCTGGAGCTGCACATTTGACCGACATTTGTGTTCATTTGCACTGGTTAAGCACAGCATTGTACATGTACAATGTGTCGCTGTCTTAGTTCTTAGACAATTGCGTTAGCGCCATCTCTGTAAAATGCAGAGAGCAGAGTCGGAAGGCCGGCGGCCCGCGAGCGCCGTTGGATGCCGCTTGCGGCTTTAATTATTTTTATTTTTCTTGTTCTTCTTCAGCGCTTTGAACTCTAATTTGACCCCCTGAACATGCTCAAAAACTCACCAAACTTTGCCCAAAATTCAGAATCGGCGCAAAATTTTTTTTTTTCTGGGCCATTTTTTTTTTCGTTAAAAAATGGCGCGACAGCGCCACCGACAAAAGTCAAAATACATTGCGCCTATGGGAGACGCCCCGAGGTCAACTTTGGCGTAAAGCTACGAAATTCGGGACACGCATTCCTCTCGTGAGGACAAAAAAAATAAATCATTGTGGCCACGCCCCCAGACTTACCCTATGGCCGCCATCTTCCTTTGAAAATGAAAACACGCTGTGTTAGCCATTTTGTTCACGTCAAACTTTGACGAACTCCTCCTAGGGCGTTTTGCCCACCGACTTCAAAATCGGCGTACGTCCTCTGGACAAGTGGGGCATCTAAAGTTATCCAATTTTTTGAGATACCTTTTACGGTCTGTGTGCGGCGCAGCCGCAAAGTTAGACAACTTATTTTGGAATAAAGCAGATCTAAAAATTTCTCCCATTTGATCAAAACGAGTCCGATTAGGACCAAATTTGAATCAGTTGTTAAACTTTCTAGTTTGGACCAGTTTATGATGATAAAATTGAAATGGGCGCGATAGCGCCCCCTACAGAGTGACCTTTAAATTAACATTGAAGGTCAAAAATTAGTTTTACCAAAATGTTCTAAACTTTACCCAAAATTCTATTTTGGCGTCCCGATCAAAAAAGCCAATCAGACAAATGCCTTATTTTTTACGGCGTAGTCGTAGCGATGACATAAACCTCCCATGTTATCCCTATGGGAAAACCGCAAAATCTCTCAAATATCCACATTTTTATGTTTCACACTTTAACGAACTCCTCCTAGTGCGTTTTGCCCACGAACCTCAAAATCGGTGTACGTCCTCTAGACAAGTGGGGCATCTAAAGTTATCCAAATTTTAAGGATAACTTTTACGGTCTCTGTGCGACGGAGCCGCAAACGTTTCCCAGAATTCTGACTATTTGGCCTTCAGAGTGGCCTATAAACAAGAGTTTTTCCAAATGACATGATATTTTTAACAAAATTCTAATTTGCCATCCTGATCATAAAAGTATGAGAGCCAAAGTCATATTTTGTACGGCGTGACCGTAGCGTTGACAGAAACATCCCATGTTATCCTTATGGGAAAATCGTAGAATTGCTCAAATCACCACATTTTTACGCTTCAAACTTTAACAAACTCCTCCTAGGGCGATAGCCCGATCAAGCTCATATTTGAAGAATATCATCTACACAAGCGGGGCATCAAAACTTACCCATATTTTGATTCTTAGTGCTACGGTCTCTGTGTGGCGGACCCGCAAATATATGTCAGAAATGGGGAAACAGCGAAATCTCTAAAATGACCACATTTTTCCGTTTCACACTTTAACAAACTCCTCCTAGGGCGATTGCCCGATCAAGCTCATATTTGGGGAAAATCATCTACACAAACAGGGCATCAAAAGTTAGTCATATTTTGATTTTAAGTGGTACGGTCTCTGTGCCGTGGAGCTGCAAATATACTGTCACAAATGGGGAAAACGCCAAATCCTTGAAATGTTCACATTTACGCTTCACACTTTAACAAACTCCTCCTAAGGCGATTGTCCGATCAAGTTCATATTTGGAGAATATCATCTACACAAGCGGGGCATCAAAACTTACCCATATTTTGATTCTTAGTGCTACGGTCTCTGTGTGGCGGACCCGCAAATATATGTCAGAAATGGGGAAACAGCGAAATCTCTAAAATGACCACATTTTTCCGTTTCACACTTTAACAAACTCCTCCTAGGGCGATTGCCCGATCAAGCTCATATTTGGGGAAAATCATCTACACAAACAGGGCATCAAAAGTTAGTCATATTTTGATTTTAAGTGGTACGGTCTCTGTGCCGTGGAGCTGCAAATATACTGTCACAAATGGGGAAAACGCCAAATCCTTGAAATGTTCACATTTACGCTTCACACTTTAACAAACTCCTCCTAAGGCGATTGTCCGATCAAGTTCATATTTGGAGAATATCATCTACACAAGCGGGGCATCAAAACTTACCCATATTTTGATTCTAAGTGCTACGGTCTCTGTGTGGCGGACCCGCAAATATATGTCAGAAATGGGAAAACAGCGAAATCTCTGAAATGTTCACATTTACGCTTCACACTTTAACAAACTCCTCTAAGGGCAATTGCTCGATCAAGCTCATATTCGGGAAATATCATCTACACACGCGCGGCATCAAAAGTTATCCATATTTTTATTCAAAGTGCTACGGTCTCTGTGTGGCTGACCCGCAAATATATGTCACAAATGGGAAAAAAGCAAAATCTCTCAAATTACCACATTTTTATGTTTTACACTTTAACGAACTCCTCCTAGTGCGTTTTGCCCACCGACCTCAAAATCGGTGTACGTCCTCTAGACATGTGGGGCATCTAAAGTTATCCAAATTTTAAGGATAACTTTTACGGTTTCTGTGCGACGGAGCCACAAACTTTACCCAGAATTTGTACTATTTGGCCTTCAGAGTGGCCTATAAACAATAAAGTTTTTCCAAATAACATGACATTTTGCACTAAATTCTAATTTGCCATCCTGATCATACAAGTATGAGAGCCAAAGTCATATTTTGTACGGCGTAACCGTAGCGATGACAGAAACATCCCATGTTATCCTTATGGGAAAATCGTAGAATTGCTCAAATCACCACATTTTTACGCTTCAAACTTTAACAAACTCCTCCTAGGGCGATAGCCCGATCAAGCTCATATTTGAAGAATATCATCTACACAAGCGGGGCATCAAAAGTTATCCATATTTTGATTCTAAGTGCTACGGTCTCTGTGTGGCGGACCCGCAAATATATGTCAGAAATGGGAAAACAGCGAAATCTCTAAAATGACCACATTTTTACGCTTCACACTATAACGAACTCCTCCTAGTGCGAAAGCCCCATCAAGCTCATATTTGGGGAAAATCATCTATACAAACGGGGCATCAAAAATTAGTCATATTTTGATTTTAAGTGCTACGGTCTCTGTGCCGTGGAGCTGCAAATATACTGTCACGGATGGGAAAACAGCGAAATCTCTGAAATGTTCACATTTACGCTTCACACTTTAACAAACACCTCCGTGGGCAATAGCTCGATCAAGTTCATATTTGGGGAAAATCATCTACACAAGCGGGGCATCAAAAGTTATCCATATTTTTATTCCAAGTGCTACGGTCTCTGTGCGGCGGAGCAGCAAATTTGACTGACTCTTGTGTTCATTTGCACTGGATTGGCCATGTCCAATGTGTCCCCGTCTGTCAAGTTCTTTTTTAATTCAACACACAATAAGGGCGCCATCTTTATCAAGTCGAAAGCGCAGAGTCGGAAGGCCGGCGGCCCGCGAGGGCCGTTGGATGCCGCTTGCGGCTTTAATATTCTTTCTTCTTCTTCTCGGGACCAACCCCCCTATTTTTCACCCAGTGAACATTGACGAAAAGTCACAAAAATGTTCACACCTCTAAAAATCGTGCCTCTCTACATTCTGGCTATTTCCCTTTTCTAAAATAAAAAAAATTGGCGCGTCAGCGCCCCCAAATGTACCAAAAATGCATTGAGAGATGGGAAATGACCCAAAAAAAAACTGGTCGTAGAATCATGAAATTTGGCGCCGAGGTAGATGGTGACAAGAGAAGTAAAAAATATTATTACGGCAACGCCGTCCGCCCAACCAAATGTCGGCCATATTGCTTCAAAAATGGCTAAACATGACTTCGGAGTTTTTCCAAACGTCGTACTTTTACAAACTCCTCCCAGGGCGTTGGCCCTAAAAAGCTGAAATTTGGTGAAAATGCTACTGAGGAGTGGGACATCAAAAGTTATCCAAATTACATTGATACCTCTCACGGTCTCTGTGCGGCGAAGCCGCAAACTGTAGCTAGAATTTCAGAAATCTCCCATATTTAAAATTTCTGCCGTTTGCGCAGATAAAGTCCGAATTGCGTCAAATTAGAATCAGTTGTTAAACTCTTTGCCCTAAACCTACTTGAAGTGAAATAAATTCATTTGGCGCCACAGCGCCCCCTACAGATTTTATATGGAGGTTAAATGTTTAGTTTTGCGAAATTATATGAAATTTGACACACAACTCAATTTTAGCATCCCCATCAAAAAAGTCAATGAGACCCATGTCATAATTGTTATGGCGTTGCCGTAACGATGACCGAAACCTTTCATGTTATTCCAATGGGGAAATCGCCAGAACATGTTTACACTTTAGACTTTCACAAACTCCTCCCAGGGCGTCAGCCCTATTAACCTGAAATTTGGTGAGACTCATCTTCAGGGGTGGACCATCAAAAGTTATCCACATTTTCATTCAAAGAGTCACGGTGTCTGTGCGGCAAAGCCGCACATTTTGCCAAGAATTCAAAATAAAATAGCTTTTTGATGGTAAAACAAAGGGGAGAAGATGTGACAGCGTCACAGATTCAGCAGTAGGCGTAATAAAAGGACAATTGGGGCGCGTTAGCGCCCCCTCCT
Source organism: Eucyclogobius newberryi (assembly GCF_026437365.1). Classification (NCBI taxonomy): domain Eukaryota; kingdom Metazoa; phylum Chordata; class Actinopteri; order Gobiiformes; family Gobiidae; genus Eucyclogobius; species Eucyclogobius newberryi. Next base: position 21,685,012 of record NW_027315945.1, on the reverse strand, counting down.
CTTGCGGCGTGGCGGCGGTGTGGCGGCGGCGTGGCGAGGGCCGATCATTGCCGCTTGCGGCTATATTTATTATTATTGCCGCATATATGTAACTCCATAAAACTAAAAGACATTTCACTTTGCCTGATATACTTGTGACTGGCTCACCCATATAAACCAGTGGGAGGATTTAGTTTCTGGCATTTTATGTTTTGCTATACTGTCATTTTTTCTCCAAACTGATTTCTCCCATACGCCTCAATCCCTCTACAAATGCTTTTGATGAGTGGCCCAATTTCCCACACATTTCCTTTGCCATAATCACCGCCCCACACATACCCACAAACATGTCATTTTGGATTGAACATGCAGGCCATAGTCCAATCTGTAGATTTGATTACAAATTTTACGTCTTCTCTTGGATTTCTTGTCACTGAGGCCTATAATCATAATTTTTTAGGGAATCATGAGGTTTTTTTCACAATGCATGTTTAATTTATTGTAGCTATCTGAGACTGTGTAACTCATCATAATATGGTTAAAAACATAAATTTTTAAGCCTAAGCTTTAAAATGAATGCTTGAGCTTTTTATTTTACCCAACGTGCTCAAGAAACTGAAGAAATATTGTTTTTATTACTTTGTTTACAAATGTACAATTTTTAGGGATTTGGAGGCTGTGAATTGAATACCCACAAAACAGCAACAAAACAGCAACAAAGATATACTCACTACCAACACATCCAAACCATTTGTGTTTTCCAGGCACACATTTTCCAAAGACGCCTATGCTTTATAAGGTTACAATAGAGGTCAAGGGGGGGAAAAGCTAAAAGTGGGCACATTTTTTTTTTAAATGTATTTTTGTTTAAAGGTATTGGCTTCGAGACATAGAAATAAAAAAATAGCAAATATTAATTTTCAGATATTGAAATTTTGAGAGGGGATGGTCAAAAATAGTTAATGGGAATCAATTGATATGCACATTTCCAAAGCACAGCCACGTTGTCAAAATGGATTCAATTGGAACAAAAGATTTAGACGTTTGTCTAAAATCTATGTGGATTTTCATGTCAAAAGAACTACCACAGCCAAAGTTAAAACTAAATTTCCATGAACAAGGCCTATTAAAGACCATAGGCCTAGTTCCATGCATTACATTTTGTTATAGGAATTTCATGCAACCATTATTGTGTGTGTGTGTGTGTGTTAGAAATTTCATCCACAGCAGAGACTATTCAAATGCCAGTGTAACTTGCTGCTCTGTTTGCTGAGAATAATAGCCTTTAGTCACTCAAACCAACATTTCCACGTAACACACAAAAAAAAACGTCAGACAGCTGTGTCGAACATGAACTCAAAAGAGACAAAAAAATATTCTGTGACAGATTGATCTTGGGTTTTTCCTTAATTGTGTGTGTGATTGAAATTAAAGATCACTAGATGGTGCCAAATGGCTGCTCTGTTGCAGCTGTTCATGTCAGGCTCAGAGGAACCACAACACACTGTTCATTCCGCTCAACATTTACTGTATGTGTAAAAAGGCTGTAGTGACTGAGTGATGTAGCGATTGATCTCAGGCGCAAACCAGTGCACTCTGTCATTGTGTCTTAGGGCACAATGGGCAGTGTTTGTGTGACCTGGCATTGGTGATGATCAAAATGGTCATAGATGTAGCTTGACAAAGTCCAGGGAAGGTGTAGTTTGGAAGTAGTTTGCCACACCGGTGGTGTCCCACTGAGGAGTGACTGTATTGATGAAGGGAAAAGCTCAGTGGTAGAGTGCTCGTCTTCTGATCCAAAGGTCGGCGGTTCAACAACTCGCTCGGTCAGAGGTTGGTGGTGCGATCGCAGCTGCCTCATGTGAATACTGCCGTTGTGTCCTTTTGCAAGACACTTAACCCAACTCTGCGAACATCTGGGGTGTGAATGTGTGAGTGAATGGGTGACTGGTTCCTTGATGTAAAGCGCTTTGAGTACCTTGACGGTAGAAAAGCGCTATATAAATGTAACAAAAAAGGAAAGTTGTGCATATACTGATGTATTATTATTATTAAATAATCATTTACTTGGCCTTTGCTTTTCACTTTTTATGAATTGGGGAAAATGCATATGGCTAATTTATCATGAACATTGACACTGCTCAAATGTACCTATAATGTGCATATGCGCATAATAAATAAAATAATTTAATAAAATCTACTAATGCGAATGACTGAGAGAACTACAATGCCCCACAATTCCCCATGTGCACCATCTAAGGCAGGGGTGGGCAAACTAAGGCCCTGCGGGCCACATCCGGCCCGCAGGGCCTTTCAATCCAAATATAAAAAAAAAATATGTATATATATATATATATATATATATATATATATATATATTCTTTTTTTTGCTCTCAGGCATCTGTCTGCACTTGTATCCTTAATTAATAAGTGACGTGAAATAATTTTAAATAATAGATTCAATAGCCTATATTTGACAGAAAAGTGATATTTTATTTGATATTTAATTTTGGGGATTTTTTTTTTTTCACACCAATGATCGCGGGCTGGCCCTCCGCTACTTGCCTGGATTCAAATATGGCCCTCGGAGGAAAATAATTGCCCACCCCTGATCTAAGGCCTGTAGTTGCTGGATTATATTGATATACTGTACTGCTCCTGCATCTTGGAAATCCGTTCAAGTGGACTTGAGGTTGAGACAACTGATCTCACTTTGGGGTTTTCAAAAACAAAAAGAACAAAAAACAAAGAAAGAGAATCCTATTAAAACATATCTGTGCTTTTTTATTTGTTCTTAATAATCTAAATGTTTTTGTGATTTGTGTGCTGTTGTGTTTGTGTTGTATTTCCGTTTGCTCCAGGTCACCCTATAAAAGTCTTGATCTCAATGGGTTCTTACCTGATTAAATACAGATTAATACATAGATAAATATAGGCTATAATATTACAACAAATGAAAGATGATGAAGAATTATTTTTGTAAACAGAGGCACAATACAAAATTAAATCTAAGAGTCCAGGGATGCGAATGAGAAATTAAATCATGGTGCTTTTATGAAAAGAACCTTGTTTTAGATTGAGCCATTTTAGAGTGGCGTTGTACTTTTTAAACAATACTCAGTGGGATCCTGGTGGCTTGGCAGAGGAGCATGAATCCGCATCAAGCCAAAACAGATTTACTGTTTAATGTGCAAAGAAGTAGTGATTAAATGAATGGTCTCCGGTCTTGCGAAACACTTGGCTAAGTCTTGATTTGTTTAGTCAATACAATTCGAAATAAACTCTGCATTTACTAATCATGGAACCATCTGTATTTGTAAGTGTTACCTTTTAGCTTTTACTCCAGATAATTTGGCCTATAATTACCATATGAACATACATGTAAGATAAGATAAGATATTCCTTTATTGTCCCACATGGGGAAATTTCATTGGTGCAACGCAGGAAGATACAGAGGCAGATACAGAAGAAAAGATCACTTATAGGAAGTCTGAAAAACACTTTCAGTAGAAGATCTCCTATAAATAAAAACTCCCATAGACAAATAAATAAATAAATACATAAATAAATACCATTGCATGTGTTGCCCACATGTAGATTGTAAGGATGAATTTAGACTGTATGCATATACTACATATATACATGTACTTATGTATATATATGCATATACTGTATGCATATATATACATAAGATTCAGACAAATGTTGTCTTTCATTATCTTTCATTAAAAACATACATTCTTGGTAATTGAATAAATTAGAGCAAACAATGCACAAAGCTTGGCGCTATATGTTTCCCCAAGGCTCAAGAAAAGTGTTAAAAACTATGGAGACAAACAATTCATCACCCCACCATTTCTGTCTAAGGCTTATCCTTGTTAAATGGTCCCTATGCGACAGTATCATCTGAAAATATTTTTGTGACATGATTTGGAACTAAAATTAATTTAATACTTTTGTCCAGAGTTGCAGCCATGATGTTAGCAGTAAATCCACTGATCCACAGCAAACATTACATAGCTCTAAATGGGTTTGTCCATGGGTTCCATGTAGGTCCTGCATGGGTTTGCCCACTTGGAGCCCACATCAAATCTGAAAAGGGTTTTCTGTGGGCCCCATTTGGGCAACACAGGCAAAACCATATAGGCCCTATATCTCAAATGGAATGCCTGTGGATTATTAGAATGTTAAACAATTAGAGCTCAACCAGTAAGTGTGTAGAGTTAAACATACACCACTCAAGTACTGCTCCTCGTTTAATCCTTATTGAAACAAAAGATTCGGGCTCAACATTTGTAACCTTAAATGTTCAAAGTTACCATCAACAGAGCCCTCCAATAAAGAACGGCCACTGTGTCTAAAGTAACCACGCATGGAACGCTAAATGCTGCCCAGTCTGAAAATGGTAGACAAGGCCAATGCCAGTAGAGCGGGACATCCACAAAGCTCACATTCAGATCCTTTCTGTCCATGACTGTGGCAATTTCACCACATTTTGATCCAACAAAGTGTTCAAATATAGCTATTGTCTTATGTATTTGTCAGTATCTTTAACAGATCAGCTCATTCAGCATATCTCAGGAAAAGTTTACTCTGGAAGGAATAATAAAGGATTTTTCGTGCCAAATCTTACTCTCATTTCCTCGTGGCGTGGACAGCCGAGTAGTTCATTCACATGTCAATCATAGGGCACAGCTGCACAGCTGCAGCCTCGTCGGCACGTCCCCAGCATAGCAGCATGTTTCCCTGGCTGCGCATGCGTGGTTGATATGCCGGTGTGTGTTCAAGTGTATGGATCTATTATAATATTGTCCCCTCAGTGTACAGGACAAAATTGAGACAGAGAAGACAGTTCAAGCTGGCTCGAAGAGACGAAAATCAACGGAGACGAGACATGCGATCCGTTGCGCTAATAAACAAACGCACTGCGAGGCTTTTATGTGCTTCCGCATGGGGGGAGTGCGCATACGCACTTCCGCTTGAGTTCTCAAATCTAGTTTAAGTTACAAATATTTTTGACTAATTTTGACTAATTTTTGTGTGTTTACTGCAGTAAAATGTTTAAATAATGAAAAATACGATATGTATTTGCATGTTAAGCAGAGTTATTTCTATTAATGTGAGTTTCTAAAGTAGAACATGTTTTACTTTTGAAGTGCTTTTATGGCAACATGGCAAACTTAAGTGGGGCCCACATACATTTGCCCAAATGCAACCTTTGCCCACCTACCCCGCTTGCATCTCATGTGGCGCCCATACTTACAAGCCCAATTGGGTCCCAACATATGCAAACCCAAGTGGGGGCGGACTGGGTTTACCAACTCCAGCCCATGTGAAACACAGACAAAACCCAAATGGGGCCCAACTATAATGTGGCTGGGTCTGTATTAAAATTATGACCGTGGCTGCAGAGCCACGGCACGGTCAAATGGCCCAGCAGTTTCAGGAACCGTGGCACTGCCATATAGCCTCATGGCTAACCCTAACCCTAACCTTAACCCTAACCCTAACCTTAACCCTTAACTTGCTTTGGTGTTAAGGTGCGTCACACAACAATGAACAATAATAAAAGCAAGATATATCAAATAAGGAGGCATTCAAAATGATTTAATTTGATTACCTCCAATCAATTTCATCCGGCCCACAACCCATCTTCCAAATATTACAAAAAAAGTTAATAATAACAATCTTTTACTGGTTTAATTCTGGGTTAGCACTATTTTAGACCTTGTTTGATCTTGGTTTAGTCCTAGTTTATTTCTGGTTCAGTACTAGATGGGCAATTTTGCAACGCAGTGTTGATAAAGAATTTTGTATGTTTATTTTACTGTATTATAAAAGTGCCATTCAAGTCGATGAGAGAGTTGTTGTAAAAGATACATACGCTCAGCACAGACGTGTGCAGAGGCAGATCTAGGGACGGTCTAACATGGGAAAGAATCAATCTAAAACCGATGTGCCCATCCCGGAGACACACGTCACGCTGGCAATGTCGAATAAATATGGTTAAGAGTTTCTGGAGTATCTGCCAGTGTGGTACAATAGGTTTGTTTTTCCATCTGTCGGATCACTAAGCACGGACAAAATATATAATTATTGTCAGAATTTTTTTTTTTTTTTAATTGAATGAATAGAAATGAAGGTTTGGTGATTTCTGTCATGATTTTAATGCATCTTTTTTCCTGTTATTTGAAGCACTTTGATTTGCCTTGTGTAGGAATTGTGCTCTACAAATAAACATGCCCTTGCCTTACCTATTAACTTTTAAGTGTTGGGGATATTTTGTGCGACCCAAAATGTTGTTACTGTGCATGTTGTGCACCTCCGGCCCAGAGACCTGGGCCCTCCTGGTTTAGGTTACAGGTGAGTAACTATGGTTTAGGTTAGGATCAGTCAATGTAATGTCCCTAAGAAGCATGGTGTGTGTGTCTGTTTGTGCCACCTCGGTGCAGGGAGAGAGAGGTTCCCAGAAAGAGAGACTGAGCTACCACTGTAATCATCAAACACACACATGTTTCCAATTTCACCATATGGTTTTGTGAAAGGAGAACAAGGAGGAAGAGAGATAGGCCAAATGCATTTACTGAAACTAGAGCGAGGGATAAAGAGACAAGGAAGACAGGAAGACACTGAAGATAAAGATGTTTAGGCGATGTACTTCAAAAAAAACGTCAAAGTGTAAGATTTTAAAGGTATACTTCTACTTTCAGTTTTATGACTTTTGTGATATTTCATATATCTATGTATATTGCTGCACTAAAGAAAGGCCAAACCACACAAAATGTCATTTGTTTCTGCTGAACAAAGTATTTGATGCAGGAGCTACAACATAAGCAGATCTTTGGCCAGTGTAATGATGGATACAAGCATATAGTCTCTCGATTCATTCATTCACAATTCTTAATTCAAACTCCATCTCAAGAACGTTTCCTCAAGTTTTTGAAAGAAAAGAACGCATTGGTCATTTATCATATACAACAACATCAAACGTCTTCTACCTCAGTGTTATACTTTGTTCACTAATTCTGTGTCCATTTTTCAGTTCCTTGTGGGGTTTTGCCTTTCTTGTTTCCATGGAAGTAAACAGTATATTTGCTTTTTGTAAGCAGCGATGATTGCTTTGATACAGATGGAACATGTGTGTCGTTGATTGACTAATTAACCTGACAATCTGAACTTGGGGAAACTCACATCTTTATAAACTGTTGGACATGTTTGTGTTCTTGGCTGGCCAGAGAAATCATATCATGTACTCTGTTTGTAAAATAGCAAACTCACAAACACAGGCCTAATGTTTTAGACGATCATGCTTTGTGCTTCTGACACAAGGTTTAAAAAAACAGAGGACAACACTCTTCACTGTCCTTGTGTTGTTTATCTACTGTCCAGGAGATGGAAATGTAACAAAACATTGTCTAAGAGCCGTTTTCTCTTCATCACATTTCTGGCTTCTAATAAGAGCACACTTATGACGCTGTTGTGTTGATGTCCGGGGGATCTCGCGGCAGGCGCAGTGGAGGGATAACATATCTCATTTGGCATCGCACTCTGCTCAAGACTCTCCAGAAGGATCTGCTCTACTAGTTTATTGGCTCACTTGTTCTTGTCTTTGGTTGATTTAGTGCAGCCAGGAGGACACGCCTGACAAAGTTACAGGATAAAGGATTACACTAGGTCAAATCAATATACTGTTTGTTTAAATATTTTGTACCCCACTTAGGATCTTGACTATTGCCAGTTTTATGAATGAACTTGAGTGAATTTGCTTAGATTTTTGCTTCAGAAAATGAATGGATGCTAGATTTATTTTTCTGACATAAAGAAGACTAACTTTCTTCATTTTTGACTCAGTTGGTTTACTCCTGCGTGATAGACTTGAGCTGTCGGCCTGTAATCAGTATATACAAGACCGATGGCATGTAATCTGCTGCAATGTGTTGCCCATTATAGGGTGTATTACTACCTCTTTCATTTCTGTGTATATTGCATTTCAAAACTTCGCTCCAGCTTGTCTTGTTGAAACCTGACATACATCTCAGAATGGACTTAAGACAGGCCTGTATACACTGCGGTTGCTGCGTTTGGTAAATAAAGCTTACGTTGAGTTTTATTGCAGGGTCTTAGAAAAAGGGTTGTAATTGGACAGAAGACAGTATCATCATAGCATTAGTCTTTTTCCACCTGTACTTGATCTAATTTACACAGTGAGTATTGTATTTCGCAATTGGTCATTAAAATTACATTGGTTTCCTCCCTGACTCTTCCTCCCTTCTTTGTGATTTAAAAACCGCTGCATGTTTGAATCATTGCAACGTTGCCGCTGTTAACGTTGCAGATCCTGATTACAGATGTGTTTTAGGAGTATTTATTGTTTGCTTCCTATTTCTGTGACGTTCGCAGACTTGAGGGGAGACATCAGTATCATCTAATTTTCAAATGGCTTGAGAAGATCAAATGAAGTTGACATTAGTTTAACAGTGGTAGTAGTTCCTGGGTTGTAGTACTTCAAAATGTCTGTAATATGGACTTTGCTTACCTAAAAAGACCTGCATTATCAAGTGTCAAGTGGTGCTCAAATTGTGTCACAAAAGGCAGCGATGAACTGATCGTTACTAACTGGTGGAAATTTACATATACACTTGTTTATAGATCTATGTGATGTCAAGATGCAACTGACTTAAGACAATATCCAAGCTAAGGTTTTCATGTAATACACTAAAATACACAGTACAATGAAACTCCACTTTTTCTTGAAGATGAAGTCACTCATGCTTATGCTTCACTACTTGAAGTCAAGACTTTTGGGAATTTCAAATCACTGAAAATTGTATTTTTCAAAATGACTCCTCTCCACCAGACTGTGTCACCTTGCCTTTACTTTGTCCTGCTTCGTAATCTTTTCATCCACTCATCTCTTAGAGAGCCCTACACTTAAACAATGGCAGAAAGGAGAGAGCAGTAAAATATTAGAAACAGTCTACCTCATTTGTCTTATCCTCTTTTCTTACAAAGAACAAAGTTACCCGCTGTGTTGCGTGTAAAGCAAAGCTAATTGGCCTGAAATCGTTTAACGGCTTACCAGCTAATGGTATCCATTTACATGCAACTGGACCGAACCGCGCTGCACTGCTGTGACCATGGCCCAGTCCAGTCAACATGAGTTGGTCTCAGCTGGTTCAACATGGCTTTAGCTAATGCAGTGTAATTTACCGATGTAATTTGCATTGAAGTAGAAATTCCTTCCTCTTATCTTGAGTAGGAATGCATGCCGCAATTATTAATGGTCCTTTTTAAAAATTGTTTAATACATGTAATACAACTAGCCAAACATATTGTAAAAGGTCAAATGAGATATGTCTGTGTTGGTCAACTGCTCTTCCTCTAACATTGCGAGTTCAATATGGAGTCTGCCTGTTGTGTGCATTTGGTGGAATGGATCAAAGCAGCTAGTTTACGCTCTGCCCTTGTAATGAAAGAGCGTTAATATAGCAATGAATGAATGAATCACATGATATAGTACATTTCATCTTATTCACATTTTTTTTTATTAATTCATTAAAATAACCAGCGTGTCCTTTGGTTCACAGAGTAGCAGAGAGAGCACATGAGAACTCAGGAATGATTTTGCATTTCTAATTTTATTACAAAAAGGACTGTGCCATATACAAATTTAGAGTTAGGGGATACATTTGAATTGCTTCACTGGTTATATACTGTATCTTTATTTGTACACCTAAGCCAGTGTTCAGTCCAGGTCTTTACTTATTGGGACTTCTTCCTGTTCTAAGGTCTGTCTTTCATCGACGTGGGAACTGGAACTTTATTCAGCAACAGTACACACATTTTCTTGTAAATGCAACCGCAGCCGGTCTCTTCAGTAAATTTAAACTTACATCTGTGTGTTGGAAAGTATGGGGCAAAGAAGTTGAATGGCACTCTGGCTTCCTTTCCTTGACTCAATAAAGCCATGAGGACTATTTGGTAACTTTCAATTGATCTGCATCTGCCTCCACTCTAACCTGAAATAAAAATCCTTGAACATCTGTAGCCGACATTTGGAGAGGTGAAGCACACACGGTTACATCCAGGGTCTTCATCCCGAACCGATTAGCAGCATTTGGTGGTGTCTTTGATCTGAAAGGATCCACAGGCGTTTAAGCTGCTGTATCTTTAGATGAGATGGAAGAGTACAATGGGGACTGTGATTCACTTCCACATTTGGTTAAAACAGATGCTTTATCTCCTGCAAGTCCTTTAGGTCTGAAACTCATTTCAAAACATATGCAAAACAAACCCCAATCCATTCATAAAAAACATATCCATTTTGGAAATACACTAAAATGTCTCCAAGGCCTTCTCTCTGCACTTCCAGCACGTGTGGAGCAATACGAACTTAAGGCATGTACATTCCCCACAAGAGCTGGGTTGAAATAATCGTTTTTCCGATTTTTAATCGATTCACATATTAATGACCGATTATCGATTTGTACGTCCAAAGATCGATTTAAAAAAAAAGAAAAAAGAAAATTACATTTTTTTTTCTACATTTTCCTCAGTGAACTTCAATCTACCTTCAAGAAAGATAATTCAGGACTCCTGGATTATCTTTCTTGAAGGTAGATTGACCCTTAGCCTTTTCATCAGTCTTCCAGCCATCAGTAACTACCAATACTTGTAAGATTTGCTGTTTAATATTGATATAATACTAGTTTTAATATGTTGCTTCTCTACACAGTCATGGAGTGAAGGAAACGGTTCAAATACATTTTTCATCTTTAATAACATAAGATAAGATAAGATAAGATATTCCTTTATTGTCCCACATGGGGAAATTTCATTGGTGCAACGCAGGTAGATACAGAGGTAGATACAGAAGAACAGATCACTTATAGGAAGTCTGAAAAACACTTTCAGTAGAAGATCTCCTATAAATAAATAAAAACTCCCATAGACAAATAAATAAATAAATAAATAAATACCATTGCATGTGATCACGACAGTAATTGCACATGAATATGTGTCACGACAGCACATAGATTGCACATGAATTTCACAGTAATTGCACATGAATTCCAACAGCAATTGCACATATGACAGAATTGCACATCAGTATTAGGTTAGGTCAGTATTGCGAGTGTTCAGTACTAACAGTTTTTGTTATAAAGTCTGACAGCAGCAGGAAGGAAAGACCTACGGAACCTTTCCTTCACACAGCGAGGGTGGATCAGTCTCTCACTGAAGCTGCTCTCCAGAATGGACAGAGTGTCCTGCATGGGGTGACACTCATGGTCCAGCATAGATGTGAATCCAGCCAGGACCCTCCTGTCCCCCACCTCCTGCACCGAGTCCAGAGCACAGCCCAGGACGGAGCTGGACTTCTTGATGACTCTGTCCAGCCTCTTCCTCTCCCTCTCTGTGATGCTGGTGGTGATCACCCCCGGATCAAATCGAAATCGGATCGAATCGGAAATCAGATCGAAATCGGAGCGAATCGGATGGGATCTGAGAAATCGGAAAAAATCGATTTTGAAACGTAAAAATCGGAATCGAATCGATTCTTGAAATTTGAATCGAAACCCAGCTCTATTCCCCACAATGCATTTGATTGTAACGTTTTCAATTGGCCAAGCAATTCTACCGTAGCAACTTAGCAGCGAGCGCTAACAGGAAACAATGGAATGGAAAGTCTTAGCAGCAACTGCGAATTTAAGGCAACACTATACTATAAAGCTTTTTCTCATTTGTTTGTGGTTAATTCAGCAAATTATCCAAACTAAACTGATTTGTGGCTTTGTGATGAATTCAACTGCGGTTTAACAACGCCACTGACAGCTGTTTCACGCCACTGTTTTACTTTACCACATTCACCACTCTGAAGTGCGAGATTGTCCAAATTCTCCTGTTTGCGTCCAGCGTTCCCTTAATAATTTCAGTCTAGTGTGTAGTCTGTAGTATTGGGGCACAGCCATTCTGCTCCAATCCAATCAAATTAATAGAAATGAATTGAAAAAGGTGATCCAGTAAGAGGCAAGGTTTCATTCATGTCTGATATCTTTCCTGTTGTTATTGAATGGAATAGCTGAGAGAGCAGAGGGCGTGTTGAGGTCATTTGACGTGTTGTTATTGGGTGGTCTGACACTACGGGAACCTCCAGTGACGCAATTAGAATCCGCCCTTTGGGATCCAGTCCGTGAAAACACCAGCGTCTCACAGAGTGCTCAGATTAATAAATTAATGTAAATATAAAGTACTCTGTGATGTCATCCTGATAAAGAAGGGTAAAACAGCCAATTACTGCATCTCGTGTGTGGTCACTCTCATAAAGCAAGCAAATAGGCATAGGTTTTTATAAAAAAATATACACATTGTTGTATACAAAAAAGTAATTTCTCTTGTCAGTGATATACAACTTGGCACACATCATGCTTTGTCTTTCGTAAGGATAGGGTCAAAGCAGAACTATCTCTATTAAAATCAAACATACAACAATCCCTCTAAGCAATCATTATGAAGCTCTGGGAATATGCAACCATTTAGAATCCCCAAACAATCTGCAGTGCAAAAGACTAGCTGACAAACTATGGGGGCTTTGTTCAGGCTTTCTGCTTATATCTTAAACACGTACAGGGGGTAGGCCTCGGTGGGGGGGATGTTATGAAAACTATGGTGGGAGACAAGCCACACACAAATGAATCTCTCCTCTATGCACTTATTGGCACAGAGCAGAAAGGCTACTGGAGGTAATTGTGTCAAAGATGTATAGTGAGGGTTATGGGCAGAACAGAGGAGAAAGAGGAAGCAAGAGGGGGCTGTGTGTTAATGTAAGCCAAATGGGCAGCAAATGAGATGAAGAGGTTCACTGTGTAGTCACTTATGCTCTGTTTTGGCATCATTTTCACTGTTCCATGCAAATGAATTTGCAGATCATTTGACTGCCTTCTTGGGTTAGAAGCGCCAATGTCAAGATGAGCTCATGTTGTCGGTGTGTTGTTTTTATTTTGTGCGCAGCTGGAGTTTGTGACACCCTGCACGTTTAATCGCTTGCGCATCAACAAATGCACAGACGTCTGATGCTGTAGATCTTCATGCAGATCAAGATTGTACATGAAACTGGTCAATTTATTTAACTGACTTGGTTGTTTGGTGTATTTCTTGTCATGGCCTGGAGCCGGGTTATGACAATTGTAATATGTGATCAATGATGATAGGATCAGTTCCAGCAAATGACGAGGCAAAACCAAGGCAAACCAAATTATACAAAATGAATGAATTAATATTTTTATACCCTCACAACCCGAGGATGACATCTCCAAGTAGGAAGCGGAAGTAGTGTATGGAACTAAGTGTAGAGTGGCAACAGCATGTACAATGGAAAGGTAAAACATCTCAAGCATTGGAGAAGCGCATCTACCAACACTGCAGAAAAACATCCTCTGGTCTTGACTCTATTGTGTACTTGTATGTGGAGGAAACAGGCCACACTTTGGGACAATAGGGCCACAATTTTGTTGATTCAAAAGCCTCTGTTATTTGAAAGAGTCTTATAGGTCCCATATTTTGCTATATTTCTCATATCATAGTCTTCTCTAAGGATATTTATATTAATATTTTGCATTGTGAAACATTCATCACATCACTCTCGGCTTGTTTCTTGCATTCCCCGTGTGCGTTTGTTTCCGCCTGCCATAATTAAATCCAATCAATTGTTGTATCAGCAAGATGTTTTTGAGAAGCAAAAAGAAGAGAAATGTTGGCATCAGTAGATGCAATGTTCTGGTAAGGCTTCTGATAAGGGCGTGCCTTTAAAAAAAATTACATACATGCATTTCTAATGTAAATCTCGCTTATACAGACCATGGAAGTGTCAAAAAGTGTGTCAAAAGTCACATAAAATAATTTCCTGGCAGAGAAAATATCAACAATAGTACATGCACTCAAGTCTGGGAAATTTGGGTACACAGCTGCTCAGAAAAAATATTTAAATGTTCATTTTGACTCTTTGCTGTTTTGGGTTCGCCAAACCACCTCTGTGTTATTGGGATGTCAGGGACCTTTAGCATTTGACTTCCTTCCATTATCACTTGAAGGTGTTCAAATAGGTTATATTGGCGCCACATGCGAGAGTGGTGGGTAAACTGTCCTCAGGCAAAATGCCAATTGCTAAGTGTGCTTTGCATTGAGCAGCATCAGCGTTTAATCTAATCATTTATTTATACAGGAAAAACCCAATGAGAGGAACTCTTTTTTTCATGCGTATACCATTAGTATAAAATGCAAATAAAACAAACAAATATAGAAAAAATCCCATACAATTTCAATGAAACATTCAATAAAATCAACACACACATAAAAACACACTTACACATACAATATGGGATAGAATTATGCAAAACAAGAGCACTGGCATATTGGGTCATTTTTAATCAGTGCTTTGTATTTTGTTCCATAGATATGGAGCATAGTTGCTAAAAGCCTTTAGCTTTTGCCTTTAGTTTTTTCCAAACTCTGTGTTGACACAGTGCGACTGTAATGTAAGGCTGTCCTAAAATCTCAATTGATGACTACTGGATCTGGTGTTGAGTACACATGATAAATAATCAGGCAAAATGCCAATGAGAGTCTTATAGTGTAAACAAACAAAAAGCAGTGCTGTTCTCTTCTCAACATCCTACTGTAGAATGCATATATACATTATCACCATAATCCAGAACTGAGAGAAATGTAGCCTGGATTAACTGTTTTCTACAAATAAAAGGAATACACTTTTTATTTCTAAAGAAGAATGACACTCTGGCTTTAAGATTATTTGTCAGCTCATGCAAGTGTTTGTTGAAGGAGAGTTTATCATCGTTCCAGATGCCCAAGTATTTGTAATACTGGATTGGATTGGATACTTGTTCAATCATATTACCATTGAGCAAAATAATAGATACATTTTTGAGTCACTAGTACCCTCTGGTGAACAGCATACATTTTGTTTTACTTCAATTCATTAACATTTTAAATTGAAAATGAAGTGAAAATCCAGAAGGCGCCCAATCATAATAGACAAGTGGATGCTACTATGTTTTAGATTATGACCAATTGTTTATATATATATAAAAAAAAGAAATAGTAGTGGTTCAAGGACAGACCCTTGAGGAACGTCTTTGTTAAAGCCATCCAGACGACCCAAGATGAAGCAATGATCTACAGAATCCAAGGCCTTTACAAATCAACAAAAACCGCAGCACATTCTTCCTTGCATTTGAAAACCTTGAAATATGTATGGTCAGCCTACCCAGACAGTAAATACAAGCATATTAACTTTATTTAGTTTCACAGACGATTTTTGATTGATGTTAGTCACAAATACTACAATAATGCAATCAAAATAGCAATGTGAGAAGTGTCTTGCAAGGCAAGGCAAGTTTATTTGGAGAGCACAATTCGTACACGAGGACAATTCATATGCACAGCTAAACATAACTGTTTTTAGCTTAGAATTGAACATTGTCAGAGTAGAAGCCTGTCTCACATCTGAAGACTGTTTCAGATTTTAGCTGCATAAAACTGAAATGCTATATCCCCATGTTTAGTCCTGACAGTTACTGCATGAGCAAATTTATCCTATATTCCACAGCCTTTTTTTGGATGAAGCCCCACCTGTCACCCTCACATGTGGAATACATTCACCCTGGACATCACTACAACACTTTGGAGAAATAATAATAATTATTATAATCTTGTTAGCGAATCCCTGTCTTGGTTTCTTAATGAAATTGGTCACACCAATTAGAGCAGTTCATATGAGGTCAAGTCAATAAAAGGTCAATGAAAATGCACAGCAGAAAAGACACTGCATGTATTCATTAAATTATGTGTTAAAAGCACTGGCACCTCATAATACTTGGACTAGCGAAGTTTAATCCAATGTAATCAAATAAACATCAAATAATGTTAAAAAACAGAGTTGTGTTTCCTTTGATTAAAAGTATTTGAAACAGTGGAAGAAATTGTGTTATTTAAAATTACCTGTCGTAAATAGAGATTATTTTAGGCTAATTTGCTAGTTTTTTATAGTTTAATTGTCATTCAATTTCTTGGGGCTAAAGGGGCATTCATTCATCACATATGGGTAATTGTCCCGGAGGAAAGCCAGTTGTTTTTGTTCTTTTTGTTTATTTGTTTATGTGAGCATGTGTGTGGTCCTCTGCTTCAAGTTTCAGGTTCTCATCAATGTCCTTCAAATGTTTGAAGGGCCATTGTTGGCTTCAATTTGGGGATTTGGTTATTTAGTTCCCAGGTATATATATTATAAATATATATATATACATACAGATATATATATGTATGTGTATATATATGTGTATATATATATATATATATATATATATATATATATAGAGAGAGAGAGAGAGAGAGAGAGAGAGAGAGCATTGTTGCTATAAGAGCTCAAGTGACACAGTGGTGGATAAAACGACTTTTTGAGTAGGAATTTTCAACGTCTATAATGAGAAAAAAAAAACATCACGGTTTTATGAATTTCAATTAAGCCAAATAATAAACAATTTAGTGTCATATTTACGTGGCCCGTTAAATTCAAAATATGGGGCCAATTTGAAGTCAGACAGGAAACAGGCCTTCACTGGTCCATTTGTGATTCAGGACACTTTTTAGGGTGAAGTGAGCTCAACTCATAACTCACTTTCATACTATCCCCAGCATATACAGGAGGAGTAAATTCTTTTTTTGTCCTGCTGCTTGCGTCAGAGCTCTTCCATTGTAATTCAATCAGTGTTTTATATGTTGCAACATCCACAGTTTTGGACACCATTGCTATGGAGATAAGTGTTTGCTAACAATGTCACCCCAGAGCGAAATCCACAGTGATACATTTATATGTATATATATATATATATATATATATATATATATATATATATATATATATATATATATAGTCGGGCAGTCTCTCTATTTATCCCCCTTCAAGCTCGGGTCCCTGGGAGCTTGAGGGTTCTGCGCAGTATCTTTGCTGTTCCTGCACTACACTTTTCTGAACCAAGATGTCTGATGTCTTTCCTGGGATCTGCTCAAGCCATTCCTCCAGTTTGGAGGTCACTGCCCCAAGTACTCCGATCACTACGGGCACCACAGATACCTTCACACTCCAGACCTTCTCCAGCTCCTCTTTTCAGGCCTTAGTATTTCTCTAGTTTCTCGTGTTCCTTTTTCCGGATGTTACCATCCCATGGTACTGCAATGTCCACCACCACGGCTTTCCTCTGCCCCTTGTCGACCACCACTATGTCTGGTTGGTTCGCCATTACCATTCTGTCTGTATCTGGAAGTCCCAGAGGACCTTGGCTCAGTCGTTCTCCACAACCTTTGGAGGTGTTTCCCACTTTGTCCTTGGGGTCTCTAGCCTGTACGCTGCACAGATGTTTCTGTACACTATGCCAGCCACCTGGTTATGGCGCTCCATGTATGCTCTTACACCCTGCAGTTATGTGCGGGATTGTCTCAGGGTCCCCTTTGCACAGCGTACACCTTGGCCTCTGAGCTGTCCTTCAGACCAGCTCCTTCTAGCCATTGGTAGGATTTTGTGATATTAGCCAGGTGCAATGCGAACACAAGTACCCCGAGAGGTACAACCATAGATACAGTACACACACACACACACACACACACACACACACGGTCATTCTCTCACCTTTGGATGTGTTTCCCACTTTGACCTTGTTGTTTCCGGTCCATATTCATAGTTGAGTGGCTGTATAGCTCAACTAGTAAGTCTCCAGATTTACACATGGAGGGCCCGGTAATAATCTGACTTGGGGCAGAATGAGCATCCAGTGTGGGTCCTTAGGCATTATATATATGTTTATATAAAGGAATATCTTATATATAATAAATTAATGTCTTTGATCAAAGACACAATGTTGAGTCTTATTTCAAGTCATAAATAAATGTCTATATGTAGCCATGAAGTCCTAATTCGAATCATCAAAATGGATGGATGGATTTACCGTGCGGCTTGAGTGGTTTATTGAATGAGGGCCTTAGGCAAAAGGCATTTGTGTGATCATTGTTGGCAGAGCTTTTGAAGAAACATTTGTTCTTACATTTCAGTCTTTCTTTGGAAATGATTTGTGCTTCCAATCCAAAACAATGTGTGAATATTTTGCCATAGCAACAAGTGCAATTTTTACTAATTTACTTTTATGCTGTTGTCCATTTTCAACTGTTCATAGCACAAACCAATAAAAAGGACAAAGTGCTAAGGCTAAACTAATGATAATAATGCCTTACATTTGTAATGCACTTTATAGGCTTGTCGAAGCCTCTCAAGGCACTGCATAAATAGCCTTACATGTTGTGGTTTTTATAATCACTGCTGAAATGTTGAATAGTTCAGTGCACTGGGGCCTGCTGCTTAACTAATGACTTTATGTGCACTGACAGCCCACTGCAGCATGCAACGTATGGAGAGCCGAGTTTTTAAAGCCCCTTAATACAACATGGAGTATTACCCTAACTTCAATTGTATATTATGTTATAATCGTTTAACATTTAACAATGACTCCAATTCTCACATACAGTATAGTATGCAAAGTACAACATGTACGGCAAGTAAATGGATACACTCACTGTCATTATAGGTCTAGTTCTGCAACAGTTTTACCAGACGCACCTAATGCGTTTTAAGACGTTAATGTATTAATGTGTTTTTCACATACACAAACAAACAAACAAACAAACAAACAAACAAACAAACAAACAAACATGCAGCGGTCAGCGCTTTCGACTCACAGCAGGTTTCGTCCAGGTGCTCCGATTTCCCCTACCACTAAAAACATGTACAGCAGGCTCCTCCCCTCTGGGGTCAGGACTCCCCTGAAAAAGATGCTGACTAAATTAAGATCAATAAAATAAATGAATAAAAATATCAAGCAAACATAATTTTTATCACAACACTATAATTATAGTGTTGTGATATCAAATAATATAGAAAAGGTTCCTCTGATTTGAAAGAACATGGTTAGGCTCTGTTGTGTTTTATGGTCAGGGGCATTTACGAATTACAGTAAACGGCAGTTTGCTTCGTACTCAACATTGACCTTGAAGAATAGTTTTAATATGGCACACCTGTTAAATTTAATGATTGCACAAGGGTTACAACAACCCATCAGAGACAAGCTCAGCAAACATCAGTCACATACACAGCCGATAGAGCTTTATAGGTTGGGAAGAAAAAACTGACCAAGATGAAAACCAGCTAGATTGATTGAAATGATGGAACATGTGTGTGATTTGAGTGAGTGTGGTGTGGAAACCCCCTGAATAAAACAGTTCATTGTGTTGGTGTTGTGATAGAAAAGACTTGGTTTCTGCTTCAGCTGGACTCTCTTTTACCCCTTTGGCTCTTGTTCATGGGACAGAAACACAGAGGTAACCGTTTTAAGGCTTTAACCTTTTTCTTGAATGTTTGAACAAAACATATAGTAATAATAAATACTATTATTCTCTCATAGGACGGCCATTCAAAACATTCCTTCATGTTGCAAAAGAGAAACAAGTTAACTTGACTGAATTTATATTACTGAAAGTAACATAATTGATGCTTTTATAGGCATGTGGTGAATTTTGATGGACAAGAAAGCAAATCTGCTGTTTATCAATCATTTAAATGGACAATGAAGCAAAAATTATTCTGAGTAAAAATCCCAGATGGGCCTCCTGCTCTATCCAATTGGCTTTGATTCATTTTGAATGGCTTTCTGTCTTTCTAGGAACATATTGAGCAACCCATAGATTTTAACAGCCCACTCTTCAGTGCACGATTGTGACATTAGGTCTGGAGTTTGGCAGGTTGCAGTGGATCCTGTGGTCAGTGTTGCCACAAGAAAAAAAACATCTGTTTGTTTTGTTTTTGTCAGCAGCGGCTGGTCCATTAAGATATAGATATATATATATATAGTATACATCTATATCGTATACTTTGTTTGCGCCGTGTGGTCTGCTGCCTGGCGCAGCCTGCATCATTTTTCTACGTTCCCGTGCGCCCCAGAGCCCCATAGAAAAACAATGGGGATTTTTAGCCAATCAAATCACAATCAAAAGTGACAACGTCACTATAGTTTTCTCCATAGGAAAATAGCGACTTTGGGGCCCTCCAGAAAGCGCCCTTTTGAACGTAGTGTTTACGCCATGGAGCTACACTTTTTACGCTAGAGACACAGACATGTGCGCGCGCCTACGCAGAAGTGCCACACATGCCGTGTTTTCCGTGTTTACGTCTTAAAACTGCATCTACAGACGTCTGTGTACAAAAGGTACGTCCAAAACGACTCAGAATAAGCTCCTCAACTGTTTGCTGGCTTTATTCGTGTTGAAAGCAGCTGATTTCGTATCAATCCGAGCCACATGTGATCTGTCAAACTCCGTGCTCCGTTACCATGACAACAAACACGCAGTTTTTTTTAGTTTATTACTTGCATAAGGCTAACGCTAAGTATTAAGTATCACTTAACTTCTATTGGTAAAAATATGCTTTTGTTATTAGAAAATCCATGAAAGAAAGCCATAAATGACAACTTTCCGTACAGCAATAATGTCTTTGATGATTAAAGGTGGTATGGACGATTTTTTTCAGCAAATTTTTTATCATATTTCCTCGTGGCGTGGATAAATCATTTGTCCTGCCACGTATCAATCATAAAACGCACCTAACGCTCACCTGCAGCCGCGTCAGGCTCGTCCCCACGTTTCCGCGTGCCTAAGCGCATGGATCTATCATAATATAGTTCCCTCAGTGTAAGGGGCGAAATGAAGACGGAGAAAGACAGTTCGAGCTGACGCAGAAGTGGACAGAAATCTACGGGAGACGAGAGATGCGATGCGCTCCGTTGCGCTAATAAACAAACGCACGTGTGTGTTGTATCGGGCCGCACGGGGGAGTGCGCATGCGCACTTCCGCCTGCGTTCTCAAATCGCCGAAAAATCGTCCATACCGCCTTTAAATATAAAAATGTAAAATTTTACACATGTAGTTCAGGGTAACTAATGCCACTTTTTGTGTTTTTTGTTTGTGTTTTTATTTCCTCTTATGTAGTAATTGCTACTCTGCACTTTAAGTGACAGTATCACTGAGATTTTTGATTTGCTCTTTTGGAGTGGAAATAAAGTGTGTTTACTTAATTAATTCAGTTGTAAATGTGTATTTAAAATATGTATCCATACAGTCAATGTTAAAAATTTCAATTTTGGACATTTAAAAAAAACAAAAACACAGTCATGTCAAATAGCCCCCCCTATAATTTGTACCACCAGCCGCCACTGGTTTTTGTTACACAAATATCTACCAAATACTTATTGTGGAACATACAAAGTCTTACCTATCTTGATGTTTATTGCTACGTTTGCATGCTATAAATAATAACGGCACATTCATTTATTCTGCATTAGTCAAACTCTGCACGTTGCGCTTCTCATATTACAGAGGAGTTCCTGTATCACGTAGGTAGTCTACAAACAACCTTTGTAAAAGTCACACAATATGTGAATTTCAGGTTCAAACTCTCTTGGCTTGTGGCCAGTGAAATACAGTGGACCGCAGGTGTTTCCCATCAGCCCCAGGAAAAAAACCTATTGTGACATCGCTGAGGGGCGGGACTGTAATCAGCTCATATTATTACATTGTGTCAACCATAGTTAAAAGGTTTTCAGTCAACATTCTATGCTTCCATTAGATCCTCTGCATCTTGCTTTAAAGGACATTTACTAATTTATGTACTGTGAAAAACAGATCGAGTTTAAATAGTCAGAATCACAACAAACATGAACATTAATTTCGATCGGAATTTTCCTAATTCTATATCATATTCATGACTTATACAAACATTCCAAACAAGTGCTTCTTGTTATTTGTTAGAAATTTGAATCAAATATACAATCATCTCAAATTGGGTAAGTTTGGAGTGTCATGCTTTACAGTAGTGGACCTTTCACAAAACTAGAAATGTCTGATCTCTGACCTCACATACGTCACAAAGCCACGTAGTAACAACAGTCTTATCAGAGAGACAGTCCAGACTATCTGACTAACTGCAGCTTCAGGAAAGATTCAGTGGTGCTTTGCAGGAAACAGATAACGTCCGAGCTAACAACCCAAACTGCTGTGCATCATCACATCCCAATGAAAGGTGCCCAAAATGGGAAAGCATTAGTGACCCTAAATATCATGTCAACCTCAAACCCAAAACTAAGGCCCAGACAGACCCGGATTCATCCAAACCACTAGCAATACTGTACATCGATAAACCATAATACAAGTGAACATCTCCTCACTTCTTTTGGTAAAGTTGTTACTGCTGTTTACTTATTTTTGTTACTGGAGCCAGTGACTTCTTGAAAGTAAAAACATAATGACGAACAGTATATGAAATAAGTTGAAAAAAAATGATGCTGAGCAAGACAGACTTCTGGAGATTTAGGAATGAATATTTGAGGTGAAATTCTAAGGCTCCTAAATCCACAGGGTCTGACCAAAGCCAACACTAGAACTCTCCAAGCCAAATGTCTCAGGAGTATACTGCGCAGCCAAATGGTCCTGATTTAGAAATTCTATCCTACATTGAAGCTGTTGAGAAATTACCAAACAAAGGCTGCATTCAAAACAAAGTAAAAATGTGTGTTTGACAAGCTTGTGTCAAGTCCGTGTCCAGGCCAAACTGACTGAGCATCCAAGTTTCAAGTTTCACAGAGTGTAAATTAAGCTAATTCTTTTACACAGCTCAAATAAGGGGCCAGCCCTTTTAAATGAGGGTGATTTGTGTTCTAAAATGAGAGGGAACAAATGTATGTGGCTGTGCTATGCATTTACTTTTCAAAACAATTAAAACTGCAAAATTACTATTGCTACTGTCAAGACCAATCTGCAACAATAACGACTGTCTTCCGACCCTTCAAGGCCACCATTATCCAAAAGACACTTCTGGTCTGGTTGTGTAACTTTCCACTTCTTGTATATTCACGTTCCATCCCTTAAAAGTTTTAAGAGTGATTATGTTTCTACTCATCTAAGCATCAGTTCCTGAAGAAGCTACTCTACAATTTTTGTACATTTGAAAGAATAACATTTATTTGAGAGATTACACAAAGAAAAATGGTACTGGATATCTTTCCGTCCATTTTGTGCTTGAACATCCACACACACTTCAGGTAGACCTAGAAGCATTCAGTCTGTCAGTTTTCTGCCACTTCCAGTCACCTCAAATAGCTACTCTCAACTATGCCTTTTGTGCTTTTCCCTATCTCTAAGGGAGTATCCAGCTCCCCTGCAGAAGAAACTAATGTTTGATTGCTTCCATCTGAGACCTTGTCACTTTGGTTAGGAAGTGAACATTGTGACTTTCTTGGTACACATCACCATATAATTCTGGACCATAGAAAATCCATATTTACTTATTACACTACAGATGTTTGAAGGTGAAGCCCCAAGAGGAAACAAAAATACAACACTGATTTCACTGCTTGTGTTTAAATATTTTAGATAAGTCCAGAAATATAGATGAACCCATTTAATCATAGTTTTATGTGATAGTGTAATTTCTCCTTATCTTGCCTTTGGGACGTTGGAAACTTATTTTTTTACCATGTTTTATTGCATATGTCAAGTCCCAGGTGATATTATTATATATTATATTTAATATACAATCATGATTCCTATCTTTTAAATTTGTCTGCTGTCTAGGACACTTGACCACACACATACTAGAAATAAAAGACATGAAGATATTATGATTGTAAACAGGGATTAGAATGAATCAGAACACTGAACACAGATAGGTAAGTGTTTTGTTGTTAGTCTGCATACAAGCTAAAAATAATGATTTGATTATGTAAAAAAATATAAAATTCTTACTAAATATAATGTAATACTGGACAAAATAATCGCATTAATATCAAGTGGTTTCCGTGCAAAGAACCTTACATTGAATATGAATAAAGACATAACATGATATTTTACCTTTATGGGATTACAATACTGGCATGACTGTAATTTTGAAGAAGTTCCATAGCTAATGTGCTTTACCTTAAAAGATCTTGTAAGTCTAAAATGTTCAGTCTAAGAGCCTCAGATGACTGCCCTCTAAATCAGCAGGCAGCCCATCCATCCTCCCTCTGCTCTGATCAATGGGATCACAGTACTTTTGTTGGACAAGTCAAAGGAGGTTGTTTAACATATTTCCTAACATGTAAGCCCATGTGTGTACCAGTAATGGGAGATATAATAAAATGCTAGTTATTTCACGTGTTGCGGAACATAAATACTTTCTGACACAATCTCACATTTCTTACATTACTAAAAGGGACTCTTGTTAAATACTTAAGTAGTTAACTAAAATGTATAATTGTTATAATCATAGTGCATTTTCAGCTGGAAATCTGCAGTGCTTTATTTATCTCAGTCCAATATTTCTGAACAGCAAAGAGATGTTATAAGAGTTGATTTTAAGTGGGGGGGAAAGTTGCCAGATGTATCTGACAGCAGAATAAGCCTGGAATCAATTTTACTCTCTCACAAACCTCTACCCTGTTGTGGCTAAAGCTCAATCCATGTCACTTTTAAGGTCACTGTTTCTGATCGGTCATGTTCTTCTGCATATAATATTTTCATTCATTTGTCATTATTCAAAAAATATGTTGAGGCAACCCTTTATTTCTACAGGCTGGATTATAAGAATATTATAAGGGTATATGTTACATGTCATTTTTCTCATGGTTGTCAACTCCAAAGCTAAAACATATACCATTTGCCTTTGTAGTGACTGCTTTGCCTTTACCACTGAGAACACAGGAAGTTTGGATGTAAACCATAGCAGGAAATGTGGGCCACATCTTAGGGTGAGGTCACCGATTGGTTTGACTCCTGTGACAGTGATGAGTGACACAGAGAGGATTGGAGGTAAACTCAGGGTTTCAGGAGCAGAGCAGCTTGAATGACACAACGCTGTGGGATTGAGAGTTCAGAATGCTGTGTCTTTTGTGGTTAAATTAAGTATATTTAAGGCATCCTTATCGTGCATCGCTAAACCCTAAAAACGTCTGTATACAGTACATCGTATCTTGCTAATAACACAACAATCAAACCAAAAATACAACAAAAACAAATCAAAAAACTACCATAGCACTGACACTGACGGCAGGGCTTTTTCTCATAAATGCATATACGTCACAAAGGATTTCCTCTTATTTACTTGAGTGTAATTTGTCTGGACTCTTGGAGATGGTCATGCCTCCTCACGCTTTAGACTAAACATTTTAATGGTTCTCCCATGACTGCTCCTTTGGACCCTGACAGACAAAAGCATCACCCTTTGACACGTAAACAGAAATCAGTATGGCAAATGAAAGGGCATTTTGGAAACTACTGCTCTAGTGTTTTCTGACGACCACATTTCCCCCAATTGTCATTCCATAATTTGACACCAGATATAGATTCAGACACTTTTCATTTTTGGTTAAAATGTATCTGTATCAGCTCCCAAGGTTGCAGATATTGTGCCACTGATAGAAATGTTTTTGTAACGTTTAGGTAAATCATTCTGCCTTACTCTGAACGTAATTTGAGCTGTTATATTTTCTAGTGTTGTAAATAATAATACAAATAAGTAAAACAAGAATGGCTTTGTGGCTTGAAAATACATTTGTGTGATTCATTTTCAGTGTTATCACCAGACAAGGGGAGCAACCTTGTCCACTGTGATTAGATTTGGTGAATAAAGCACAGACAGGCTGTAGTCAGTGAGCCGTGGCCCTGAGCAGACAGACAACATGCCTCTGAAGTTTCCTTTCTGGGATACAGGTCACTGACTTTGACATTCTACTGCGATACAGGCAACAACGTTAAGGCAGTGATGCTCATTAAGATTTTTATGAAGGTCAAGTATAATGTCCTTTACTTGCAATATGTTTGTTTCAAACTTTTTACCTCGGAGAAAATAACATTCACCCTTATTTTTCAAGGCCTCTAAGTTATTCTTCACAGTTAGCAAATATGAAGTGTTTTGGTGACCTTTGCATACCTTTGCACCAGGCTGTGAATTTGAAGTCCCCATGAAATCCTCTATTTGTTATGACAGTGACAGGAACCACGTGCAGATGATGGAGACGGCTTTCATCGAGGCATTTGCTGACTGCACAATTGAATGTGCATATCCTTTGAGGTTAGTAGAAATGGACGTTTTGGCCTGTGACTGAAATGTTGACAGTGCATCTGCTCAAAGGAAACACCTGCCAATGTGTGTATGAAGGCCTGGAGGCTTCTGAAGCTCTTTGAACTACAGCGGACGTATACACATCCTAACTCAACACTATAACCACAATGAGAGTGTTGGTGTTGGACCAGTGAAAGAAGTCACAAAGTACAGTGATGTGCTGCCACATACATGCACCAGGACCACACAAAGATTTCAACCGTTAAAAACTATCGATAAAGATAGATAGATCTAGCCAGATTCTTGAAATATACATGTGCTTAAGTCTTGTCTCTAATAATATTGACCTAGTTCTAGACCCAAACCTAAATTTGTGTTGGTCTTTAAGGATGGGTTCACACTTTTCCTGGTTTTGCTCTAGATCTGATATAAACTTGATCTGCTCCTTTTCTAGTCCTTGTAGGTGTCATGGCCTAGTCCAAGTTTCTTTGCAGGTCCCAGATAAGTATTTTTTTCTAGGATTGTTTTCTTTATTGGACAGGACAGTGCAATATTCTTGTTACAACTGGATTTTGGAAACCACACACACAACTCTTTTTGTCTTCACTAACATCCTGCTTCAGTTTCAGTTTATCTCTCTTGTCTTACTGAGCTCGTCTCAGCTCTGGGTCAGTGGGTCAGGCCTCAATGGAGCCATAAGCACTTGCTCCTCAGTTGTCTGTAGAAAAATAAATTAATAAAAAATGCCTCAGTATCTGCGATGACCAGTGAAAAAGAAACACTCAACTTTTCATTCAAGTTTTAAAATGACCCACATTTGTTTATACAGACCAAAGGAAAAGAGAAAACACATGTGTGCTTAATTCATTTTCTGCTGCTTGTTCTCTTTTGGGGTCGTGGGTGACTGGAGCCTATCCCAGTGACTTTGGGCCTTTGTGTACTTAATGTATAATAATAATGAAAAAAAACAAAATAATTGCAAGGCTTTGGAATCTATCTTAAAATGTATTTTCAATTATAATTATTATTTTATTTTTGTATACAAACCCTGTCACACACAGTCCACTTCTTCATACATTCTGGGAATTCCAAGTAAAGTGTCTGCTAATCATTTGGCTACTGCTGGCCCCTAAAAGCTCTTCAGTACAGAGCTGCCATCCTGTGGCTCAGCCTTTAAAGGTATAAGCCAGACCAGACGAGCAGCTGGGACTCTCTCTCCAAGATCAAGGTTTTCCATGATCTCACCAGGTTTTTCCAGGATACGTCTGGAGCACAGCCATTACGTACGAGCCTAATGTCAACCTCACACTTAACACAAGTTCACTTTCCACTGTCTTTTTCAAGTTCTCCATTATCCTTCACTCCACAGTTTGGACAACACTATGTTTAATAGAGGCCCATTCACGATTGTTGCCTCTATTCTCTTCTCCCCATGTCTGGGTTTTCCATCTTTAAAGGTGGAATGGCCGATTTTTTTCAGCACATTTTTTTATCATATTTCCTCGTGGCGTGGATAAATCATTTGTCCTGCCACGTATCAATCATAAAACGCACCTACCGCTCACCTGCAGCCGCGTGCGGTTCGTCCCCACGTTTCCGCGTGCCTAAGCGCATGGATCTATCATAATATAGTTCCCTCAGTGTAAGGGGCAAAATGAAGACGGAGAAAGACAGTTTGAGCTGACGCAGAAGTGGACAGAAATCTACGGGAGACGAGAGTTGCGATGCGCTCCGTTGTGCTAATAAACAAACGCACGTGTGTGTTGTATCAGTCCGCACGGGGGAGTGCGCATGCGCACTTCCGCCTGAGTTCTCAAATCACCGAAAAATCGTCCATTGCGCCTTTAAGGTCCCATATTCTGCTATATTTTTTGTCCATCCTATATGTATAATATTTTGCGTTGTGAAGAATTAAACCAGACGAGCAGCTCGTTTTACGCTTCTTTTTCTTTCTCTCTTGCAGCTCTGTGTGCCACCCACTATGGTTGAATCCAATCAGGTGATCAGCAAGATGGTTCTGGGAAAAACTAACTTGTTCTCAAAGCAAAAGGAAGAGAAATGCTGATGCAGCGTTCCGGTTCAGCTCCTGGAGCGGGTTTGTCTTTTTTAAAAATTAATACATTTTTCAATTACATAAATATTGTGCAAAACTGTCGAGGGAGACACAAGTGCATTTCTGATGTAAATCTTGCTTGTATAGATCGTGGAAGTATAATAAGATCTGGGCATAGAGGCGCACTTGACCACCACCATGGTCTGCACTGTGGGTGTAGCTGAAAACCCCTTCCCTGGATAAAAGCTAATAAATGTATGGCTGAAAGAAAAAACTACTTTGGGGCTTGTTTTGAGGTACAATTAACACTAATAGAAGATCAAAAGCTCCCAAAGTCCTTTTATCATAATCCAGGACCTTTAACCTAAATCGCCCTCAGTTAAGTCTTTCTAGCACAAGATCTTTAAGTTGTTCCTCGGCCGATGCACTGAGATTGTCCACTGCTTCTGACAGGTTGCCCCAGACGCATTGAGGGATGGTTAAAATTCAAAGGACTAACAAAATATACCTTACCCGTAGATACAATACCTAGAATTGGAACCATTCACTGGTAAGTGACCAAAAGCAGATTTTACAGTAAAACAGATCCAATCACAGTTCAAACTGCTAAAGCATTGGCATCTTTACTTAAATCCCTGTAGAAACAGCTTTACTTCCAGCTTACAAAGGCCATATCACATTTTATTGGACTGGCCTGAGGATCTCCGCAGCGCTTGCTTTCTTTTTGGGTTGCATCACTTCCAGTGGATTAAGAAATGCATCTCGGCAGTATCCTTACTATTATTCAAAGAGCTGTTTGAGAGCAAAAGGAGGGTCAATCAGCCCAACAACAGACTCATCTATCGTAATTACATATTCCTAAGGAAAATGTTAGGAAAATGGTGAATAAAATGATGTCTGTAAAGTATATTATTAATTTGATTAAAATGAATAATATTTTGAGCACACAGATGTGTAATTGCTTTCATAAAACTTGTAACACTTGTAAGAAGCATACTCATGGACACGCGCACACTTAAAGCATCCACTGTAAACATATTCTGAAGTCATGTCGAAACCAGAAGGAGGTTTATGTAAACCACACAGCAACTATGTATAACATAATAAGAGTCAGAGCGAGGTGGTGGGTTTTCTACTAATGACCAAATTAGGATTGATTGGATCCAAATATTTGTGATAAATGCTTTTGTTGCTTTTATTATTACAAACAACCCAACATGTTGCTGTTTACGGGATTATCAAAATGTAAAAGATTAAACACAATCTGGAGAAATAGTTAGCCCCTTTTAGCAAAACATTTCCCACAGCCACGATTCATAATGGAAACACACCTATGTTAGTCTGCACTATTCTTATGGGCCAGAGAGCCAAGTGCATGGTCAACCTTTGACCTTTTGACCCAGCCACACCTTTGTCTGTCAGCTGAGTACACCCAGCCGGGATGAGTGAACAGACTGCAACAACACTCAACACTATTACAGTCATTTTACTTACTAATATCTAATCTTCAAATGGCTGAAATCCCTCTTCAACACAGCCCAAAAGCAGCCTCAGACATGTCTTACGTTAACCAGACGTCAGTGGTTCAGTGGTGTCAGGAGGTGAGATCATCGGGGAGACTTCCTCAACAACTTAGCAGACATAAACATTAGTAACAGGGAGCGTTTGTCAGCATAAACACAACCTACTACCAAAAATTGGGATTATGTGAGGGATGCAATCAACATAATATTGAACATAGCCCTAAAATGCCTCTCTGCCATTCGAGAAGGGAGTAGCTGCAGCCGATTTAAAACGCTGTGATGAGGGTAGCTCCACATCCGGTTGGGTTTGATACATGATTAACCCCAAATAAAAACCTTATCCAACTTAAACATGTAGCTGTAGTAAACTAATTACTCCCAGTTTACAACTAAATTATTTTGATTTTGGGCTCTGGATGTGACAGAATGAAGCTCCTCTTTACAGCTAATAGTGCCATACCTCTATCCACACACGGCGGCTGCAGACTCATGAAACATGAACATGACAAACAT
This sequence comes from Eucyclogobius newberryi, assembly GCF_026437365.1. Lineage (NCBI taxonomy): Eukaryota > Metazoa > Chordata > Actinopteri > Gobiiformes > Gobiidae > Eucyclogobius > Eucyclogobius newberryi. Next base: position 21,654,740 of record NW_027315945.1, on the reverse strand, counting down.
GTTGTTCTGATGTTTCAGAAACATCAGGGAATTTGGCTTATCTTGGTTTTATGTCTTCATGTTTTGTGGTCAACTATTATTTGGTGTATCTTTTAACTTCATGGAAATACTATGCTTTATTAAGCTACTACTGCAGCCCTGGGACAAGACCACAGCATCAATTTCTTGGAAATGATGTGCACCGGCTTCTATTTCCCCCCTCAAAAGCCATGACAACAGTATATTTGTAAATGCAGGGCTGTTTCCAATGGCTTGGCTGCACTCATGTGTATTATTATGTACACATGTTTGTGTCTAAAGTAGATTGAAAAGTAAATCAGAACATTAATTAGGAACAATTATGATATTTTTTTCATCCCATGTTTATTTAAAGTGGATAGGCTATTTTTTTTAAAAACTTTCCCACAATCACCTTTCACACAAGTTTTTATGTGAAATATGTACATAACATATTTTCTTCCACAAATAACTGTAGTACAAAAAATATGATAGTTTGTCACAGCTTCAAGAAAAGCACTTCAAGGACAATTGGTGAGTTGGGGTTTGTCTTAATTCATATTGCTATTTGCTTAAATGTTTTTAATTATGATCACGTTACATCTGGAAAAACTACAAAACGTTAACACCGCATGACGACAAACTCAAATGTTTCTCTTTACTTTAATAGGCTGCATCAAGGTATAATTACATCACTAACCTTTGTCATTACACTCAAGTTACACTCAAGGAGGGTGGGAATGTTATTGATTATTACCATGGTAATAGTGATGTGTGCTCTTTATATTGGAAAGATTGTGAAAAATCAAAATTTATGCATGTGTTTTATTGCAGCGCTCAAGACGGTGAACTGTGCACCCATACGCTGCATGGATCCAGATGTGAAGACATGTTTGTTGGTGACACCCTTCATAAATCAAGTTCAAGTTCCAGTTTCAATAATGAACACATCAAGAAAACAGAGGAATAAATGCAATCAACAAAACGAAAATGAGGAAATGGGTCAAAACAATACATTCATTTGGCTTTAGCAGGGGTAAAAGAGAGCTTCAAGTATCAGAAGTGCCAGATTTAGCTTGGATAATTCTGTATCTACCCAACAAGAAGGCTCTAAATGTGCAGAGTTTCTCTAACTTCTCTTGGTTTGAGTATTTGTTTTATGAATCCATGTTTTTGTCTCCCTTTAGGTTACCGGTAATCATTATTTAGAACTATATTTTCTATGGTTTAGTCTCATTGTTCAACCTTAATTTAGGCCTGATATATTCCAGGTTTAGATTTGGTGGTACTTGGAGAGCCAAATATTACATGTAGTGTGAAAAGTTTGAGAACCACTGCTGCATATTGTTGATGTTGAGAAATGCATCTGGGATAAATTATTTAATATATCTTGAATCTGATCAAATCCAAATGCATTGTGCAACCAGCTATAATGTTTGGGTTTGAGTACTACTTTGTTCAGTCATGGTTATTAGACAAACAGCATGTTAAACCTTTTACAAAGTAATTAAATCAGATTTAGCCTCATAGGTTCACCCCTTTTTACTGTTCCGCCCATATGTTTCTCATGTGGCAATTTTCACGGCCAACATCTCAGTACAAGTTTGGTTTCGAAGCAAGAAGAAGTGAACATGGTCCAAGAAGGCGGTAATATATACTTTACGATGATCCAGGGGGAATTTGCCAGTTTGGTGTGGTGTAGCGGTCAGTTAATTTTCAGAAAGATACTGTGTAGTCAAATAAAAAACAGGAGTTACTTTTTACTGTCAAAGGCTGGCAGATAATAGTATTTTAGAAACACTGCTGATATCTGTTTAAACCCCGCACGTGTAGAAGTGACAGTGTAGTCCTTCATGCCCTCCACGTGAACTTTAAATTTCTCAATGTGTGGGCAAGCCTCTAATCCCCCACAGCCTCATGCACAGGCCTATCACCATGAGACAGACTCCCACTGGGACTTTGATATCTTGTCTGTGTTTTCTTGGTTACTTTGAGTCACCCAAAGAGCTGTGACGTTTGCTGACGTCTGCTGTAAGGACAGTGGATGTGTGGGAGGTTACTTGAAAACCTCTCTCTGAGGTGTTGGGTGGGCCAACCTTCTCACAGAGGGACTATTTACTGAACATCGAAAGTAAATGGGAGGGAAAATGAACCTTGTTTGTCCATAGATGGTCTTATTTAGTCCTTTTTTAATCCAACTGTATACAATAATGTGTTTACAATCTTACAATAACAAATCCATAAATAAAAGGTCACTTTCCACTTTACAAATTCTTGTTTTTGCAATAAAATAAGATTGATTTTAACGGTGTAAAATATTCTCAGAAGAGGTCAGGGTGTGTCTTCCAAATGAACTGGCTCATTGTGACTCCAGACCAAATATAATCATGTGCAATGATTATTGCGTTGACATGAAATTATACAGATTTCTTTTACTCCAATCATTACATTGTTTCAATAGAATAATAAAAAAATGTATTCATGCCTACAAACAACCTTGCATTTCAAACAACCTGATATTGTGACCACTTTTATAGTCTGTCATCATTGTGCAAAGGTTGTTCTAGCCAAATGTGAGTGTCTTACTCAACCATTGGCATTGGTGTTTAAGCCCATTATGAAGATTCTGTGCCAATTCAAAAAACACATTTGATTTTTACTTTTACTTGATAGGTGAAGATGTGACTGTACATATTGAAGTAACCCACTGCATTGCAACACATGGTTTTGTAAAACTCACCAGGGAAAGTAAACTAGGAGAAAATTCTGGAATCTTGGAAAGAGACTAAATCATTTTGAAGAGGTGTGATGGTGGTGATATTGTTGGACTTTGAAAGGGACTATTAGCTGCAATTTGGAGAAACATTTGTTTTGAAAAGACAGCTTTTTCATGTGCTGAAATGTGTATGCGATTTGAGAGCCTTGGTAATTTATCTCTATGGACGTTTTACAAGTCTGGCCACAAACTTAAATGTTTTTGACGATTGACCCTGAGGTCTATAGTACCATTGCCTCCTCTGTAACAAAAAGTACTTTTCTATATGTGGCAGAGTGGACTAAGGCGTCCACCATTTTACTCCATGTTCACAGTTTGCACTCACATTTCCAACAACGCCACCTGAGATTCTGGCTCAGGACCAATCTAATCGAAGGCACGCAAGTTCGTCGTTGGAACAACAGAGGCATGGTTTAAGTTATTGATACATTTATTAATACAAATCGTCGATGTTCACAGTCCATTGTCTTCATAGGAGACAGGTTGTCATACGAGCGTTCACAAAAAGCGTTCAGTTAAAGCGTCCCCAACAAAAGGCAAGACAGGGTCCTCTCCGGGCACCTGGAACAGGATGGCTGCAGCACGGCGCAGCTAGGCTTTACGCCGCATAGCCGCCCGGCCAACCGCACGCCGCACATCCCGGAGGTCGCACACCACGCGGGCCCATGGCAGCATCGCGGCACACTGGACTGAGGAGCGAGGTGGAGCACCCACCAACCAGGAAATGTGTGAGGTCAGAGGCCGACTGATGTCACCAGACAGCAATTTATGGACGTACGCTTGAGCGATTCACCTATCAGGGGCGTCTAAGCAGTGGCAGGGGCCCGCCTGCAGGCTATCCTGCCACATATAGGTGAGTTGCCACTGGAAATGAACGTAAATGTATGACAGAGTCTGTCAATGTAAACTGGCTCGGGTCCCCAGACTAGTTCTACTAACTCTATGGCACAGTTAGATTAATGGCAGAGGGCAATTGACCACAGGATTGTTGGTCGGATTACTTTGTAAAAAAACAAAGAAACAAACTGATTACTGATTAGAGATGTGCACATCGTTACTAAGTATAACTACAACTACTAGGTGTCTTATAATTTAGCATCAGTGTTAAAACTTTATGGCTGTGCAGGGTGCAATTTGCATATGGCTTTATGCAAATTATAAGTCAAGTTGTTCATATAAGGCCCATTTCTTCATTGTTTTGTGTCGAACACACTCATGCAGCACCAGACTGGACTGATCCATCTATGTCAGGTGTTCAGTTTGACCTATTTGAAACATTTTTAATTCATATGTTATATGCCAAATACGGCATACCAATATTTGTTGGCCCTCCGGCTTCCTGCTAACAACAAAAAGTAGGACTTTTTACTGTAAAATTGAAAAACTTCAAGCATTTTGATGTTATACCAACCTGCTATTAATGTTCCAAGTCTTATTAAAGGTGTGGAGGCTCCTCAAAATTTCAAAAGATTCACTTTCTCATTCGACAAATTCAACATTGTCGGGTCGGATCTGCTCCGTAAAAGTTTCAAAATGCGGCCCTCGGTGAAAAACGTTTGGACTCCCCTGGTGTACGGTAATCTGCTGTCTGCTTAGTGGCTTCCATCGCACAAAGCATCATAGTGAAAAGTCCACAACCAGGAAGCAATTCGGAAGAAAGACATTTTTTTAGCAACATGCACCAATGAGCACACGCCATTGACTTGACTGGACCGCCATCTTGTCCCCCCGGGGCGTGACCACAGTCATTTGTGCAGATCTTCATTTCTCATTCCATTCATTCGCTGTGAGAATTAGCGAAGTCTTGCTCAAATAAGTGAAAACAAAAAATATCTCACAGCACAGTGTGAGTTACAGATGGATAATCACAGGCAGCACGTTAATACTTTTGTTACGTGTTTTTGTCTCAAAGCTAAAGGCTAACATATATTAACTTTGAAACAGACTTATTTGATCAAAGTACATAGAATGAGTGTTCCAAACAAATTAGTTTAACATTATTGGTTACATTTATCTATACATATAGATTTCCCCAGGTGAAGAATTTACATGGTAGTAAATGTCTTAACACGCTGCCTGTGATTATCCATCCATTATTTATTTTAGCAAGACTCAGCTAATTCTCCATGAGGAATAAACGGAGCAGGAAGTAAAGCACAGCAGTTTTAAGGTGACGGAACTTGCAGGTCTTGTGAAAAGGCCCTTTCAGAGTTCTCCAAATGTGTTAATGTGATCTGGGAGATTTGTACCACCTCCATCAAAATCACCATGCATTTTGAATGTTCTGCAATTGCCATTTATCCTTGTCCTTGACCCATAACAGAGCAAACTGCATTTGAATATAAGACTGTTTAAAATGGTTTATTGTCCCTCCGAGCTCTGGCCCGACAATGTCCTTAAAGCACAAACAAAACACAAACACGTGTCTTCCCAGAGTCCTACCACTTGAGCATCTGGTCTCAATTTCACACTTCAAAAACACAGGGAACAGCACAGGCACTGTTGGCCAGTGCTATGTGAATGTGATGCTTGTACTATTGGAGGTTGAAGATTTAATTATTTCTTGCTTATATTGTTGTGCTAGCCCCCAGCAATGCCAGGGACAATAGCTGGCACTGAGGATCTCTCAGTGTAGGGGGCACTCAGTTACTGGCTGTATAGAGCAAAATTGTCATCTGAGAATGTGCTTCCCATAAGGGCAGGGAAACCTTTAAAGTTTAGAAAAATAAAGACAAACCAAATGCTAACAAAAAATGCATTCAAAATAAGTACCTGATTACTATTATGTGGCTATAAATTGAATCTGAACAGTTTTTATACAGTTCTTGATCATGCACAATAAAAGGTTGCATGGTAATTATAACCTCTTGGGACTTGTACATGACAACCTGGCGCCATTGAAATCTTCCAACTATAACATAGTAGCAGAGATAGTTAAGCCGAAGTAAATGCTCAAATTAAGTCCTAGCATATGAGCCTAAGGCTAGGTCATGGGGCTATTTACATTGAGATCAACCTTTTTCATAATCACTTTGTTAGGAGCCCGTGTGATCCCTTGATTTTTTTTTTATATTATCCATATCATTATTAGAAGCCTCTGAATTATTTTCTCTTGGTGATTATAGCCAAATATCAACAACTCTCTGCATTTCTGTATTGCTTTTGTAGATTAGCTTTGCTCTTCTCCTTCTCTGTAATGGATCTTTAAAGTTTAAATCCTTTGTGTAATCAGCTGTGTGGCTCAAGGGGGAAATCCTCTTTAAATTGCCGAAAGGAGCCCAACCATATTACTAATCTTTTACTTAAAGGAGACGGATAGTGCTGAAGACATAGGACCACACCGACCTGAGACCAAGTGATGATCAAGACCAGATTGTTGGGAGACCAAGATAAAGACTTCTGGGGACAAAATTAGGCCCAGCAGAGAAGAGTACTGATGTTCAATGAATGTAGAAAACCCACCATAAGGACACACAAAGGGACTGTTCCAATAATGGTGTTTGGCAAAGGGTGTAAAGGTGAGGTTTGATGTTGCAGTTTTGGGGCAAAAAATATACAAAAAATAACAAGACCTTGATTTCAACCCCATTATCCTCAGGCAACTGATAGGTCTACATTCCTTTACAGTGAGCTGTTGTGTTTCTGGAATTGTCCTTCCTTAAATCATACCTTAGTGTCAATGCAGTTTTCAATTGGTAACCTTAAAAGACCCGATCGAGCTTCATTAAACTCAATAGATATCACAGAACTAGCTGTTGAGCAATACAATACTTCAGTGCAACACATACAGCTCTTTCCAAGCCAGGAGCCCCAATTTTCTGCTGTGTATGAAAATCATGTTCATCTTTAGAGCAGAGGAAGTAATCACAAAGCAAATTGCAGCTGAAAAAGAACAAAAAGGAAGTTTAGGGTTAGGAGGATGTAACGTTGTAACATTTTACTTGTCATATAGTCATTTAATCACTTTCAGGTGGATAGACAGTGGAGAGAACTTACTCGGAAACATTTAACGAAATTCAAAGAAAAAGTCATGACACTGTGGCCATGGGGTGATTGTACATAATTATAGTATTAGTAATCATTTTGGAACTCTTTTATGTTTAAGACCTTATGATTCTTGTGATCCACCCAGTCTGTTTACAACTGAATAATAGGCACTTACTGACTGTGGACTAAAAAATAAATGCTGAAGTTTTGGAACATAGAAACTTGAGAATCTCTTTTTATCCGGAGGGCTTTTTTAATTTGGATAATATTCTTTTCAAATTAAGTGAGTAGAATTACCGGCAGTAATTGACAAGCACCATCGTCTCACAGCAGGAGGGTCCTCTATTTGAATGGATTTTGGTATTTGTAGGGTCTTAAATCGGATGGACAAAAAGTTTTTAGAGTACATAATTAATTCCTCTATTTCTTAACACAGCCATAACACAGTGACGATGATCTGTGTGCTGTGGGGTCTTGTTATTATGAGTAAGAGCCACATGCAGGCAAGGCGAGTTTATTTTTAGAGCTCAATTTGTACACAAAACATTTCAAAGTGCTTCACACGACAGGAAAAAAAATCATTAAAATCACAAAGACATGATAGAAATCACAGTTTAAAAGAAAAGAGTGCAAAAAAGGCTTCATAGGCAGCTGTGGGTTTCCTTTCCGATAAGTACAATACTATAATTACATCCATAAAACATTAGATAAATAGATGAATATGCGAGGAACAGCTCCTGAATTGATGGGTGGATGAGGTGGGGTCAGAGTTTGTGTCAGTGTTAAATTACTTTTGGCCATTATATCTGTATTTGTGTTCAAATTGCTTAAGTTTTCAGTAAGAGATACCGACATATTAAATCAGTATTTTGTCTACATTTGACTTTTAAGGTTCGAGTATGCAGAATGCAGGACAGAGAAGGACTCGGTGTGGGTGGAGAAAATACCCACATTTCTATTCAAAGATCATCTGATACCGGGATGAAAACCAATATGCGGAACACACAAAATCAATATTTAGAATCAACATAAAAGTGAATAAATAAACATTTTAGTCACAAGAGACTATTATAAGCAGTTCATTTACATGCAAGGTCATGCAATACACTTAAGGAAAACGGGCTGCTTAACAGCGGGGAAATTAAATATTGATGGAGAAATGATATATAGAGCAAATGTTTATGTATTTCTTAATGCATTATTGTATTTTTTTATTTTTCATTTTAATGTCAAAGTCCTAAAACAACATACAGCTTAACCTGGTTTGTCTCCCACACGCTTGAATTCTGGGGTAAAAATGATAACTAACATAACTATTACAACACTTCCAGGAACAACACCATAGTTAGAATTCAATACACCGTCAAGACCAGCAGCCGGCAAAGCCCATTTCAATACAGCTCTTTTAAGAATAACTACAAATGGGCTGAACATTTATTGTGGAAAATATGAAATCTGAGCAGTATTAGACGGTGGTCTACAATAACATTCATTTCATTTCTTGGAGACTAAGAACCCAGTCTGACCCCATCCCTAAATCATGCACAGCCTTTGAGTTGAAGCCAGTGATCAATTACATTCATTCTTATTACCTCTCAGCAGTGGTAAGACTTTGAGGATTTTTAACACGTTGAAATTCATGTTCACGTCTATTTTTATTGACTAATTGCTTTTCTAGCTTTTCCTAAGATACAGTTTGAACCCTAGAGCAATAAATCAGAGATTAAAGGACTATAATGCACATGGCAATGTTTTTAATGATCTAAAGCCAGTTCAACTGACTCCTTACAGTAAATCCTTAAGATGTAATCAGTACAAGGGGAATTAGTCTTGTATAAGATACTGATAAGTAAAAATTAAGATAAGATAAGATAAGATATTCGCAATTGTGAATGGAAGTTTTAGGGTGAAGGGGTAAGAACAAGTCCCTCCATGTTTAATGTTCCATCGCAAAGGTAACACAGGTTAACTCAATGTGAGAAGAAGAACTGAGGAACCCAGCTGTGCATAAAGTAGAGCAATCACATAACACGAAGAAGCAATCACAGCAATGATTGGTGTTGGATTACATTGCCCTGAATGGTAATTGTAGGAATAGATGCACAAATGCTATTTTTTCTTATTTGGTTATTACATATTTGGCCCTCTCTTATAGTATCTGCTTGTCGTGGTATCTTGTTCTGTCACAGTGTGACACTCGTCTTAGGTTTAGTGCACATGGTTTCTAGTTCCTAAACTCCTCTGTTGCGTATGCTGTTGTCTTCATTTTGGACTTTCACCAATTTCCCATGCGTGTCCAAAATCAGTCCCTAAGTGCAAGATGGTGTATGGACAAACAATAAATAACCTTAGACTACAACTGAATCTGTTTCTACAAAGTGAAATAACGTATTAGTGTATTTACTTTACTTTAGTAGTCTTGGGACTTTAGTAGTCTGATCTACTTAAAAAACATTGTACTCCTCTTTGCATTTCTGTATTTTTTGACTGGAAGAATTTTAGGTAAGAATTTTAAGCAATTGTCAAACACCCTAACCATACAGCATGCCTCACTTATGATATGTAGTCTTCCTTCCTGTTCTTTCCCAAGAATCCTAATGTTTATGTACGTATTGACATCTCATACTTGTTAAATTTACAGAAACATTTGCTTCTCTACTTTGAAATCCTTTATTTTTTGTATTATTATTTCATTTTTAGATTTTATAACAATAAACATCAAACATAAAAACAGACCAAAGAGAGCACAGGGGACAAAACACTAAATCAGAACAGAAGACATCCAAATAAAATGAAGGTCAAGTTAACGTCTCGGTTGTTGCAAAGTCTGTCACTATTGTCAATTTTCAAATTTAATGTGATTTTTTTTCTATTTTCCATATGGCCATAATAATATCGGTCCAGTCTTTGATTATAGGTAAGCAGTTTGTGTCATCCAATTTTTTGGGAGGGCCTTTTTTTTTTTAGAGCAAGGATCAAGCACAGTCCTGCCTGTCAGTCATTCTAAATCTTGATGTTGGATCATCATACATTAAAAAGAGTCAATATTTCTCCGTGTCCAAATTATTACAGCTTTGTTCCATTCTTTTCTACAAGATTGAGTTTTTTTTTTTTTTTTTTTTTTAATAATAGTCCACATTGAGAATAAATATAGGTCTGTATGAGAAAAAGTCAAGTAGATTCATCCGCTCTTTAGGTATCAGGGATATGATGGCGTCCTTCCATCTCGGAGGAATCATCTATTTAAAGTACCCAGTTAAAAATTGTTACTCTTTTTTTAAAGCTTGATACCACTCTGAAGTGGTAAACTTCTTCAATCCCTTGATTGGACCCTGCATTTCCAAAACTGTTATTTCAGCTCCTAATTCTTTATTTTGCTCTTCAGTCATAACGGGCAAATTGAGGGTATCCAAAAAATTATTTATTTGATCATCTTTATTTTCTCGATAATCCCTCATTTGTCCAAGAGAGTTCAATTGTAGTAAAAGATTCATCCAAAAGTCATTCTCAATCTGCAGACCTAATCTGAGACTTCCTGATAATAACCTGTCTTGTCAATCCATTTGTTTGTCTAAGTTTGTGGCTTTTAGTTTTAATACTTTAGTGGTAGCGTTGGCTGGAGAAGTTTCACAATTGTAATTTTCATCCACATAAGTGTCATTAAGGGTCATTAAGCAGGCTGGCATTAAACCTTCAAAGTGTGTTCTATTAAAGACCGTATATGGATTAGAGGAATTGGTGTATTGACGAGGACTGGGTTCACCCCCATCCAGTTTGATACATCTAATGTGGGCTGAACACAAAGAATTCTTGTCCCCGCAATGGATTAAGGTTCCCTCAGAGTGATTTATAATGAGGTCTATAATATTACAATAGAAGGTGATGTCGCTCCCTGGTTGAGCATAAACTTTTAATAGAGTAAACACCTTTCCCTTAATAGCTCTTTTGTTCAGTGCAAATCTGCAATCTTTGTATTTTTGTTGCAAATGCTTCTCTTATTTCATAAACTATGTGTTACAACTCTTGCTTCAGTGGCGCAGAACACGAGAAGGTCATTCAGTGTGAGGCACCACAGAGTAACCTCCTGAAACATCTCCTTTAACCAAACGCAGACGAACCCTCAGATCTCTGGACTGATATGACAACTAGGTCATATTGAGCTCGAGAGTTATTATGGAACCAATATAGACTAATATTGTTATCCTTCAACAACGCTGGGAAAAGTGGCACAGAGAAAACTCACGCTGAGAAGAATGAGAAAATCTTTATGTCTCTATGCAAAGCCCTGAAGAAAATTGATATTTTTGCTCCTTGTGTTATAATTGTTAAGCGACTTATGTAATATCACATCATCTGTTTCACTTTATTTGAGCGGGTTTACTTATTTGTATTACCTTGGGATCTACAGTATTGTTAGTGTAGTGAGTCGGCATCAAGCACTCTACATTTAGCCAATCAAGTGTAGATGGAGGGCTCTGTCACCTTACCTGACCTCTCCCCTCTCAACGTCACATCTGCGGAACAAAATCCTCTACAATCCAGAAGTGTTTTCCCATAGAGCACAATGTAAAAACAAACTGCTCGTGTTCAGTTGACAGGGTCAATACAGTTTTCACGAACGTCACATTTTGTGTTGATTTTGTGTTCAGATAATTAACTCTCAGTTCAAAAACAAGGCAATTTAATCTCTAGCTTTGACTCGATCTATTTTGCCCTTCTCTGCTCTATCCAATATCCAATTCTCGCTCTGATTGGTCCCTGCGGTCATATAGTAGGCAAGTTTGCGCTTCTTGCGTGGGCTCGCTTGTTCAGTGGCCGGAGAGCTACCGGATGTAGCTTAGTAAAGGCTAAACTGGCGACACGCGCCAATGAATGTGGCCATTGAGTCAGAGCAGTGGCCATGTTCCATGACTGGGGCTTGAGTGCAGCAAGCTGAAGTTGTTGAAATTTTGAATTGAGTTGGACCATTAAACCTGCATCATCGGCGTATAGCCAGCAACCACGTTCACAACTAAGATGCTCTGTGGTTAAGTGTGGTCTGCCATTGTAATGTAACTGCTGCCTCATGAGCTAGGTTGAGGCTAAATGCTATTATCCAAGTGTGCTAATGCCAGGCTGACAACACCATATTGCTAGACAGGGTCAGGTGTCCATGGCGTGGCTGGTCAGGGGGGTCGTAGACTTTCTTTTATGTTTGTTGCCATAGCCGCACCAAATGGCAGATAAAGCCAGACTCACATGAAATTAAAATATTCCAATACGATTCTTCCAATCTTAATGAGAATGATTGAGCTTCAGAACTGCTACAAATGTGTAGTTGTTCATTACTGATAATTACAGGTTTTTTTTAGGATTTTAACGCCCGTAGGATTTATTAGACAGGACAGTGAAATGGGATGAGAGAGCAGGGAGGACATGCAGCAAATTGTTGGAGCAGGGACTTAAAGTCATGACGCTGTGGCCAGCTGCACAAAGCCTAGCATATGTGCTGCCGCCCTAACAACTAGACCATAGGGTAACACTGAAGCTTGTTTTCAAAGTAGGTCTGAACTGTCTGCTCATAAATATGGTCTGTGTTTTGGAGATGCAGAGGATAATCCATTAGACCATGACCAGGTAATGAAAGGTAATATCACATAAATGTCACTTAAGGCTGAAGAGGTTAGGTAATGTCATCTGTTCTGATTTATTCTTTATATAAACTTTTGGCTTGAGTTTCTTACGTTTTACACAATTTTTCTTTATCCTATTGCTCTCACTTTCACATTACAAACGTGTTAATTCTATCTTTTAATGGATTCCATGCCTCAATGTGGGTTTCCATCAAAGTGTGAAATCAGTTGAGTGCATGAAACTGTCTTCAGTAATTGCAACTATTTAACACAAACTATTGCAAGTACTTAAAATACATACAAAGAAATGCCAAGAAGAGACCAATAAAATCAAGTAGTGAGATGAAATGTGAGCTGCGCCCGGCTGAGGGACAGTGGTGTGGGAAGCTGAAAAGTTGAAACACTGTTGTTAGTCCATATTTATTAGCATGTTTTAACTTTTTCCCATAACACGTGACTCTGCGTCCTTTTTGTGTCAAATGTTCATCCCCCATTCATAAGTAAACCACTGAGGACAATTTCATCAGCTTTATTTATTTACCTCATCGTCAAAAGAAAGGTAAGTTAATAGTTAAGGCATATACCACAAAGCACATAGGTATCGTATTCTTTATTTAAGTTATTATTTTTGGTTTGGGGCCAGAAAGATGGAAATATTAATCAGCTTTAAAGTATACAACTACCCCAGACTGAAATATGAAATTGCAAGTCTATCCTCATGACCTTTAAATATTTTTCAGTAGAAATAATGGATATTAAAAAAACATTTCACACGTTGCAGCCAATTCATCCTACAACAGTAACAAATACTGCCACTACATAATTTAATACTACTATGACTACTACATCACTTCTAATGTTTTTATTACACATTACACGCTGTGCTAAGACTAACTCGTCTCCTCCGTTTGTCCACAGGTATGATCATAAAAGTTCTATTTTTGACTGAAACTTGGTTCAAAGTAAATACATGTGTAAATGCAGTATCAGAACAAACGTTAGCTGTCAGTGTTTTGTGAAAGTGAAATGTGTTTTTGTGTGTATCGTTCACGTGGTCTTAATTTTGCCACGAGTCTGCCATGTGCAGCGTTTAAAGCTTTATTTGGACAAATGAAACTTTTCCAGAGCTTGGTAAAATGCTGGTAGCATGCAAAATCAAACCATTTTGAGTGCAAGTGTCACAAACTGTTCATGTAGCATGTAGCCGCCATTTGCAGGCACTTGTTCTTTGATGTTGCCGACCAGTGTGTGTGTGTGTGTGTGTGTGTGTATGGTGTAAGAGAGATTTAGTTACCTGTATATTTATTTGCATATTATAATTTATTTATGATCTGTTATGTTGAGTCAATTTGGATATTCTTTTATCATCTTTTGCCAAATATGTGTTTGTTAATTTATTTATTGTCCTTTTATCATTTGATTAATTATTTATTCTCTGAGATAATTGAATGAGAATTAAACACGCTGTGCTAAGTCTCCTCCGTCTGTCCACAGCCACACCTTCTCCTTCTGGCTACACAGTCTTAACATTTAGCTGTGTACCGTTTGCTACCGCCCAGCTTACCCCTAGGGCTGGCTCCGGTAACATTAGCATACAGTTTTTGCTACTTAACTCTGAGGTACACCTTTCATTATTGTTCTACTACACCTACTAAACAAACCACGTTAAGTGGTCAAGCATACTGACAAGATCCTATTATTATACATGTTTCTTTTTGCATGTGGCTCTCACCTCTGGAGATCCTCAGCCTCAGTCTGATTCTCACAAACATTTATCTTCCTGCTCTTCTGTGCTGACCTTATTTTAGCAGCAGCCGTGCTCCCAGCAGCTCTCGGGCCAAACCAAACACATTGTACGCTTTATCTGATGCTTCTCTTATCACCGCTGTGAGCTCCTGCCACTACACACTGAAGCTGTGTCCATGAAACAGGCCTTGTTGCGCCCTTGTATTTTCCTAACCCTTCCGCCTTATTTCCCAAACATCTGTGGGGGGTCGTAGGTGATTCGGTACCGCGTCAGATTTAAATAGACAGTGGTCCAACTAAAATCATATTTTTTCTCTTGGCTAATAATCATGTCCATTCACTAACTTGTATAGGGTGGAGAACCAGCTTATGAATGAATGGGTTGGAGGTTTGAGATAAAATAGGTGTATATTGACAAGCAGACTCACTTTCAGTCAGTTTGCCCATGGGCAGTAGTCATCTCAAGTAGCTGTCCTTTGTGACTGAGGAGTAAATGGATAATGAAACCAATTGAGACACATAAACAAAGAGACAAAATACTTTTTTTGGTGTTGTTTTTCTGCAATTGTCCTGTTCAAATGGCACACTTAGATTTCTGAGATGAAAGGAGGCGGCTGATGGACTATGTACTATTAAGGAAAGGCTCCAGATGTAACCTTTGGTATTTTCCTGACAGTGAAAGCAGACCCACCTCACTGCCTCTGCCCTCGCTCTGACCTGCCTAAAACCGTTGTGTTTTGAAGTGCTGTCATTTTAACCTACATCTGCCAGTCTACGGGAGGCCGGTTCTACAGAGGAGAAACAAAAGAGCCCCTGCCCCACAGCACTGCACATACATAATAACTTTATAGAGACTGAAACAATATCAATTCAATCCAATGTAAAATCCCATACTTCTTTATTTCTGGGCTATGTGTTTTTATTGACCTAAAGCCAAAAAGTGGATTCAGATTAATTCACCAAAAACGTCATAAATGAGGTGGGTAATTTCATAGACACTTGTGCTGTAGGGTGTGGTGCACTGCTTCCACGACCTGTGCTGTCTGGCCAACACATGTCAAGGTCTGGCACTGAGACACTGACCACAGATTACTTTGGGAAAAACTCACAACTGGATACAGGCAAATTTTCTCACAATTATAGTAAAACAATTCACTATTTATTTCTTGTACGGTAAATTTTGAGCTCAAGTCTTCAAATTACTGATTCACATCTGGGGACAGAACAGCTGCTGCCAATGATCTACAACTGGTTCTTTACAAACGTTATGCATTTGTTCAATGGCAAAAATAACATTGGATATTGTTTTATCATTTGCAAACAATACCTTAGAAAATGTACAAACTAAAATCTGTCAATATGGGCAATAATCGAAGCTTCACTGCCTACAATTCCCACAACACCTGCTTTTCTCCATCAATATGTTGCTTTGCCTGGAATGTTCCACAGCAGTGGAGACAAGCACCAGGCCACAATTCTACATGTTTTTCAATGTATTTCTGAGCAATGAAAACACAAGATATATAAACACAAAAGTTAAATGCATTAATTTTAGCTTATATAAAACAGCTTATGCACATCAAGTACATCCTTGACCATAATTGTACACTCTATCACAAATCAAAGAATTACTTCTTTATTTCGGGAAGATTCATATCATTTTAAAAGTGATCTATGCTCAAATTTCTTTCAACAGTTAGTTGTCGATAAATTGCTGTGTAGACATATTATATAGAAAGCACACGTTTGCCAGGCTCCATGTGCAGCTGGCCGCAGTGTCGTGAGTTCGAATCCAACAATTTACTGCATGTCCTCCCTTCTCGCTCATCCGACATTTTACTCTTTCCTCTCCTGTCTAATAAAGCCTATGGGTAACAAAATCTTTTTTTTTTTTTTTAAAAAAGAAAAAAACAGTAAGAAAGAAAGAAAGAACTTTCTATGTATGGTCACGAAACATTTTCGTTTATAATCTAATAATCCTCATTACTCATGTGTTTAGCTGGAAGTGATTGGTAAAAGGTGATATGCCCAGAGAGCTGCAAGTTTGTCCTGATTAATGATGCTGTGAGGAACAGAGGCAAACGTAGGTCAACAGCTGAGAAAGGTCCTAGTGCTGTGGCTCTAACTATAATCATGTACCAGCACAAAATGCATTACATAACAATGTGCATCCCTAAAATATGTGATTTTAAGAACAAGCTTGTCCAATTAATGTCTGCAGCATATTGTCAAGAATGATGGAGCACTTGAAGATTTAAAAATGTTTTACCTAAAAATGTTGATGCAAAATGGAGCAGAATGTTATGCTTTCTTATCCTGGGAGCCTAAACATGAATTTGTTTATTTTTAAATATGATAAATTATATAAGTTATAGGCACATAAATAAAAAAATATTGATTTATTTTTAATTTTTGTATATAGATTTTTAACAGATAAATTCACCTCTACAAGGAGACACTATAAAAATATAGGAACTAGAATCACAAGTTGTCATTTTACCCAATCAAAACAGGAACACTTGCAATGCACCAAATGATGTGAAACAAAAACATATGCTATGGTCCTGTGGTCTCACCTTAAGCCCCTTGTGGTTGCCTTGGTAAATGTACTGGTTTGAAACAATAACAGCCGTTCTGTGTATGTTTACCAGATCTAAACCAGAGTGTGTACATGTGGTCATAAACACCGGATTCTGGCCTCTCTCACCCATTTTATCATGAAAACAGAGGTCAATCAAACAAAAATGTACCGATGTCTTCAGAGTATGTCAGAGTATGGAGACGTCCAATCTTGTGATTCAAACTAAAATTGAAAGAGCTGCTGCTCTTCGACGAGGGAATGGTTTCAGAGAGGATGACTCAACAAATGCTTTAAGGTCTCTTTAGCGTTTGATCAAGAATGAGTTGTTTGACACAAATGATGTTATTGTGTTAATTGTATTTTTTGTAATAGTGATTGGTGTGAATTTGACGAAACCGTTACCTGATTTAGTTTTGTTATTCAAATATGTCTTTTTTTGACACACAATAATCCAAACACACCCACATTTTCACATCGGGGTTTCTTGGAATTGTCCCTAAGTGACCTCGCTCCTCCGTCCAGCCTGATGTGCTCAGACTATGATCTTGACTGCTTGGTTTGATGGAGTAGGCCTGTTGTAGAAGTCAAGTTATCCCACCCACAGTGACTAACCTTGGCCCTGCCTTTGTGTGTGTGTGTGAGGGGAGCTGTGATGGTGCAAGAGCGTACACGAGTTACTCAAACACTGCCAATCCCTTTGTATTGTTTTGTTATGTGATGATAGTCAAATGAGCGCATATGGAGACTGCTTGTTTATCATGTTCTATTGTTTATGAGGCTGTTGCACTTGTATTTGTGATCGCAAATCAATTGTGAGATGTCAGTTTGTGTGTGGGGGGGTTTACAGCTATACTTCACAAGTTATATACAGTAATACAAACTATTACAGACAGACATTTTGATCATCTATTCTTTTAAGGGGGTGGAAATAAATACATTCATTGTTGCATGAAGACTCTCATTGGAAAAAAACATCTTTTTGCGTGTGATATGCGGCTATGCTTCAGTACGTTTTATAACTGTAGAGAATGGCAGCTGTTACGACACCCTTCATTTTGACATTTCCTTGCTTTACAATTGCCTAGACATTTAAAAGCGCAATGGACGATTTTTCTGCGATTTGAGAACGCATGCGCACACCCCCGTGCGGACTGATACAACACACACGTGCGTTTGTTTATTAGCGCGACGGAGCGCATCGCACGTTTCGTCTCCCGTAGATTTCAGTCCACTTCTGAGTCAGCTCGAACTGTCTTTCTCCGTCTTCATTTTGCCCCGTACACTGAGGGAACTATATTATGATAGATCAATGCGCTTAGACACGCGGAAATGTGGGACGAGCCACACGCGGCTGCAGGTGAGCGGTAGGTGAGTTCTATGATTGATACGTGGCAGGACTAATCGGCAGTCCACGCCACGAGGAAATAAGACTTAAATTTATGCCAAAAAAATCGTCTATTCAACCTTTAAGCTCTAGCATATTATGTCGGTGTAATTCCTCATTTATTCAGGAGTGTTCCATTGTAGAGAAATTACAACAGAGCCTGTTTCTATTCTTGCATATATGCAAGTTTTGACAAATTGCTGCATGTCTCTCCCTCCTCTTCACCTCATTCACTTGCTTCTCAACAAATGGTATTGTAGAGGTTATTTCTGAATAATTATGCTTCAGAACACTGCTGACAGAAACCAAGGGAAAACGTCTTCCAGTACAACTGTTTTCTATTCAGAGCCACACACTGAAATGATTTTTGTACAGAATGTAGATACAGTAACACATTGGCTCTTGTATCTCAATGAGTAATGCTATAGCCATTGTCCATTATGCAAGCTTTCTGCAAGAATTATGCTGACTATTAATATGGCTTGTAAAAAAAAAAAAAAAAACTTTTGTCCCAAACACATTCTGCCTGGATTACATTCCAACAATGTTCATATGATACAGTAAGCATTTCTTCAAAAATGCCTCACCTTCTTTAAAAAAAAAAAGAAGCTGAACAAAACCATTACCAATGTATAACTAAACCAGGACGACCAGTTTTGATTCTGGAATCAAAACATCTCTTGATACGGTTCAGAGTATGTTTGAGATTTATAATGGTCATTTTTTATAATGAGGTTTATAATGGTCATTTTTACAGGTAATTTTCATTTATTTATTTGGTCAGGACAGTGCATGTTAATTAACAAACATATTATGCATGCTGTATGGGCTAATTTCCATCCATTGACTGGATGGAAATTAGCCCATACAGGGCTAAATTAGTGGGGAAACAAAAATGGCCAGAGGAAAGAGAACAGTCAAACTCCCCACAGAATTTGCATGGATTCAAAGTGATCTGTCCAGTTGTTAGCAAGAGCGCTAACAACTGTGCCATATTTAACTTTTACTTGTAGATAACAATGGTGGTATCATTAGGGTGACCACATATCGCTCTTTTGGTCATCACTCATTATTAGGCCCGAGCGCCACAAGCTGGCGAGAGGCCTATTAATCTCGTAAGGCCGTGCGAAGCACGGCTGCGAAAGTGCGCACGTAGTGCGCACGAAATCGAGCGCGAAGCGCTCGCCCACTTCCAAACACTCACTAACGCACTCCTTCACTCATGCACGCCCCGTGCATACTAATTAGTAGTAGGAAAATGGAACATTACCGTTGTAAACGGGCGAAGCCCGTGCAAAAGTGCGCACTAAACGAGCACTTTACATTGAGATGACGACCGCGAAGCGGTCGTCATCTCCATATAAAGCACTCATTTGCGCTAAGTAGCTCACGAATACGTTCCCCATCTCTTGCATGTTCCGTGCATATAAGCATGTAATGCAAAAATTGAACATTATTACTGTATAGAGGGCCAAAAACACAAAGTGGGCGGAGCCCACTCAAAATTAACGAAAGTACCCGTCAGTGACCAGGGACCCACACCATGAGGTAGGAAAGCGCGAGCGCTTTCCGAAAATGTATAGTTTATGATATTTGAAAAATGGGAAACATTGTTTTCACATCGGAATATTATTCTTTCTTTCTTTCTTCTTCTTCTTCTCGGGACCAACCCCCCTATTTTTCACCCAGTGAACATTGACGAAAAGTCACAAAAATGTTCACACCTCTAAAAATCGTGCCTCTCTACATTCTGGCTATTTCCCTTTTCTAAAATAAAAAAAATTGGCGCGTCAGCGCCCCCAAATGTACCAAAAATGCATTGAGAGATGGGAAATGACCCAAAAAAAATCTGATCGTAGAATCATGAAATTTGGCGCAGAGGTAGATGGTGACAAGAGAAGTAAAAAATATTATTACGGCAACGCCGTCCGCCCACCCAAATGTCGGCCATATTGCTTCAAAAATGGCTAAACATGACTTCGGAGTTTTTCCAAACGTCGTACTTTTACGAACTCCTCCCAGGGCGTTGGCCCTAAAAAGCTGAAATTTGGTGAAAATGCTACTGAGGAGTGGGACATCAAAAGTTATCCAAATTACATTGATACCTCTCACGGTCTCTGTGCGGCGAAGCCGCAAACTGTAGCTAGAATTTCAGAAATCTCCCATATTTAAAATTTCTGCCGTTTGCGCAGATAAAGTCCGAATTGCGTCAAATTAGAATCAGTTGTTAAACTCTTTGCCCTAAACCTACTTGAAGTGAAATAAATTCATTTGGCGCCACAGCGCCCCCTACAGATTTTATATGGAGGTTAAATGTTTAGTTTTGCGAAATTATATGAAATTTGACACACAACTCAATTTTAGCATCCCCATCAAAAAAGTCAATGAGACCCATGTCATAATTGTTATGGCGTTGCCCAACGATGACCGAAACCTTTCATGTTATTCCAATGGGGAAATCGCCAGAACATGTTTACACTTTAGACTTTCACAAACTCCTCCCAGGGCGTCAGCCCTATTAACCTGAAATTTGGTGGGACTCATCTTCAGGGGTGGACCATCAAAAGTTATCCACATTTTCATTCAAAGAGTCACGGTGTCTGTGCGGCAAAGCCGCACATTTTGCCAAGAATTCAAAATAAAATAGCTTTTTGATGGTAAAACAAAGGGGAGAAGATGTGACAGCGTCACAGATTCAGCAGTAGGCGTAATAAAAGGACAATTGGGGCGCGTTAGCGCCCCCTCCTCTTGCGGCGTGGCGGCGGTGTGGCGGCGGCGTGGCGAGGGCCGATCATTGCCGCTTGCGGCTATATTTTAGATAATATTTATAATATCCCACTTTTCCCCTGCTTTTGGATGTACATGGCTTTCAGAGTTGTATTACTTGTGTTTGGTGTTATTATCTTCTTTGAGCTTAAACTTGAGTCCATTCCTCCTTTTCCTGTCAGAGTCAACATGTTATTCTTTTTACAATTTGAGGTGGTCACCCTAAGCACCATTCCTTGACGCTGATCACATATCCCCACCCATCATGAACTAAACACAGGTTAACTGCACAACGTAATGGAAAAGTAGCTGCTATTAAATTCAATAATTAGCTGCTTGATTAAGTCATAATGGAACACTGCACGTGCAGTATCAACCAGCTGTGACAGCTGTGAGGGTTTGCTTTTCAAAAGGTTTATAACTTATGAAGGTGAACCTTAAACTGGCTCAGGCCAAATTGATGTGTATCACACTGAATTAAGATCTACACATTTATCAATCTGGTTCTCACGGAGAGCAGTTTGGAAAAGGCATAATGAATATTTTAATCTGATTGGTTAAAACATCACAACAATCGGAACAAGTCGAGAAATCAAACACTTGTTAAATCCATTCAAAGAAAAGCACAGACTTCTCCCCTTCAAATACACAAAGCGCTTCTATGTTCACATTTAAAAAACAAACCTCTGTAAATCTGCTAAAATAGGCCAAAGTACATCTGTCGGTGTTGCCATGTTTGTTAAGTTTCGTGCTTTTAATTACGCCCAAACTACGATGTGCACAATGTGATGGGTCCACCACTCAGCAGCCGGGCTCAAACCTAACAGCACGAGCCTGACTAGATGGATTCTGTGAGACAAATATTACGATAATTCATCTGGCTGGCCAGGCTTGGTGAACCTGCCATAAGTAATGATGTATTTGTTCAGATTGGTCTGTCTCCTTGAGCGCGCTTCTGACACATTCCCAGCTGTATCACAGTGTTACCTGCTGTTACAGCTGCTTGTGTGAGGAATTACCTCGACATATGCTCTTTTACAAGATGTGGCTGTGTCAGCAATGGGGCAAGTTCAGTGCTAATGTTAACAAGGAAAACAAAAACAGTTATCCTAAGTTGCTCAGAGACTACAGGTGGAAATTTGCATGTTTTGCTAAAACAAGTCATCGTTCCTATTTTGGTCAATGTAACATTAAACACCCTATACAGATAAAACATGCCATACAATTTCATGAGCACACTCAATTTACGGTACACTGATCAAGATATTTCCTGATACGAATATTAGTCTCAAACTTTTAATACTGTATTTGACTAAAAATCCTTACATTACAGTTGTGGTATTGCTTTAAAGTAAACCCCAGTTTTCACACCACATCATTTACTTTATGACCTCCCTGTTGGAGCCATGCCCGGTCAAAACAGTCAGAAAGCTTTTCCATATTTATACAGAGCTGGTACAAAACTGTTGGCGCAATGAAAGACAAGCATAAAACAGTGTACAACGCCTAAAGTCATAGTTACATAGTTAGCATAAATACATTGATCAAACAGCCCCATTACATTTGTGTAAACAATGCACTGAAACTGTTCCAGACTGAACCAACTAGAAGATCTGAAAGGACATTTTGTCTATGACTGATCGCTCTTACTCTCTCTTCCCAGAGTTGTTGTCTGCATATGTGTGGCCTCAACTGCCGTCAGGGCACAAAATAATGTCCATAAACTGTGCAAATGGGGGACCTATTGCTACCAAGTCCTAGCTTTACCACTTAAACAATTATTATAGGGCCTCAGGTGTACACAATAGAACAACCATCTTTAGATTAGAGGGCTGATTCACTGGCTCATTTCCCCGTGAAACAACCACTTAATTCGAACTGCAAGAGTTTCATTTAACTTTTCCACAAGTCCCAGTGCTCTATTGTCTATTGCCACCACAGCCATTTGGCATGAAAGCACGCTGCTTGTGTCTGGCTGTCTGTGCAGTGTCCAGGTGTGAAGGAGGAGAAGCGGATGACCTCAGGAAATCCCTGCTGACAGCACCAACCAAAAGGTGTTTACTGAGGGTCTGCCTGTCTGGGTGGGTGGCACTCCAATTCGCTGCTGTCCTTTAAAAAAAGAGCCCTGAGCTGATTGGTTGACTAGAGGGGTCAGTGTTGATGTTTGTAGACTGTCAATCAAACTGTGAGAGCAAGTGAGAGAGAGGATGAGACTGGCTTTATCCCTGCTGCTGCATTAACAAGGCTGAAACAACAGGATCACCCAAACGTTTTCCTCTGCCCCGGCTATTTACAGCACTGCTCCGGGGCCTCAGACTTTATCTTAGGGTCTAGTTCAAACGGAGAGACCCTGCACGACTGGAAAAGTATAGATAAGGTCTTTTTACTCTTTTAGACTCAACAGCAACCTTATTTTTGCAGGTTTATAATAGAAACAATCGTAAATCATTACTATTTAATTGTATAATATTTAAATGTGAACAGAATGTAATTACTCATGGAAGACACGTGTATCATTTGTCTTCATTTATTGAATAATCCTAACCCTATTACCATGGTATTACTGTGCTGTAAAGTACAATCCAAACATTCGATTAGTGTATGATTAAATATCTAACGAAGAGGGATGGATCAGAAACCCCATCATTCTGACAAAACCAGAAGCCATACATCTTTTAACATAAATTGTCTGGTAATCCCTTTATTCTGATTAGTAAGAGTATTTCTCCGTTGCTCCTGTCTGTCTTCAGGGAAAGCAGAATGACGTTTCTAAGATTTTAACAATAACAGATCTAGTTTCTCATGCTGGACTCGTGTACTAAATTGACAAAATGAAAATGATCTTTTCTGCTTTGCTTTTCACTGCAGCTGCCAAGTTGATAAATACTGAACACTGTGAAATGATGCCATTATGTTTGAAGAGTGACATTGACCTATTCCGTTCACACATGCTTTCAGCACAGAAAGACGTTGTGCAATGGGTAAGAGAGTGCGTAGTAACCTAATTCAACTGCGTACAACTTACTAATGAACATACCACCTTTAATGCCCAATCTCGTTTATCTCAGTCGCTAAATATGTTGGGCCTGGTAAGTTCTGGTGTGGGAAACTGCTGGGAATACCAAGTACCTGGAAACTAGAAACATCTGACAATGTTCAAATCCAAGTTAAAAACTGTTATGTTTAGCTGTGCATATGACTGAAATACTTTTCTGTGCACTCTTCTCTTTTATGTCTTGAACTGTTTTGTGATTTCATGTCTTTGTGATTTTAATGCATTTCCCCCGTTGTGTGAATAAACCAATAAACCTTTTTCTGATTCTGATTCTGATTCCATCCCAGTCCATAATGTGGTTCTTTCCACAAGATAAATTAGGATGGAGCACAATCATAGGTGGAGGCCTCACATCTGTCATTACTAGGTTTATACTGGATGATCATTAAAATAATCTATAAAATTCTCATTTAAAATAACCATCTGATTCCTTTCGTTTGGGTATATGTATATTCAGATATTACAAATTAGTTTTTCCAGGTAAATTTGGAAGATGGCTGTCAATGATAGCAAGCAAAACAAGTTTATTGATACCATCAATTTAAAAAAAAATACATACACATTTAAAAAAATAATAATAATAAATCCTTCAGTGTAAATATGGCATAATGTGGTGTTTGGATAGGAGCACGTCTGTTCTTACATGCTCCTTAATGAGGGAGAACTCCAGTCTGCAGCACAGCCCAAACCAGTCTCCTTCTTGAAGCTGCTGATTGAGCTTTGTTTCCTCAACATTTGTTATTCTTGTTGTATTATGTAATCAAAAATGTCATCACGCTCATCATTTGGGTCCCTACTCAGTAAGAAGCCTTATGTTTTTGATAATAACTTCAGAAAAACCTTTACCAATAAAGGTTTTGTAACATACACCATGGCATTTAAACAGGTTTCAACATAGTTTGGACGACTGCATCACATTATCTGATCATCCATGGTCATCCAGCAACTGCAGGGTTCACATGCACAAACACGGTCTTTTCGCCATGAACCCCACGGTGAGATGATGTAGTATCTCACAGCTTGTCAACTTCACAGGTTTCCTAATGAAATACCAGCTAGGAGCACCTTTGAAAAGTGATATAGGTCTGACAGCTTTCCTTGCATTCCAACAGTAGTGGGATTGTGTGCATCTTGGCAATTGTGTGTTATTTTGTATATCATTATCCAATTGAAAAAGACTCAGGTACGCATGAGTCGCATGTACATGAGCAAAATGAATAAAATAATTATATTTGAACTTGACATAATAATTCAGTTTGGAGCAGCTTTCAAAAGAAGAGCAAAAAACTGTTGGCAACTGGCAAAACGATGATTTATTCACTTCAATGTGTTATAGTTCATTAGCTGAACACTCTAAATTGCTCTGGTTGGGACAGATCTCCAGCAGATGTTGAAAGTATCATTAACTGCGCAGCTGTCCGAATCTTTTATGAGCTGAAATCAGCTCAGCCTTGTGTCCAACAAGAATACAAAAGTGTAACTAAAGCAATGTTGTGTAGTTGTAACTGATGCACTTGGGTGAAACCGACATGTTGTTGGATCCAATTAGTGGTAAATGTACTTTTTCCAGATCTGTGTCTTACAATTACCTGTAAACTCATTATAATTGTTCTTCTTTTGAAGTAATCTCTACATTTTTATACGACAAAATGTCTTACTTTAAGTGGTCAAATTTGTTTCACTCTTTTGATCTTGTAACAAACTAAACAGATTCTGCCACTATATAAAAATACAATGCTTTTTCTTTTTAATGTATCTGTTTTGTTTAAAAAATAAAAACAAGTAGAAAAAGACAAGATACATTGGGATATTTTGAG
Organism: Eucyclogobius newberryi; assembly: GCF_026437365.1. Taxonomy (NCBI): domain Eukaryota; kingdom Metazoa; phylum Chordata; class Actinopteri; order Gobiiformes; family Gobiidae; genus Eucyclogobius; species Eucyclogobius newberryi. The sequence goes on along the minus strand of NW_027315945.1, from coordinate 21,629,019 downwards.
TTGTTCTCGTCTTGGTAAGCAATGTCTTCAAACCTGTGTCGCGGAACATGAGGGAATACCGCGTCATTACATCACCAGCAGATTCCTCTCCTCTTCCAGCAAAAAAAAACAAAAACCCATGAATCTAAAGAAACATACACAGTGTTGTGTTTTTTGGCAAATGGGGAGTTCTCAGTGAAATTCCCTGACTCAACTTTGGCTGAGGTCCCAGAAACATATAGCAGACATGTCGAAGGAGCAGGGGACCAAGAGGAGGGAGCAGAGCCTCTATAGAAGTAGGTTAAAGGGAAATGCAATTGTGGCAGTGGCCCTCATAACCCCTGACAGCCTATGGCCTGTGACCTGGGCCTTTAAAAGGAGGCTTCCTCACCTGCGCTGGCCCTTCTCGCCTCTGACGTCACCCTCCACCTGGGAGCAATGCAAGCGGCACGAGGACCGGAGCATTCGTTCTGATCGCCCCAAAAACACCCCAAAGTTTAGGCTTAAAGCCAGCGATCACACCAGCGTGTTAACCAGGTTGGTTTGCGCATCGTGCGCTCACCAAACCCTGCTCAAACCTTGTATGACTCGTGCCGCACGCTCCCCAGGTTTAACGCCCCGGTAAGCTGTCTCTTCCATAGATTTATATTGTAATCAAACTCGCTCTAATTTAGCACTGTTTGTAGTGCGTGACGTCACGTGCAGGCTTTGTGCGCCGGGATTCCTCCCAGCCGCGGCGCGCATAGTGCACAGATTCGAGCACCGGTATGTATCTCTTTTCCTCTCTCCCTCGCTTGTTGCGCACGGTTCTGGACATCCATCTGAGAGTTAATTTCCCAAACTATTGTACCTTTATAGGATTGGTAACCCCGCGGGTCTCTCCTCCGACCCCAAACCCAGAACTTCCCTCCAAGTGCCCTTGGTGGGTTTGGGCACGTTCGCACCGGCCCCATTCTACACTGTAACATACCAACGTTTGGAGTTTTTGAGTGTCGGCTCTGGCCCCCAGCTGGACTGTGGGACTGTACCGGGTCTCAGGCCTGCTGCTAAGGACCAGCGCCACCTCCTGGTAGGGTAATTGCGCTAAGGGACTTTTACTTTTGTTATTTCTGTGAATTGTTTAAATGTGTCTACTGTTTTAGAGGTGTGAATGTGTGAATGAGAGTAGTAGTAGTTTTATTATTAAAAATACAAATGTTTTATTTATTCTGTCTTTAGATTTAATAAATTGTGAACTGTTTTCCTATATCTGAGTCTCCTGGTCCACTCAAAGAATTTGCGCTTGCCTTACTTGTGTATGTGTCCCTGGCACCAATCCAGGGTGGCGTTGTTGGAAACTAATACAGTCAATAATTATTCATTTAACCCATAAATTGGAATTCATGTGGAAGACATCCACCTAAACATCATATCCCTATCGTAGCCACGACACAATGTTACAAATGAGTTTGACTACAGCTGTATTGTAGTGGCAGTGGTAAGAGACCAGATTGTGAGTCTGTCTGTATTTTAAAGCAGCAAGAGATAGTGCCACTTGGAGTCACAAATGTCTGTGATGCAATAAATTAGAATTAAAAAATTGACATTTATAGTCTCTTTGGAACGTTTCAGATGAGCAATTGCCTGTATAATGGCATTGTAAGCAATGACAGAGTTTACACAGATATACACTTGAGAAAAGAACAATGTGCAAATGCCAAGAAAGATGTAAATGATTCATCAGAGATCTGTAATATGTCAGTAGCATTGAAGTTACAGTAGATTAATTCATGGTTTAGATTTAGTGATTGGGTGGAGCTGATGTGGCAATTTTTTTGTATTTTTGAACAAGGAGCCAGAGTTTAGACTGGCATTCGTTTTAGAGGTGTGCAAATTTTCCGGACTTTTTGTGAGTGTTCACTGGGTGTAAAACAGGGTTTTGTCTGAGATGAAGAAAAAACGAAAGAATAATATTCCAATGCAAAGTCAGTGGTTTTTGAGTGAGATCCACCCACTGTGTGATATTGGCCCTCAAAACAGTAATAAAAAATATTTTCTTGCATTGCATGTTTATATGCACGGAACATGCATGAGGACCCCCGCAGTTCGCCTACAGAGCCAACAGGTCTGTAGATGATGCCATCAACCTGACACTCCACCTCATCCTGCAGCATCTGGACTCCCCGGGGAATCAATGCCTGGATCCTGTTTGTGGACTTCAGCTCTGCATTCAACACCATCCTCCCTGCTCTGACGAGCAGGTCGAATCACAGCCGACCCTTTTCACCCTGGAAATGGACTATTTGAGCCACTGCCCTCAGGAGGCCACAGGCCATCCAGACCAGAACCTCCCGCCACGAGAACAGTTTTTTCCCTTTGTCATTGGACTTATGAACACTTAACACCTGCCACTTTAACAATTACTCAACCAATACTATTCACACACTGTTCACTTCACTATTTCTGACCCTTTTTTTTTTGTGTGTAAATTTTTGTGTACATACTGAGACCAAGTTTATTTTTACTTCACTTACAAGTAAAGTCTTAATTTATGTATGCCTTGTTTGATTTTAAAGATGTTGAAATTAATATTATATTATTCATTGTTTTATGTTCCTATATGTGAACTTTGTTCAATGACAATGCAATAAACCTTTTTCTGATTTTGATTCTGATGAGTTGGAAGGCATTAGCGAGCAACTTTACAAGGGGGTTGTGGTCGTCATCCCCATGTAAAGCGTTCGCACGGGCTTTGCCCGTTTATGATGTTTGATTTTCCCACTAATTATTTTATGCAAACTTTCACAGCCATGCTTAGCATGACCTTATGGAACTAATATGCCTCTCGCCAGCTTGTGGCACTCAGGCCTAATAATAATAATAATAATAAATATAGCGGCAATGATCCGCCCTCGCCACGCCGCCGCCACGACGCAAGAGGAGGGGGCGCTAACGCGCCCCAATTGTCCTTTTATTACGCCTACTGCTGAATCTGTGACGCTGTCACATCTTCTCTCCTTTGTTTTACCGTCAAAAAGCTATTTTATTTTGAATTCTTGGCAAAATGTGTGGCTTTGCCGCACAGACACCGTGATTCTTTGAATAAAAATGTGAATAACTTTTGATGGTCCACCCCTGAAGATGAGTCTCACCAAATTTCAGGTTAATAGGGCTGACGCCCTAAGAGGAGTTTGTGAAAGTCTAAAGTGTAAACATGTTCTGGCGATTTCCCCATTGGAATAACATTGGAGGTTTTGGTCATCGCTACGGCAAAGCCATAACAATTATGACATGGGTCTCATTGACTTTTTTGATGGAGATGCCAAAATTGAGTTGTGTGTCAAATTTCATAAAATTTCGCAAAACTAAACATTTAACCTCCATATAAAATCTGTAGGGGGCGCTGTGGTGCCAAATTCATTTATTTCACTTCAAGTACGTTTAGCGCAAAGAGTTTAACAACTGATTCTAATTTGACGCAATTCAGACTTTATCTGCGCAAACGGCAGAAATGTTAAATTTGGGAGATTTCTGAAATTCTAGCTAAAGTTTGCGGCTTCGCCGCACAGAGACCGTGAGAGGTATCAATGTAATTTGGATAACTTTTGATGTCCCACTCCTCAGTAGCATTTTCACCAAATTTCAGCTTTTTAGAGCCAACGCCCTGGGAGGAGTTCGTAAAAGTACGACGTTTGGAAAAACTCGAGTCATGCTTAGCCATTTTTGAACCAATATGGCCGACATTTGGTTGGGTGGACGGCGTTGCCTTAATATTTTTTACTTCTCTTGTCACCATCTACCTCTGCGCCAAATTTCATGATTCTACGATCAGATTTTTTTTGGGTCATTTCCTATCTCTCAATGCATTTTTGGTACATTTGGGGGCGCTGACGCGCCAATTCTTTTTATTTTAGAAAAGGGAAATAGCCAGAATGTAGAGAGGCACATTTTTTAGAGGTGTGCAAATTTTTGTGACTTTTCGTCGAGGAGGAGGATCCCAATGTAAAGTGGTCGTTTAGTGCGCACTTTTGCACGGGCTTCGGCCGTTTACAACGGTAATGTTCCATTTTCCTACTACTAATTAGTATGCACGGGGCGTGCATGAGTGAAGGAGTGCGTTAGTGAGTGTTTGGAAGTGGGCGAGCGCTTCGCGCTCGATTTCGTGCGCACTACGTGCGCACTTTCGCAGCCGTGCTTCGCACGGCCTTACGAGATTAATAGGCCTCTCGCCAGCTTGTGGCGCTCGGCCCTAATAATCATCATCGTCATCATCGTCATCACCATAATCATAATCATCAAATAAATATATGGTAATAAAAATAAAGGTGTAAAGGTATATAACATAATACAATTTATTATGGGATTGGTCTGGATTTTTATCTAAACTAAATAGTAACTAAAATGTTGTAGGAGTTTCCTCTATTTCCTACTAAATTCCTATCACAATGTCTTTGAGGCATATCATATTAATGCTTGCATTTGAATATGGTTCCCTTATTTTATCTAAACAAATACAATCTATTTGTAAAAACAACACTGAAGAGCAGGGCTGAACAGGACCAGATGTTATAAATGAAGCATATGGAAGTACCAATTTTGAACAAGGATAGTGTTGATCTTTATGAGTGCCTTTTCATCCAGGTAAACAGACACCTAATTCTTCTTTGGTTCACATAATTTGCAGTTTACTTTTCTAATATGCAGACCGTCTGATTTATGCCCGGAGTCCGGGGTCTGGACTTGGATTTGAACCAGGATCATGTTGGACTGGAGTTATGTCTTGCACACAATGTTTTCTCTTCTCAGTGTCACTCTTTCCATACGTTTCCCAAGTGACAAATATATTATAAACTGTATGTAAACTATAAATATATATGTGGTGAAGTGAATGTTGAATATGCAGCAGGACAAATCCAGCTAATCTACAGTATTTAGTGTGAGTTATTGCAAAGATTAACCCTATTTAGCAACTATTACCGGTACTCAGAAGTCAAATGTTGATTTTATTGACGTTCAAGGCACTCAATCATTGTTTGTTTCAAGACCCTCACAAAACTTCAAGCAACATGCTTTTTGAAATATTATTTCTCGTAGTTAATTTGAAGTGTGAGATGAAAGACAAAAACCCTCACACAACACATTGCTCCTGTGGCAAACTCATCAGCGTGTGAGATGAGCCTGTAAAGATGAGTCCGCAAACTTGAGCAGAAGATGAATGTAGAGCTGAAGTTCACAAACAGTGGAGGGACAAGTTGATGACATTGTCTACCGACCTTTTGGCTCTGTAGGAAAACTGTAAGGTGTTCAAGGAGGCATGGACTTGAGGTGGGCAAAACCAGGTACTACAAATGTTTCACACTTTTACAGACAATGGTCACAAACGAGCTATAGCATCACTAGGATGGGTGGTCTGCAATATTTTTTATCAAGTTCGGTGACAGTGTGGAAATCAACACAGAACAAAATACATCTAATACACATTTTGGGACAATCACTGATACAAAATACAGATGAAAATAAATCATTACCTGTCTGCACAATAGGGAACTCCCTCACCTTATTCGTCAGTCACCCAATGAAGGTTGATACAAATCTCTCACTAACATTCTGTAAAGGTGTGAATAGCATTATCAAAAAACACACAGTGATGACAACATTTTTAGTCTGTTGCCTGGGATTAAAAAAACAAATGCTGCCAAGTTTGATAATTTTTCAGTATAAAAATGTGGTTGTGTCAATTGTCCTTGTGATCTGCTGCAGCAGTGGGGGAGCAGTGCTAAAGGGAAAAGTGTGTGAGCGCGTTGGTGGTAGCAAACAGATGTCAGTGCAGGGGGTAATACTGAGTCCAAATTGAGCACCCCCAGGAACAATAGTTGCTCACAGACAGCACTGGGGGTTGAAGAATGAAAGACAAGTATGAATGTGTTAAAGGAGAGAGAGGGAAATGGTTTGAAGAGATCACAAGAAAGCAATCTGATTTAGGGCAAAGGTCAGTGTTAATCCAAACGAGGCACTTAAAAGGTTGGAGTTCCAAGCGCAAAATCCCATTTATTTACCAAAACAATTCCACAACAAGCTTCTTTGTTTAATGTAAAATGCTTTTATTAGATTTGAATTTTATAACCTTTCTTATAACCATTTTTTACATGGTGAGAATGCAAATTATTTGGCAAAGGCTTTCAATTTATTATTTCTCTCTGCAATTTCAAGTATTTATGCACAATGTAGAAAAAGATCATCTGGACTCTGTATCCAGATGACTACAACTGAATCTTTTTCTACAGTGGAACACTCCCGGACGAATGAGGGATTACACCATTTGTGCACAATGCATTTTTGTTTTTAGTTGTGAAAGTATTTTCCCCTTTGTTCAAGCAGATGCAGTGCTTATAAATGAGAAAGAAATACAGCTTTCAAGAAAAATGTGGTGCCATTTCCCATTGGTGTCTTCACTCACTCAGGGGGTAAGTATTGCTGGAAACGGTTAGTCACATTAGGACAGTTCTGGCTGTCAGCTTGTTTGACGTGAATTTTTGCCAAAACTCAAAAGAAAATGTGTCAACCCTACATTCCAGCTGACCATGGTGTCTATGAGAGCCTTCATGGAAAAGCGTATCATCCACAACTAAATTGCATTAAAATATATGTTCCTTATAGCGCTGTCTTCAGGCCACTCATGCAATTGAATCAAAGGTAGGTAAAAGGTATCAAGAATTAAAGACTAAAGTTACTATATAACGCTCTGTTATAATGTAGAATGCTTCTGAAACAGTTAGATGTCCCTCAGACCCTCAAGATAATCTACAACGCTGGTTAAAAACAGGTACAATTTATTTATTATCCATTAGGAACATGAACAGCTAGATATTACACAGATTACAATTGACAGATTGGAGTAGTTCAATAGACTTAACTAACTGATAATCCTTTCAGTGCAGTGAGCTCTTCCCTTCAGACAGGTATAAGGCAGTGACTCACCAGTTCTGTGTCAGAGGAACTCCTAAACCTGTTGTCCTGAATCCCATTTTCTTTTGCCATCTAAAAAAATGCTTATTTCAGTATTTGTTAAATATCAATGTAATTTAAGACCGGGCTTAAAACATTCCTCTTGTATCTTAGAGTCAGGCCAGTTAGGAACAGAAATATAACCTACAGTTTCCCAGCTACTCTCCCCCCAGGAGAAACTGGGGGAAGTATGGCAGCTTGATAACTATCCTCCAGTGCCACCTCCTACATTCCCATAAACAACATTTCATATTTAGTTCACCTGTAGTCTGTTCACAGCAGGTTCTGCTTCAGACACTGCGGATGCTGACCTGTAGATCTAGATGCTCCTCAACTGCCTGGAGGAACGCTCTCTACTTTGGATGAACAGCTTTTCATCTGCCTAGATGAAGTGCCTTACTAGACGAACCAGCCCATCTCTTCCTGAGTGGTTCTGTCTCCACAGTCTATCTGCAAATGGAACTATCTGCAGCCTGTTCGTCTGTGGGAGTAGGATCTCTTCACCGTTGTTGTTGTTGTTGTTGTTGTTGTTGAATCTACTTTTCTCTGTTGCCCTTCGAGGAAACTGTTGTTGTGATTTTGGGTGTTACAAAAATTATAATCAAAGAGACATACTAAAATATTGTTCGCAAACTCCTTGGTGGCAGGGCTCCGGGGGTGGATGAGATCCGCCCTGAGTACCTAAAGTATCTGGATGTTGCAGGACTGTCTTGGTTGACACGTCTCTGCAACATCGCGTGGTGTTCGGGGACCGTGCCTCTGGACTGGCAGACCGGGGTGGTGGTCCCTCTGTTCAAGAAGGGGGACCGGCGGGTGTGTTCCAACTACAGAGGGATCACACTCCTCAGCCTCCCGGGTAAGGTCTATTCCAAGGTACTGGAGAGGAGAATCCGATCGATAGTCGAACCTCGGATTCAGGAGGAGCAGAGTGGTTTTCGTCCCGGTTGTGGAACACTGGACCACCTCTATACTCTCCATCGGGTGCTCGAGGGTTCATGGGAGTTTGCCCAACCAGTCCACATGTGCTTTGGGGATCTGGAGAAGGCTTTCGACCGTGTCCCTCAGGGTGTCCTTTGGGGGGTGCTCCGGGAGTACGGGGTCCGGGGCCCTTTGCTCAGGGCTGTCCGGTCCCTGTATGACCGGAGCAGGAGCTGTGTCCGCATTGCCAGCAGTAAGTCAGACCTGTTCCCAGTGCATGTTGGACTCCGCCAGGGCTGCCCTTTGTCACCGGTTCTGTTCATAATTTTTGTGGACAGAATTTCTAGGCGCAGTTAGGGGTCGGAGGGTGTCCGGTTTGGGGACCACAGGATTCCATCTCTGCTGTTTGCAGACGATGTTGTCCTGATGGCTCCATCAAACCCGGACCTGCAACATGCACTGGGACGGTTTGCAGCCGAGTGTGAAGCGGCTGGGATGAGAATCAGCACCTCCAAATCCGAGGCCATGGTGGCTTGCCCTCTCCAGGTGGTGGGGAGTCCTTGCCCCAAGTGGAGGAGTTCAAGTATATCGGGGTCTTGTTCACGAGTGAGGGAAGGATGGAGTGTGAGATCGACAGGCGGATCGGTGCAGCGGCTGCAGTGATGCAGTCGCTGCATCGGACCGTTGTGGTAAAGAGGGGGCTGAGCCGAAAGGCAAAGCTCTCTATTTACCGGTCGGTCTACGTTCCTACCCTCACCTATGGTCATGAACTTTGGGTAGTGACCGAAAGAACAAGATCGCGGATACAAGCGGTCGAAATGAGTTTCCTCGGGGGGAGCTCGGAGTAGAGCCGCTGCTCCTCCACGTCGAGAGGAGCCAGCTGAGGTGGCTCAGGCATCTGTTCCGGATGCCTCCTGGGCGCCTCCCTCGGGAGGTGTTTCGGGCATGTCCCACCGGGAAGAGGCCCCGGGGAAGACCCAGGACACACTGGAGAGACTATGTCTCTCGGCTGGCCTGGGAACGCCTCTGGATCGCCCCGGAGGAGTTAGAGGAAGTGTCTGGGGAGAAGGAAGTATGGGAGTCCTTGCTCAGACTGCTGCCCCCGCGACCCGGCCCCGGATAAGCGGCAGAAAATGGATGGATGGACATACTAAAATAATAATGTCTTAATAATGGAAATGACGAAGGTGCAATGTCCTGAATTGAAGATGTAATCATTGTCCTATGAAAAGTGATCTTGGTCCACTTTGTGTCCACTTATATTAGTAATGTTGAATGGATGGAAAGCTGGTTTTACTCATACTATTCAAGCGGATCAATTATGCTTATTATTATGATGTAATTTTCATTCCATAAGGTATATTTTTAAAAGAGTAATTAGAGTGCTGTTGATCTATTTTTATCTATTTTTTTCTGCAATCATCAGGGTCAAGTGGCTCAAGACAATTGATAGTGGTATAAACAGCATATGAATTGACTTTCAGGTTATTAATCACTTGTATGATCTCATAAATGTACAGGCTTTCTTTCTCTGAAACCAGCTTAGATCCAACAGACTTTTGAATAACAGCTGCAGCCGACCAACCTCACAGAGTCCTTCTAATCCTTTAAGACACCTACTGGAGAGTTTGGGAGTGCGGCGAGCCTGTTGGAAATATGGACTTTAATGATACAATCTGTCAACACTACAAGAGCTGGAAAAAAGGACCGTATTTTCCGGACTATAAGTCGCACCAGCCAAAAAATGCATAATAGAGAAGAGAAAAACATATATAACTTTCACTGGAGTATGAAAATTGGTTGCAAGTGTGAAAATAACAAATAATATCAAGTATATAAGTATAAATATAAGTCGCACCCCGACCAAAACTATTATAGTCCGGAAAATACGGTGCTGAGAATTAAGATGAGATTGAATAAATTTCAAAAAACTTGTCTGATGGAAGTCTGGCTTCAACAAAATGATGTCTCTGCCTCTTTGTTGATACTAGGGCTGGGAATCACAGGATCCCTCATGATTCGATGTGATATACGACTCACGGTAAAATAATATCACCATTTTGCGATACAGGCAATAATTGATATATTGCTCATGATATTCTACAATATATAACTATATTTTTAAAGAATAGAACATATTTCTTTGTTAAACCACAACTTGCAGAAACTCAAAATGAAATACTCACATTTTAATAATAAAAACTGTCATAATGTCAAATAGATTACGTAAACAAGGTTTGTTTCTTAAAACAAGCAACCAAATTGTAGCGCAGTGACAAAATGACGAAATTATACAAAAAATGACTCATAGCAATATATCGATACAGCAGCCCACGATATCGATACTGTATCATCAAATTTAGTATTAATATTCTTATATTAATTAAAATTTTCAGCATTCTCATAACATTTCCCCCCCTTGTTGTTCGCACGTTCATTTATTTAAAGTCAATTTTATTTCTCAGTTTGAAAGCCCCTTCCCTCCCAACGAAGAGTTTTGGAATATTTTCACATACATTTTTACAATTGGCTTTAGATACCAGATGTTTAACAGGCATTATAGGGGGTATGGTGGGGTGATCGACATTCAGCCTTGTGTATATAGCAAATTACTTTTTTGGAGTGTAACTAATGGCTGCAAATTTATGATATAATAGTTACCCCAAACGCAGTATGTGAATTATGGTAATACTCGTGAACAATAAAGAATGTTGAGTGCTTTATCTGTCTTGCTCTGTTAATTAAGCACTGCAACACTTTTAGACACTTTTTTTCCGTACATATTTAATGTATTTAATTTTGTTTTTCCATTATTTTAACTCCTAAAAATCTAATTTAATCTACTTGTTTAATGTTTACACTGTCCAATGATATATTGATTTCTGTACTGTCCATTCTATTTCCCATAGTTTTAGTTTTGTCCATATTCAGTGATAGTTTGTTAATAAGGCCGCAGTTATTTTATTACTTGGTTTACGGATTTTTAAATCAAATATATTGAACAGGTGAACGAAATATAATTATAATTTCAATTTCAAAAGTTGTTTTATATATACAATATATATTATGTATAATATAATAATTCAAGGAAATATGGCAACAGGCAGGAAAAATATGTCAAAGAACACATTTGATGAATTTGGCACCAAAGTCTCTGAGTACGAACAGCGGAGTTGACATTTCAACAGCGTCCATTTTGGAGGTGATTTCCATGACATTGCGGTCACATATTTTGTCGGGCAGGTGTCTGTTTAGTATATCTCCAACTGTGTCATGCCAATCACCACTTGCATATTTTTTCAAGACGAAATGGCCTCCAGATAGAACAGTTACACGGAACCACACTGGCCCATGGAGCGCTATGCGCTCTGTGAGCTGCCCACTGTGGTGTCGCCATTTTAAATACCCATCATGCATCCCCCATACGGGCATAGCGTCAGTACAATGCTTTCCAAAATAAATGACTCCCGCAGGATTTTGGCGAACAATTGCTTCACGCGCTCTCATTTTATAAATTAGAAATCAATAATCTGAGTGCGGCGGATCCGTAAACCAAGTCATAAAAAAACCGCGGCCTAATAAGTTCAATGTCTGTGGATTTTAATGACATAAAACGTGGATGCAACATATTCCATCAACTATGGGCCTTAAGAGAGAATCTTGGAACTTTTCAAATAGTTGGTAAATCAAATTCAAGCAAAGCCATTGTAGAACATGGTGCATGAAAATGTGAGCCGGCAGTGTGGACAAACAGGGCTCGTGTGTGTTAGCGTGAATGTGGAGTACATGTGTTAGCTTGACTCAGTCAGTTCTGAGTTGGCCCATACAGACTTTGAAGTGATCTCAGCGGAGCAATTAGCTTAAAGCTAGAGGGTCCTGCCAAAAGAAGGATGGCATCATGGAACAGCGAGCGGTGACAGCATCCAGTGGCAACGTTTTGATATGAGAAAATAGTTACCAATATGAGTGCAAAGGTTCAAGAGCATGCTTTATTGAAGTTAAATGCTATTAATGGTTTGCAAAGGGGTTATATGACATATATTGATCCAATAATATTACACAAATATTTACAACATGATCGGGTTACAGGTTTATGTTGGAAAAAGTACTTGTTTTAAAATGTTATTGATAGACCATCTTTTTTAACATTTTCATGACAAATACATTATACTGGTGTGATGTCCTTTTGCTATTGTGTCTTTACATATTCTGTCTCTTCACTGTCCATCAGACATTTCAATTAACCACTAACAGAGTCACGCCTACAAGTAGTAAAAACACCCTTGTTTTTTCACCTTTTTTATGGGCTTAACACAAGCTCCCTTTGGACATTATCGATGAGGGTGATCCAGCACACCACACACGCTTATTTTGGTTTTACCACATTTATTAATATATCTCTTGCAGAACAAATCTTTCCCTTGTATTTGCAAATTTAGAAACACTTAATTTTCTCAACAAATATCCAAGTAATTTTCAACAACTGAAGTAATTTGCAACAATTTTAGTATTTTGCAACAATTGAAGTAATTTCCAACATTTATAATCAGAAATTGCTAAAGAATATGCATACACTTTTTATTGTGCAAAACTTAAAATGTATTGTTTATCGTTATTGTGCCCAGCGTACATTTATTCGAGTTTCTACCCAAACACAGGCTTTCCTAGATGGCTTGTTGAGGCGGTCTGGTGGGCTCAGGAGGAGGAGATTTTCCCTCAGTAGCCTAATTAGCTCCAGTAATGATGTCACGAGCCAACCATGGGTCAGTGTTGTTAAGACGACCGGTACTGCGTAATCCCAGGACCATGTAGACACCGATTAACTTTGCTGAGATAACATTTTCTCTTATAAATGAATACTGAAACTTACGTGCAGGTTTTATTCAAAAGGTGTCATTTACTGTGATCATACACCTCAATTGATTTGTAAAGCTGAGACAAATACTTATTTAATAGTTAGAAGATAGGTGCTATAACAGGAAGCCACCTCAAACAACAATAAGAAACAAGCAACAGATTTCAGGATGTAATGCCAAACTTCTTGCCTACAAAAACCTACATAGAACAATGAATGCTACATCTAAAGGGATTATCCAATATTATTAGAGAATTTTGACTTCAGACAATTAATTAATTAATTAATTAAAACAATATTTTTATTATATTTCAACCTTGCAGTCCTCTTTTGCATCCTCACACATGCAAAGCTGCAAGATGTTTGTGTGTTATCCCAAAACAATGCTCCCTTTCTCTGAAGAAGATTGGAGGGATGCACGTCCAGATGTAGCCAATGTAGCAGTTCTCCCATGCGCTCACACACGGGGCGTCCTAAATGTGTTTCTCATGGATCCGCCTGAGTGACGTACCACAGACCGTCTATCTCCGTTTAAAACCCTTTTCAAGATGCACCCATGAATAAATCCTCTGTGCAGGGTTCTTGGAAGTGTGTATGTGCATCCAACAGTTTGTGAACCCCAAATCTCTTTATTTAAAATTGTGTCAGTGTCCGTTAGACACTCCAAGCATCCTTTTCCGATTTGAGTTCAGGTCAGTGTCCTTAGAAGAATAGCAGCTTTTCATAACACAGTAAAGAACACATTGACTTGATGATAAATATTTGTGATCGATTTAGTCTGTTACTATTGCTGACCCTGGGGATGCAATGTATAATGTCATTGGTTGAACCGATATTTTAGAGGGTAATAAATCACTCTGTAATTATCCAGGCATGGTACTGGAACCAACTACCTTCTGGCTGAATTATCCGGGGTAATAAAGAGAATATCATAGCAAATAGATCTAACGGCAACTTTAACCACTAATAATATGCAAATGTTCAAGTATACATCTTACATTTCTATAATGTTTTCTATAACTTATTTGTTTATTACTGTATTGCTTTGTACTTGATACAAGTTGTTTTTGTTTTTTGTTACAGCCTCATAAACAGTACATATTCATAGATTGTATTGTAACTGGATAGAGGGACTGGAGAGAGTGATTAATTGCTCATTTACTGAGACCCACAAACACAAAGGTCTGCAATTCCCAGAAAAGCGAGAAAGTGGAGTCTGCTCTCTTTATCACCTAAATAATGTTGTGGCCAGCAAAGTGGAAACAAGCTGGGAGTGATTTTACAAGACAAAAGGTAGCCTGTGTCTGTTGTCCACACAATTCACTGCTCAATTTTTTTTTCTCGTTTTTTCACGGTATTGACATGATGATGATGATGATGATATAATGGAGGTTACTGAAACATTGGCAACTGGTGAGAGCAGACAAGCATAGAGAAACACAGAGAAACACAGAGAAACTAGGAAGTAGGAAGGAAACAATGCAAGCAACCTTTAGGGAATATAGATCCCGACACATGGCACACAATGAAAACATCATATATCATCAATAAAAGTGTGAAAAGAATTGCCGTCATGTGTTTAGGAGTTGGTTGGCTAAATGGCTATATCTATCAAAGAGCAATCAGCTTACATAAATAAAAACAAAAACTGGACATATCTGCCTCATGTAGGAGACTTATGCAGACTTAACAGCATTGGCGCTAACAGCTAAAGGCCCTATGTGCCAATCAGGTAATACATCATCATGTTGTAGACTCAGATTAATCTAAAACAAATTTCAATGTTGCTGAATGATGCTGAAATTGCCTTCAACAGCTCCTTAGAACATTAACACATACGATTATTGGGTGTACATTTTTATGTATTGGTAAAAATAAACATATTTTGTGTTGCCATTGTCTGAGAGGCACTTTTCCAAAGTATAGGTTAAAAAGGGGTTTTGTTTCAGTCAGAAGAATATACGTATCTATAGCCTATTATATATCTATACAAAAATGCTTCGTATTCCTCAGAACAAAGCATCATCATTTTTGGACACATGTTCTCACCTTAATCCTTTGTTTCATTCACACATTAGAGTAAATGTGACATGACATTCATCAATGTTATTAATTCAACATTTATTTAGTGGATTGTCAAGGTACCAGTGAGTCAAAAAGAGTCATTTTAGTGGCCACTGGGACTCCTGGGTCATTAACATTTGCTTAAAACAGTATGTTTGGCAATGACACACCCATTTGCAAATCAATCATTTTGTATGAGCAATAAACACTGCTTCCTGGTATCTGCACTGCATCACCTTCACAGAAACTTCACAGAAAGAGAGAGAAGTTCTCACATTGAGAGATGCATCCTGGGATTCAAATTATATGCTTTGGTCAAAAGAAATTTGAGTTTTAAAGCTGATTTAGTTTACTAACAACCACACAGTTCACCAATTATCAGAGAGAGGATCCAGATTAGGTTGTTTTAACAAAGCGTGTGCATGTTGGCACCAAGGCATCCCAAAGGAAACGCTGTGGTGGCCAGGTCTTCCTATACAAAATAAACAGAGGCACAGGCGTTTATTTATTCTCAGCTTTAATAGGGGGTTCAGAAAAAGAATGAAACGAACCTACGAAGGGGGCAGTGAGAAGAAAGTGGTTTATTTTTGCTGTGGTAAAACTCTTGTTTAAACTCTGCAGGGTTTTGGGTTTGAGTTATCCCCTCTGGGAAGTCAGGAACAGATGAGGCAGCGATGGTCAGCAGAGCGACAGGAAAGAGTAACCCAAGACTTTAAAAGGGGAGGACAAGAAAAAAGCAGGCAATGACACGAGGCGCATGTGTTGGTGCTTATTGTTGGGAAATCGGAGGTCGAAACAGGACATCCCAGGGGTTTTCACTGCGCTGCCTCAGCCAACTCTCTGTTGCTGCGCTACACACATCACTGTGAATATGACCAAAGGCACCTCCTCTATTGACGCACTAACATCATTGTAACGTCACTCATATAATTGATCCCTGCTCACTCTTTCGTTCAACAATAAATGACATAGACGTTGAGTTTAATAACAACTTTTTAACTAGGCAGATGCATATAAACTGAAAGTTGTGCTGGAGTAAGGATTTTAACAACGTGAAAGGAGGAACTTGGAATTAAAGTCTATTTACGGTAACTAGTTAGTTACTGTTTAGCACATAATTAATCTCCATATGCATTAACTTCAGGCGCATTTATAGTTTTTGAAGAGCTTTTTTAAGACAGTGAAATTAAACTGGGGTGAACGACGACCACTACCACTAAGGGTAGTCATAAATCAGCTTTATGATCTTACTTCCGGCTTAACACAAAATAAAATACTGTCTGCATTGGCCACATTTTTGTCCTGCTTTCACAAGACACTTTGGAGGAAAATACAAAATTCACTATTTTACCTAAAAAGAAAAAGATACCCCACCTTTACATTGCCTATGACAGGTTGGACTACTCGTTGAACTAAAATCGAGTTAAGATAAATATATATTTATATTTTTTTTCATTAAAGATTTTTTGGTCCGCCGCATGCTTTATGAGACAAAGAAATGAGAAATGGGGGATGAGAGAGAAGGGAGGACATGCAGTGAATTGTTGGAGTCGGAATCCGAAATCCCGACACTGCGACCGGCTGCACTTGGAGCCTGGTGTATGTGCTGTGCCTTAACCACTCCACCACCCGGCAGCACAAGATCAATATATTTCAAAAGTTGCTAAAAATTATTCACATTTTATCCCAGAATAGACAATTTTTTAGGTCAATTATTTGACTTCCTGTTTGTAATTGATGACATCACACTAGGAAATTACCAAGCAACCACTGTGGTCACTCATCTCATCTAATGTTTTTTCTACGATCTCATCAGGCACTCCAACTGGCGTCGATCATCAAGGCAAACCGCAGCTTAACACGAACGTGCCTCCTGTCTCTAGAATGATTTCACTACTTTTCTCTACAAATAGCTACTTGATTGGTGTAAAACTATCATTTATATTTACAACAGGTATACAGTACATACAACAAATGATTTCAAATTGACCAAATTTAATAAAGCATAAAAACCTGTCCTACACACGTTAAGTACATTTTACACAGATGGCCTGTAATGAACTTACTTAATACATACTGTCTGAAATTCTGAATATGTCTAATTTAAAGGTTGCACAGCCTATTCTACTGTTGTGGTGCATGCTGTCCTTTTGAGGGGTAAAATATATTTTTGTGTCATGTTTCGTATGCTACAATTTATTTCAAAACGTTATGTTGTTCCAAGTTTAGAAAGGTTTTATATACCTAAGGCAGCGATAGACTTTATTGACCACAGATTAGAAATGCATTCTCTGTATTTGCATTATATTTAACCTCTCAGAAGCAGAGGCTGAATACTGGGGACCTTGTTCCAGATGTGGGGCCAGGATCACGGTCAGGAACACCTACCTGGAGGATTACTCTGTTGTGCATGTTTAAGTTTAATGCAGTGCATCCAGGGAAAGCCCATAGGGAGAACATGCATACTCCAAATAGAAAATCCCAGGAGTTGAGTCTGTGAGATGTGCTAGAGATGGTATGATAAACTCGAAAAGTAGCATCCACCATTTTACAGTCTGCAGCTTTGTTTACACATAGCCTTGATAACACAGGACAGCTAAACATGAATTTTCAATTTATTTGAGCTCCAACTGGGCTCTTAGTTGTTCTTCCGACCTTGAGGCTGAACAGGACTCTGCTCAGTGTGTGTATCTCCAACAACACAGTCATCACCTGACCGTATACTACACCCACTCAACATTTGTTTTGGCTTTGTTCTTTGGCACCATCCCACCCATTGTCTATTCTGCTTCTCATCAATCATTGACTCTTAATTTTCTTTGTGAATACGACAGTCTCTAACCACAATTGGACTGTAACTGCTGAAACTGAATCTGTGCTGGTGTGGATGTTCTGACTAGAGTTTATAGAGTGAAGTGAGCAGTTTTATCCTGTGATGCTTGATGCTACTGCCTGGATAGTTACAGCCGAGGGAAATTGGCTTGGTCACATTCTAGGTAAAATCTTATATAACAAAGAGATTAGCAGATGTGAATGAGTAGCCTATTGCCCTCAAGGTGTAAGTTGCCCTCTCCGAAACAAGGCCAAGCGCTATAGCTTGGCAACAAAGTTTTGCTTCCATGCACATTACTTACTTTACATTACTTTCCTGTTACACGTTATGGTTGACTGGAGCATAGGTTACTTTCCTTGCCTGAGATCCAGAATACACACTTCATTATTATTTTACAAAGAGTGAGTCTGGTCAACAGGCACTCTGTTGTGCCTCGAGTCAAATTCAAACCGTACTGTATCAGATTAGTTTATTTTGCATGTGAAACAGAGTAGAAAAAGCTTGTGAAACAGAGTTCATTGGTTATCTATTATTTGGAACAAAATAAAACTTTAGATCAAGGTTAAGGTACACTTTATTATCCCTGTAGGAAAGTTTGTCCTCTGCATTTGACCCATCCTTTAATTCATCTCAGGCATCTCCTCAGGGACAGTGGTCGGGGCAGTGGTCGGGGCAGTGCAGCGCCCAGGGACCCATCTCCAGATCTTTGTCCAAGGCTGGATCAGGACTACTGTTTTATAGAGGATTTATATTGTGCATGCTTTTGGTTGATGTACAGACTGGGGTGCAACTACTCCACCACCTCAAATTAACAATACGTGCTTTACTTACTGAATCTGAAAAAATCCGCAATGTTTTTCAGTCCCTGTGATATTTTTTTTCCTGTCTTCTTTCCTCATGAGCAGCCATGTATTGTTTTGTTAAAGGTGCCATAACATGCTTTTTTTCACGTTTCGTAGTTTATCCTAAGTGCATAATTGATAATAATAAGGGTTGTGCAACACCCTTAACATAATAGTTAAGAAAATCACCCAGACCTTGGACCCCCTCACCAACCAGGAAATGCAAACAGCTTGGTTTGATATTCGCCCCCACCCTTGCGAAGAGTGATCTGGCTCCCCCGCCCAACCCGTGACGTAGTCTCAGAGCGCGTGTGTGCCCCGCCCACCCGTGACGTAGTTTGTGCCCCACAGCTGTCTGCTCCGCACTGCGCAGCTCCGCGGCAGTGAGTGAGAAACGATAGAACTTCAGATCAACACTACTTTGAGACTACTTTGAGACTAAATAAATCTGGTGTTTATTCTACAGCGTGCGCAGAACAGATTATATATATATATATATATATATATATATATATATATATATATATATATATATATATATATATATATATATATATCAGGCGGGAGGCGGGAGGGGAGGGGGGGGGGATAATGACGCGTGCTTGCCCTTATGACGCGGTCTTGCACCCACCGCCCGTCAGTTTGGAGATTCGAGGAAAGGAGATAGTCTGTAATATAGCTAAACACTGCGGGAATCAATCAAAAAAACACTCTGGGTACATATATGAAGCACAAATAGCAATGTAAGAAGGTCAAAAGCTCTGAAAAGTCGATTTTGCATGTTATGTTAAGACCTTTAAAGACTGACCATGTATGTTCCTGATTGTCAGTCATACCTATCTGAACTTGTGAACAGGAATTGTAAACAGTGACCAGACTGATATTGATCTGTATAAAAATACTGAGAGATATCATTCTGGATTCTCAAGGCAATTACTGTCCATCTTGAAACAGAGAACAATTTGGCAATTGCAATTAAGTATGAACGGTGGCGCTACCCGACAAGAAGGACTACCAGACAGCACTGGACCTTTCTGTGTGGAGTTTGCATGTTCTGCCAATGCCTGTGAAGGTTTCCCCTACCACTAAAAACATGCACGAGCCAGCACACCCCTGAAAAGAGATTCCAAATTTCAGTGGGAATATTCTGGTTAAATAAAGGTCAGTAAATAAATAAATGCTCAAAGCATTATCAAACCTATATTTCTTTTTATTCTCTCTACACTTTTTTCCTTTATATTCACGTTAATATCTATTATATTCACGTTAATATCTATGTGTTGTTTTATATATACAAATATAAAAATCTGCTGTAAATAGTTATGTATATCAATGAGTAAATTAAATAAAATGTACATACACTGATGAACATGTGTTTTCTCTTATTGGTACGTCAGAGAAATTGACACATTTGATGAATCTGGCTCAAGTCATTTTGAATGGCGTCCAAGAGCCACCAAGTGTGAGATCAAGGAGCCCCTCAGCGGGGAAGCAGTGCAAATACTGGACACGGAACAGCTGTGGATTGTCCACCTTAACCTATAGAGATGAAATATATCTACACTTCAACAGCATGAACCTCGGAGCTTTATCTGCTCACTGCCTGCTGGGGAAGGAATGAAAGAGCAATGGTGGACAGCAACCTCCGTCTTTTCATTGGCTGAGGATAAGACACCTCCTCGCCCACTGGAACATGAAGCAACAGGAAGATGCGTTGGACGTGTGTGTTGGCCTTTTGTATGGTGCAAGCCTTGGCACCATGGATCTTCTTTTAAAACTCCTTATCACTAACTTAACAGGCATCCCATAAGATGACTCATCCCTATGACAAGAGCATTGTAGTGTAAAAATAACTCACCTTGTATTGTAAGATTTTGAAATTTCAGTGATGATAGCCAGAAGTGTGTGGGCAACTACACTTCCCTAGAGGGAACCTGTTTTGCATGTGCATGTGTGGGTTGAGGAAACCCACCCAGATACAAGGAGAACCTGGCAAACTCTGCACAGAAAGGTCCTGTCAGGCCAGGGAGTTCAACCTTCTTGTTGTGAGTGCCAGTCACTCTGCCACTGTGCCACTCTGCCACTGTGCCACTGTGCCACTGTGCCACTGTGCCACTCTGCCACTGTGCCACTGTGCCACTGTGCCACTGTGCCACTCTGCCACTCTGCCACTCTGCCACTGTGCCTCCAGACACTGTAATGCCTTATCAACTTGCCACAGCACATTGTAAAAGAGGGCTGATCTTAAACTATGTTATTGTAAAATGGATAGTAGCCATGTTGCTCAGAGGCAGTTTGCTAACCTTTTCCCCTATAAAATATTTAAATCCAAATGTCAAATTGCTATAATGTCACATAACAGTTTACCTGGAAGGACCTAAGGAAGGACTAATTAGTAGTCTTGGCACATACTTATTGCATTTCCCTGCATACAAATAATTCTTTTGACACAGCATCCAGCTGCTTCAGTCGATACAAGCCTGAAGGGCCCTGACTGACACTTGAACTGCCACCAGCAGGGTTCCTGAACTTTGACCTGTAAGGTGACAGGTCACAAGGTGATTATTTATGCACACTGATCACAGCCATCTATCTTTAAACATGCTGAATCAATAAACTAGAAAATCAAAGTATTGAAGGATAGGGAATAACAATCACAAGGTATTAGTAAGTGAAAGTTATTTCTTATCCCATTGGTGTACTAGCAGGTGTCTGCTAATATCACATGTTTGCCTGTCTGTTCAGATAAGGCCAATGAGCACAATGAAAGGATGGCAGTGTGCATAGACAGCGGGCAGCCAGGATAATTTAGGATGTTAAGTCCTATACCCTGCATGTACCTGGATCATCAAAGGCTCTAATCCAGAGCACAGATCAGAGTAGCCCTTTCACAAATTGCTTCTAGGAACATTACAGTCACAGGACTGACACTAAAAGGTCTTTGAACAATGTATTTTTTTACTTTTTGAACATGCCACAAGAAAATATTTTACCAAATTGGTTTATTTGACTGACACACAATGAAAACAAGGTATATTTTGGATAAACAAAAAAGCTTGTTACCAAAATGAGTCCCGACAAAAACGTGCTTCATTCCTCAGATGAATAGCAGCTGTGCAAGTGATTAGTATCTGTAATACGTGTGTGTAATGGAGATGTCATGCAGCACTCAGCTCTGGTCTTTAATGATTCTCCTAAATGTCAAAATTTTGCCATCAAAGACCCATATTCCTTTAACATCCCATTGATTTTGATTAAGGTGCGGGAACATGCAGAAAACTGGTTAATCAGATTACAGTAAGTCCATACAAGTACCGGGCTCAAAACAGTTACACACAAAGATTTTGGATGTCCATTTTGTCAGGCTTGTTCCTGTAAGGTCTGTAAATCTGGAGGAGCATATTTAATTGGGCACATCATTTGCACTGAGACTGGCTTGTAAGTCCTTATACGGTTGAAAAATCAAATGTTCACCATTATTGGAACAACGGTGTCCCGATAAGCTGACAAACTGTGGCAAGTCTGTTATTGTCTACCTCATTAACACATCTAATCACATATATTCAGAAAGTTGTAATGCATCCTTTGAGTGTCACCTTCAATTCATCTCAAATGTGTGGGTCCAGCACGGCACACATGTTCCTGATGTGTGCTCTTTTGGCCTGTAATGATATAATCTTTCAGGGTTTCCTTGATGCAAACATATGGGCTGTTGGTAAATGCTGTATTGTCCTGTGAAGGGGGCAGGATGATTGAACACATGTCAACTATAGTTCACACAGGTTTAGGGGCCCTGTGGTCTGGGTGACTTTGAATAACCCACAGAGGGACAGAGTGAGAGAGTCAGCAGGTGGTATACTGAAAGAATCAAGATGAAATGGGTGATGGGGGAGTTCTAATACGCTGTTAAAGACCTTCAAAATATATCAATCTTGGGCTGGATCTCTGGGTCTAAACCAGGGGTGTCCAAACTTTTTTCACCAAGGGCCGCATTTTGACACTTAAACAGGGCAGAGGGCCACAAACAACTTGACAATGTCGAATTTATTGAATGACAAAGTGAATTATTTGAAATTTTGCATTTTACGTAATTGTGATGAGCCTCCACACCTTTAATTAGACATAGAACATTAATATTAGGTTTTCATAACATCAATATGCCTGAATTTTCCCAATTTCACAGTAAAAAGTACTACTTTTTGTTGTTTGGGCCAACATAGCAGGAAACTGGAGGGCCAACAAAAATTGGTCTGAGGGCCGCATTTGGCCCCCGGGCCCTAGTTTGGACATGCCTGGTCTAAACAGAGAGGCCAAGACTGCCCAAAAACTTAAAAATCACAGTATGCCAAGCAAGGGTTGCTCCAGCATGTCCAAGGTTATCCCTAGAGTCTTGAAAACCTTTATTGTCACTTGGAAATGGGAATAATTTAAGTAGTAATGTTTTTACGATGCATATTTATCATTTAGTTAAACAGCCCTCTACAAAGAGCTGTGTTTATTCCTCACAAACTCACAAAATTACTCCTTTGCTTCTTCATGGTGGAAGGGGCTTATGAGTTTCCGTAGCAACAACACCATAACAAGAAAGGGCTGGGTCTTCTTAGTCCAGACTGTGTTTCCATCGTTGAAAACTCAGCCCCGTTTGTTCCCCACCACTCCCCTCTGAGAGCAAATCAACCCCAGTACCATCTCCACGGCTCAGTCTCTGGTCTTCCCCCAAACGTTGTGAAGTTTTTGCCAAATCTTTTTGCTCTCCTCGAAGAGCTCTGCGGCTGCTCTGACGTCAAAGGCATGTTTAGTTTCTGCAGATATGATTAAAGTTTGAACCTCGAATGTAATTCTCACTGATGACACTGACATTAACATTTTAATTAGACCCGGATGCAGGTCTAAAAGAGGTGCAACCGGCTAAAAGCAGAACTGCCTCTTCAACCTAAAGAAGTCTGTGGCACTAAATCAAAACATCAACAAGATGCAATTGAGTTTTATGAACAAAAACCTAGACTTGCATTTATCTTCACCTACATTTACAGTAGCATCAAATGGCACCTTGAAATAACGGATTGCTATACATATTTTCTTTACTGATGAATGGTTGATTGTTAAAACCAAAATGTACATACTTACAGGCCTCCAGAGGAATAAAAGGGAGGCCTCAACAAGGATTCAAGTGTTAATGCTTATTATCTTGCAATTCTATACTGTTTAAGCGCTTGTCCCACCCGGGAGACTGCATGCGCCTGGCATGATTACCACAGGAAAAATAACATGTCTACATCCAATCAGGATCTCATTTCTGGTGGCTTGGTGATGGAGCAGTTTAGAAACATGACGTGAACAGCTTCAAACCACACCCTGGGACTAATTTGTGTCTGCGGTTAAGCTAGCCCTAAACTCTTAAATGACCGCCCACCCATTAACTTCCAGTATCTTACCCGCCCATGCCATTGACTAACACATTTTATACATGACCATATTCAAACCCATACCAGTATAACTTTGCTTAACCTACACTAGTGGTGAGTGGAGTAAAAAAAAAGTCACATTACTTTGTTATTTGTGTTGAAGTAAATTGATCCAACTGAAAAGCCAAAAATAAATAATCACACAGCTAAAACATATTTAAATAATGAACAAAGCAACGTAGCGAACGGAATTGTGTTGTCATATCAGAATTTTCAATTAGCTCAGCACTAACGTGTACTAAATTATTGTTGATCCCAATCTCTATTGTTTTTTAATAAATGCAATGTTGGCAAATGTAATAAGAGTGCAATACAACTGACACATGCAGATTACAAGTAACTTAAGTCAAAGTTTCTTTTTAAAAAATAGCGCCACAAAATGTTTGTCAAACCCACTATAACACACTATGTGTTACATTAGTCTGGTTAATGGAGGCGGCCCCCTTATAGTGAGCGACGCAATGTTAAAACAACACAAGACTGACAGCATGACATTTTATGAACATTTGCCCACTGCGACCATGCACCTCCCAGGATAATTACCCAGCTTATTCCCCCAGTGTGCTGTGGATATGTTGGCCTGGGGAGTTTCACAGTGATGGACATTTTCAGTCTGTGTTTTACCATATGTCATCCAAAACACAACATTAAAGTCAAAAATCAAACTGACAGAGCTGTGGTTTGGTTCAGAGCGTTAACTCGAATATTACTGTCAAACAATTGCAATAATAGATGTCAGTAGAATAAAGTATGTATATATCTATATATATATATATATATATATATATATATATATATATATATATATATATATATATACATATATATGTATATGTATATATATATATATATATATATATATATATATATATATATATATATATGTATGTATATGTATATATATATAGTGATCTGTTCTTCTGTATCTGCCTCTGTATCTACCTGCGTTGCACCAATGAAATTTCCCCATGTGGGACAATAAAGGAATATCTTATCTTATCTTATCTTATATATATATGTATACATATATATAGTATATGAGAAGTGGCCATTGGTCTTATATCTTTTTTTTTTCATCTGTCCCAATCCCAATACAATACTCTTTGTGTGTTAGTTCTTTTTAGTTTAGAATTATCACCATGAGCCTACACTGTTTTAATGAGTCCATCAAGATAGAATATAAACATTGAATCCTAATCATAGAAAGATGACGTGCCCTAGTAACTTTACTCCAATCTCACCATGTTTAGGAAGCTGTAAGTAATGGTATATTTCAGTAAATAAACATGAGAGGAAATGAGTCAGTGCAGAAGTATAAACGTAAACAGAAAACCAGATGAGGAGTCTCCAACAACCCATGTGACCCCAGAGACATTATAATGTCACTGCTTCAGACCTGGCACAGTCGGCACTGACCTACTGCATCTTGGAAACTGTAGGTTTTTACTCCATATGTAAACACAACATGGTCTATTGGGGTTTTCCAGTGGCAGACCTCTTTTCTATTCGTTGCTTTGGCCCCTTGTTCAAATGTACAGCAACCTGCAACTGGCTCCACATGTGTACTCCCATGACCTCAAATGAACCGTGCAAAACAAGTGGGTTTGGTATTTGTTTACTATAGGGAATTGCATAGTAAATAACACAAATTATTTAATGCATCTGTTAATTCTTGACTTTCTTAGTGTCAATACTCTTATCTTATGGTGTATTATAATTATATGGTGTATTATTTTTTATATGTGTTTTTTATGTCTTTTTTTTTCTTTTTTCAAAATTAAAAAATCTAAAACAACAAAAACAAACAAGACAGGACCAGAGAGAGAACAAATTAGGTAAAATTGAAGAAGAATGTAAGAATGTAAGGCATCCAAAGAAAAAGTCCCATTTAGTCCAGTTTCTATAAAATTTTCTTCCATTTTCCTGAGTCGATGTGATGGCCTTTTTCCATCTGCAAAACATATGTTCCAAATGTATCCATTTATGTTGTCCATGACAGGGGTTTTGAAGCCCAAATACATACTTCTGAAACTGAGTAGGATTGTGGTGTCTAAAATAGTCGGCAGTTCCTTGCTAATTTCTGTCCAATATTTTTGTCCAAGAGGACAGTCCCAGAACACATGATAATGATGTGCCTCCCGGCAACCACAATTTCTCCAACATTAGCCTTTCCCTGTGAACATGGTGTATGCATGTGTTTCACAGATACACAGATACAGATACATGCGCTTATGGGACTACAAGGTGGAGGGGTGTTGATATTACATTACTAATTATTATTATTATCATTATTATTAATATTAGTAGTAGTAGTAGTAGTAGCAGTAGTAGTAGTAGCAGTAGTAGTAGCAGCAGCTGTAGCAGTAGTAAGCTAGTAGAAGTATGGATTCTGAGTCAATTCACATCCTTCAGCTCTGCATTAAACAGCACGATCTGCTGGTCGAAATCACAAACTACATGTACATTATACTTTATCCGTTTTTTTTAAAATAACATTTTCACTTGCTTGTTAGCTTGATAAAGACTTGTTTTTATAAATAATCTCCTTTCCATGTTGCTTTTATGTGCCAAGTAGGTCAAGTTGGCAAAGTCTACATACATACACTTTGTACATACATACACTTTGCCAACCCATTTTAAATTCAAGTTCTTATGCTTTTTACCCATGCCAAGCTTCACACGTCGTCCTGTAACCACGGGGTGACACGTTTTGCACGTTTAGGTATGTCCCAGGAAAACGGCTCCCTCCAAACGGAACAGCAGCCGGCGCGTCTCACTATCTTGAAGAGTTTGAATGAGTTGGGATGAGATAGTCCCCCTCTTTTTCCTCTGCTCAGCCTTTGCTCCTCCTTAAGCGCGCTCAAACCTTCCCCTCATATTAAAACAACACACCAATCTGTTGCAGGCCGGTAAAGGGCTTTGGGAGCCACAGCAGCCGTAAAGGAGGCTCCACATACAAGCGTCTGGAAGGAATTAGACAACTGAAACATTTGGTCACCACTTTAACGTTGGCTGGCCTGGATGCTTGGGAGACATTCTAACAGAGCCTTACCTGTGCGCCTCAAGAGAATGCTGACCTGACATTTAATACCAGTGGGAATAGACGCTGGCAAATGTTAAGTCTTTTATTTTTATTTTTGTATTTACATAGTCGATGCAAATACATTTTTTAATAGTGATTAGTGCCGCAGTTGCCTGACACGCCTCCTGACCCAACATGGACACTTTGAAAAGTATTGCATCGGACCAAACAGTGAAATATATAGGGCATTTCTCTGTGGATTCATGAGACATATTACGAATGCAAAGTGTCATTTCAAGGTTTGTCCAGATTTTAGGTTTTTTTGGTGTTTTCTCACGTGGACCAGAGTTGACGCATCGTTGATCGGGACGAGCAGCTTCTGATTCAAGGTAAGTCATTCAGACGCAACTGCAATGAATGGAGAGCGTCACGAGATGGGCTGATGTTCGAGTCATGCCGCGCGTAAAGTCGGCGTAATGCGCGTAATTGTAGTTTCTCATGTATTGATTTTTAAATAAGTGAGATTGACGTGTTTAACTTGCAACATTATTACTGACCATGCGTAAATGTAACGTAAAAATGTACTATTTAATTCGCTTCATACAAATATAACAATGACCATCACTGATGCTATGACGTTAACGCTTACGTCGTTGTGGCTCGTCCAATAAGCTTTATGGAGTTGGGCAACGCTCACTTCATTGTGGAGAAGCGCGTATAATACAAATGTTCATCCACTCATTTGTATTCACGTATCATCATAACAGAACAACGTGTCTGGGACTGAACTGACATACTTTCGTGAATTGTATAATTGATTCACACGTGTAGGCTAAACGTTTCTTAACCACCTCGGGAGCATTTGTCCCTTCAGACCACCGACCTTGCCATTTGCTTGCACCCGGTAACAAATGCCCATATAAATGCAAATTACCATCTGTCACACTGCTTTCTTTCTGTCATGCTTCTTTTCTTTCTTTTTTTTTCATCCGCCTCTACCAGATACCACTGTTTCCTCCGATAAAACCCACATAAGGAATGCTCATCTGCGAGTTGGATGTCTGAGAATTCATGACATTTATTCTTGATGTAGTCGTGAGTTCTCCGTCCTACACATCAGTTCCAGGGGCCGTCCATTCACAATGCACTTAAGTTCCCACAGGATAGAATGTGTCCCTTAGTGGCAGGGACAGGATATCAGCACAGATAACAGCACTGACACCCCGGACGTCCCTGTTATTACTATTGAAGAAGCAAAGGAAAGTAGTTCATGGCTGTTAAAGTGAAAGTGATTTCATTTCCTGCGAGAGAGACCTCTTTTGGTGACACACAAAGAGATGTGCAGCATCATCCGGATGCAGCTGTGGCCAGAATGCTTTTCCATCTTTAGACAGGGAGCAGTTTACTACTTACCAAAAACATGCATTCCTTAGCTGGTCCCCATTAGGGCTCACAGGCAGTATCATGTGCCATTACTCCTCACAGCAAGAGTCCATAGGTTTAGAGGCCCCAGGGTTACCAGGCCAGCTACTGAAGTCCAAAGACCAAAGTGACAAGATGCAAAGCTCAGCACACCACAGCATGCATACTACATCTTCATTGTCGATTATTTCCCTCTTACTTTGTCTAGTTTATTAACAGTACAGTTGGTCATTGGTTTTATGCTTATAATGTGATATATATATATATATATATATATATATATATATATATATATATATATATATATCTATATCTATATCTATATCTATATCTATATATATATATATATATATATATATATATATATTTTTTTTAAGCCATAATTCAAAATCTATCTTTTTAATTGCATCCTTTCCTGAACGTTTATCCGTCTATTGTCTGCCTGAAAGTGTGGCTCCTTCCCTACTATATCTTATCTCTTGATACATGATAACTAAGTGCTATGTATAATCTTAGTCAAGCACTGGGTTAGATCAGTAGACAACTGTCTGGTAAAACATACCAGCAGAGATTGTTGGGCTTTTAGAAAGGGTTAAGTTGGTTCTATGGAGTAGGAATCCTAAGTAATATTTAAACATTCTGGTGAAAAGTAGGCGCTGGGTTAAGGAAATGCCAAAATGAGCTATATCTGTAATTTGGCGGAGTTTGCTGCAGACTGGCACATGTTACTGTACAGGCATGCCTCCAGTGCCTCAGCTGGTGGTGACATGAGCCAAAACCAATGCCAGGCTTCCAGGTTTCTTGCCTCTTTGTGGTGTCTGCTGAGCTGCCCTCATTCACCCACTTCAGCTTTGTTGTCTCAGATTCACTCAAAGTTGCGGTTGACAATATCCTTCTGTGATATGTTTGCATATCTTTGTGACATGTACCCATGGCAGCAAAGGGTTTAGTGGAGATACCAAAGAGAAAACCTTGGCCCAGAAATCAAATAAGGATTATAGAAAAATGAAGCACAGATTCACCCTGCAGAGCAATGAAAGCAGTGATGCAACTCCAGTGGTAACAGACTGAGGTGGAACATAATGCTATATTATGCAGAATGGAGAACATATTGTCTACCATGTTCTATACATTTGGGACTTTATTCCAGATGCTTTGACTGACTTTTGACTTTTTTATCGATCCAGGCTGAAATGTCACATGATATCCGGAATATCTTGTGATCATTAGCTGAAATAGATTCAATATAATGTGTTCAGTGACGTTGCATACTAATTCAGCATTTAGTTTAGATGCCGTTCCAGTCTCTCTCCTTTCACCAAGGTGTGGGACTGGCATTGTACAAGCTTATGACTCTAATGAAAAAATAACATAATGTGTATGTTTTGCAGTTGCCCTTTGCCAGTGGCAGCTGGTCCCACCTGATTTCAATCATGTAAAAAAGGTAGTGCATTGCCGCTCTGTGGGTGGTGTTCACTGTTTGGCTCTGGTTCTTATAATGACAGAAACTTACTGGGCCCATTGAGGGGTTTATGAGCAGGAGGACGGAGAAGAGGTCGAGTGACGAGATGCTGTGACTTCTTTTTATTACTGGCATGACCTTTAGTTCATTCAGTGTAACATTTTATTGTGGTAAAGTGGCAGGCAATGTGTTGCAACTTCTTTTCTTTGTGACTTCTTGTCCCAATGTATTTGTTGTATTTTTTGCATGCTACATACATATACCTTATGAATGAATGTTACTGCAAGTGTTTAAGCAGCTAAATCTTAGGTCTATCCCAGTCCCCCCCTCTTGTCTGCTTGGGGACTTCTTCATCTTCAGAGCCATCTCAATGCTTGTTGTGTTCGGACCTGTCCAGTCTTACATTCACACACACACACACCTGCAATGAAGCGCAGCACTTCATACAACATGTGAAATGGGGTCAAATCTCTACATTACAAGCTTTTGTGCTAATTTCATCATTTTGTATCACTGTATATTTTCATCACTTCTGGTCATTGGTTACATGACTTTGAAGTGTGTGCCAGAGAACTAGCAAGTTCAGCCTAAGATGGTCTGGATGCTCTGTAAAGCCTTTAGAACCAAAATGTTCACTTTGTACAAGAACAATATAATGGGAAAAAACGTGGCACCAATATGAACCCCCCCCGCTCATTCCGTAACAATCATCACATGCAGAATACTGTTTGTAGTATGGATAGTATCTATAGCAACATCTGGCATTAAAATGTATGCACATTAAAAACACACCATAAATGCATTTTCTGTAGTGCTGTAGTGGAAAGTGCTGTAGTTTATTTGTTTCTCCTGAACAGTGTGCCTGATTTGTGAGTGTTACACTTCCAGCTGCTGAGTCACATTAACACAGAGACATGGGCTATATGTTATCTCAACTCCACACACACGGCACACACACACACACACACACACACACACACACACTGTACACACACAGCACACACACGGTACACACACAGAACACACACGGCACACATGACACACACATACACAGGGCACACACATACACAGGGCACACACATACACAGGGCACACACATACACAGGGCACACACACGGCACACACACAGCAAACACGGCACACACATACACAGGGCACACACACACACAGCACACACACGGCACACACACGACACACACAGCGCACACACGGCACACACACGGCACACACACGGCACACACAGCACACACACGGCACACACATACACAGGGCACACACACACAGCACACACACGGCACACACACGGCACACACAGCACACACACGGCACACACACACACAGCACACATGGCACACACATACACAGGGCACACACACACACACACAGCACACGCACGGCACACACATACACAGGGCATACACACGGCACACACACAGCACACACGGCACACACATACACAGGGCATACACACGGCACACACACAGCACACACGGCACACACATACACAGGGCACACACACGGCACACACACAGCACACACCGCACACAAACACAGTACACACACGGCACAAACATACACAAGGCACACACACGGCACACACAGCACACGGCACACACACGGTACACACACAGCACACACACATACACAGGGCACACACACGGCACACACACGGCACACACGCGGCACACACGCGGCACACACACGGGACACACACGGCACACACGAACACACACACGGCACACACGAACACACACACCGCACACACATACACAGGGCACACACACAGCACACACCCGGCACACACATACACAGGGCACACACACAGCACACACCCGGCACACACATACACAGGGCACACACACGGCACACACACAGCACACAAGGCACACACCGCACACACACAGTACACACACGGCACACACATACACAAGGCACACACATACACAAGGCACACACACGGCACACACAGCACACACACGGCACACATGGCACACACATACACAGGGCACACACACGGCACACACACGGGACACGCATGGCACACACGGCACACACACACACACACACACAGACAGCACACACAGGGCACACACACACACACACGTTGGGTTTCCTTACTTTTTGGGGCCATTACACTGACTGAGATAAATTTTCTGGAGACTGATCCCAACCTTAGTTGTAGTAGTTACTGCTTGTCTAACTAAACTATTTTATTTGAACTTTAAATTGTGTTGTTGATCAAGTAATGATGATAAGGATTTAATAAATAATAATAAAGGATGTACGTCATGGGGACCTATTTTTTGTGAGGCAGGTGTATACAGATTTTAGCTATACCGATACAGATATGTTGTGTGTGTGTAGACAGATTTTAGTCCACACAATGTGATAAATACTCGCCTGTACACACATTACCTTCAGCATAGTGAGACATACATGCAACACATGGCAAGCAAACAAGTGTGTATTTCAGCAGTAGTATATCTGTCTATCCACGCTTATGTCAATCCCTTTGGGGCATTACAACATGGGGTTATTCCTCTGGTGACGCTAAATCATTTCCCCCAACAACCATGTGAAAAAAGTACTGTACTGTATGTCACTGTTAAGACTCACTCACTCACACATTAAATGCTGTGATCTCCTGACTTTTCACACAACATAGCACCTTTGATTGGTTAGCCTTCCTAAAATAACTGAAACCATTACTCACTTTCCCAGATCTAAAAAAGACCTTTTTAATTGACAAATGTGCAACTGGTACACTTGTTTCTCTTATCAATGTAAAACAGACAAAAGTAGCTGGGTTCTCCTGACCTAGATCCTCAAAATTCAAAAAAGGTTGCATGTTCACTGCAGCGACAGGAAGCCTCAGTTAAAGTGAGAAAACGTAACCAAGCTTAATGTAGAACAAAAGCTGCTCTGCTTGTAACAAAAGCAGAGTGAAGAGTTAACACTAAATGTATACAAAACAATGATTTTATATTCTCCTGCCTATCAAAATGTGCCTTTACTCTAAAGAGGGTCTGCGATGCACCAAACAATAGTTTACAGTCTTTAGGAGAAGATCCAGGAGAGTTGGTACACAATTGCATCAAGGGCCATTGCAGAGCTGAAATGACCCGGCCCATCCATCTGCTGTTAATCCAGCTACAGACTGAAGTTAATTACATGAGTCTGACCTTTAGTGTGTGTATCAAGTCACACATCCAGAATGATGTATGAGATTCTGTCTGTGAGGAACACAGCATCTTTCACCATGCAGACGCAATGTTTGCTTTGAATCACTGTATTCACAAATCTTCAAACAGCTTTTAGCTTGTCAGTCTGTGAGTGAAATGAGAGAATACTTTCAATGTGACGATCGAAAAATATATATATATATTTCCAGAGCTTTGGAAGCATTCTTATGCAGTGGCCTTCAACATGTGCTATGGGTTACTTGTTGTACAGGACGGGCACATTTTTGAGTCATGTAATTGTTTAAAAAATGCATTGTTATCAGTATCAGCTACTTCTATAAAGTATTTCACAGTGAATCATTTGCAGATACGAAGAGTACTTTGGAGCCCTAGAACAAAATGTTACAAAGTTTTCAAAAGAATACATCTGACCTGCATACTGCTGCTTCTTTTCAAACCCCAGAATGTTTAAGCACTAATTGTCCATTCTTTGTATTGATCTAATTGCTTACTGGCTTACTGCAGCATTGCTTTCCTCATTTAGCTGTAAAAACAAACATACACACAGTTGCCCACGTTGGCAGAGGGGGGTCTCCTGGAGGTGATTTACACTCATACTTATTTCTCTGATGCCTACTGTATATTGCGGTCAGTGAACAGCCTGTATCTAGGCTCCTGCGCCACGTGCCTCACTCACTATAACTTTCTCATGTGGAGATCAAATGAGTTAGATGCAGTCTGGGCCAAAGGATGTTGAACATGAGTTAGCGTCCTGTCTTCTGTCTGTTTGTATTTGTCTTGTGCATTACTTCTCTCGTCGTTTCATATCCAGCTTCTTTCTTCAATTATCTGCACAATTCCTTTCTGTCTGTGTATTTCTCGATCCCTCCCTCCATCTGTCTTGTGCCTGTAGGTGTGGTGCAGTGAACTTGTGCCAAATCACATCCATTTCCGGTCTTTGCACACTCCTCTTTTGATGGCTGCATGGATTTCCCTGCTCACCTTGTCTCCCATTTCCTGAAAATGACATAAAAAGTGTGACTCAAATGATGTGCTGCTTAATTACGGTGTGTCTTATAGTAATGTGCCACATGAGGGTGCCACATCGACTATACGACTTTTGGTCTTGACCATTATTATTTAACTATAACTTTTACAAAACCTTTTCTATTACATTCGGCACTTTCTTTAATAGAAACAAACCATACATATGAAACATTTTGAAAGTCCAAAAGTCTTTGTCCAGCTCTTCCCACGGAGATATAAACAGATGACATCACAGGGTGGTCCGCTCTGCGCTGAGCTGAGCCACTCTGAGTGGGTCTTGGTGGGTCTGCCAAACAGATGGCGGTAGCAACATAATGAGGCCTGGAAACAAACCGAAGATTTTGAGCACAAGATTTAGTTGAAGAAGAACTTCAATTCACCGAAAAAGTCAACTGCGCCTGTCTCTTTGCGAAATTGTTTTTTCATTTTGAAGTGTTTATCTGAACCACTTAGTTTGGTTTGAAATACTGGCATGGGAAAGTATTTGGTTAATTAGGTCAAGAAATCATGTAATTTGGCCCACACAGGAACTAAAGGAGAACAATCAGCTACTCACAAGTGTCTGACATTTAGAGTGAGATTTGGGGAGAGGAAGAAGGGGGCTGCGGAGAGGTAAAGAGGTGGGGGTTTCTTTACCTGGGCGTTGAAAATAAAGGAAGTCTGTGTGGCATGGTAACAAGAATGCCTATTTTGGTGTCCTGTTTTTATACATTTTCTTCTGTCACTGGCGCACACAGTTCTAAATTATTTTTCAAGTAAAATCAGATCATGATGTACCATAGAGCAAACTATTAGGGACTTCCCTTATATTGCTATTTCTAAATATATATATAGCATGGATATCTTTCCAGAACTGAAAGGTTATTGAGGAGACAACCCAATGAAACAAGAAATTGCTTTGCATGTTTATTTTGTATATGTCTTCTAAATAAAACCTCTTTTGTTGCAGATGCATTGCCAAAAAGGGCTCACATACCTGCGGATATTCGCCACCACTATGTTCGGCGTGTCTCTCCTCGTGGGCATCTCCACCGCTTACATTATGGGTTACCAGTTTTTCACCACAGCCCACAATCACTTATCCTTTGGCTTATACGGCGCCATCTTGGTCGTTCATCTCATTATCCAGAGCCTATTTGCACTGTTAGAGCACAGAAACATGAAGAGATCTTTAGAGACACCAATCAAACTGAATAAATCATTAGCTTTGTGCATCGCTGCGTATCAAGAAGATCCTAACTATCTCCGGAAGTGCCTTGTGTCGGTGAAACGACTGACATATCCTGGGATCAAAGTAATTATGGTCATTGACGGGAACAATGACGATGATTTGTACATGATGGAGATATTCAAAGAGATCATGGGCTGGGATAAATCGGCCACATATGTTTGGAAGAGTAATTTTCACGCCAAAGGACCAGGGGAGACGGACGAGAGTTATGCTGAGAGCCTGCAGCAGATCTCGAGGATTGTCCTCAACAGCAAGTGTGTGTGCATCATGCAGAAGTGGGGAGGCAAGCGAGAGGTCATGTACACTGCATTCAAGGCACTGGGCCGGAGTGTCGACTATGTGCAGGCAAGGATACCAATGCAAATTCTGAGTTAACCTTCTGTTTTACTGTTTCAATGTTCTAAAATATATCTCTTCTAATATATAAATCTCAGCAAGAGCAAATTATGGGCTCTCATCTAAAAATAGTTTTAATACTATCGAGTGTCAATTTATCAACAAAAAAGCAATGATGTAAAGCCACTTGAATTGTAACACATTGGAGTAAAATTATAAAAAGTAGATCCTGTTTTTGTAACATTATATCAGTTTGAAGTTCAACTACATGGTGTCTGATAACGAAAAAGTAGAAAATTGGATTTGTAGAAGGAGGAGGCAGCTCTGCCAAGTCAAACACACAGTCCACAAAGGCACTTTTGTGTTGCTTCAGACGGACGGTGGCTGTGTACATCATGTTGTGAAGTGTGGTGTGAAGAAACACAGCAGTAGCTTATGTTTGTGTGTAATACCATGGAAAGCTAAAGCTCCCATCACAGACATGAGTGCTGCTGTGTACATACTTTTATGACTCATAACTTTCTTTTGATCTCATGTAATCAGTTACTTTAGTAAGAAAGACATGGAAGTGTTGCTGTTTCCCAGCTGTTCCTGTGAAGCGTGCCAAAAACTCCATTATCAATAAAGATTTCACAAGGACCCATCACACCAGGGCTTGTATATGATCAAAACAAATGTGTTATTTATTTTCAGAGTTGGCACTAAGCATAGTTTTATCACCTTGAATTATTGAACATTCTACCATTTAAGGAAGGTGATCAAACGTTTAATTCATCATACAGGTGCAAGAGATTGTTTGTATTGTGTGTAACATGTGCCATTCTCTGCTTTTCTGTTTCCCCAGGTGTGTGACTCAGACACTATGCTGGACCCAGCCTGTTCAGTGGAAATGGTGAAGGTTTTAGAGGAAGACCCAATGGTGGGGGGTGTCGGAGGAGATGTGCAGGTAAATATTCCAGACATCTATCTCGTAAAAAATACATATCTCACATCACATCTCATTCCAAACTCTAATATTCAAGTCTTTCTTTTTATCTTAAGTCAACTCTTTAATGAAAATAGTATTAAATCCTGTCTAAACTGTTACCTTCGTTGTGTCTTTAGATTCTGAACAAATACGAGTCCTGGATCTCCTTCCTGAGCAGTGTACGATACTGGATGGCCTTCAACATAGAGCGAGCTTGCCAGTCTTACTTCGGCTGTGTGCAGTGCATCAGTGGGCCGCTGGGAATGTACCGAAATTCCCTCCTGCATGAGTTCCTGGAGGCCTGGTACAATCAGACTTTTATGGGCTCCCATTGCAGTTTTGGAGACGACCGGCATCTCACAAATCGAGTTCTCAGTCTGGGATATGCCACCAAATACACAGCGCGCTCCAAGTGTTTGACAGAGACACCTATTACATACCTGCGCTGGCTCAACCAGCAGACTCGGTGGAGTAAATCCTACTTCAGAGAGTGGCTTTACAACTCTTTGTGGTTTCACAAACACCATTTATGGATGACTTATGAGGCTGTCATCACAGGCTTCTTCCCTTTCTTTCTTATTGCCACTGCCATCCAGCTCTTCTACCAAGGAAGACTCTGGAATATCTTGTTGTTTCTTCTAATAGTTCAGGCGGTGGCACTAATCAAATCCTCATTTGCCAGCTGCCTTCGGGGGAACATTGTAATGGTGTTCATGTCTTTTTACTCAGTACTGTACATGTCAAGCCTCTTACCAGCAAAGATGTTTGCAATAGCAACCATCAATAAGTCTGGATGGGGGACGTCAGGGAGGAAAACCGTTGTGGTGAACTTCATTGGTTTGATTCCCATATCTGTGTGGTTCACCATCCTTTTCATTGGAATCATTTACACTGTGATCCTACAGACTAAAAAGCCCTTCCCTGAGTCAGAGAAGCTAGTTCTGGTCATAGGAGCAGTGGTCTATGCCAGTTATTGGGTCATACTCTTGACTTTGTATACAGTGCTCATAAACAAATGTGGCAAGAGGAAGAAAGAGCCCCACTACGACATGGTGTTAGATGTATGACACCTGTTCTCTACTCCTTTCGTCTTTCGGTCACAATACATAGTTGTTGTTTAAAATGCTGCTCTGGAGACATTGGTTGAGGTGAGCCAAAATGGGCAACCCAAACAACTTGAATTATCTTTAACGCAATGGCTGCTATATTGTTAAATCATGCCCACAGCATTATGTTAGGGTGGAAAATCAGTGTGATGTGGCTATATTTAATATTTAAATAGACTAATAGATTATATTTATTTCAAAGATGTATTATAATCAATTTAGTCACAGTGTAGTTGACTGCAAGAGTGCAAGGCTTTATGATATTTAGCTACCTCTTAATTTTCCTGGGCTCAGTCCTACAATCATCAAACAAACTGGAAGAATCCATTTTGCCCATTGAGGCTGTGCTCAGCCAGTGGCAATATCTTCTTCCTTTGCACAATTGTGACCAATGTGTCGACCAACTGCAGACACATCAAACTGAAAGAAAGATCTTGCCACTACAAGTTTCTGTTTATAAAATGCTACTGTGATAAACACATTTTACTACAGGAACAAGGTGCTAACAGCTTTTGATTATCGCTGCTTCTTCGTCAGGCCATATTAAGCGTGGTGACTGCAACACACTAAATGGTTAAATTAATGAAACTGTAAACAATTCAAGACTCTGGGAGAAACCATGAAATTCCGTTTTCTAACATGTCCAAGGAGCTAAGTTTTAAACATACAGTAATCAGTACAATGGCTCTATAAGACCAGCACTCCATTGTACAACAATAGTTCTTCACTCAGATTATGCTGAAAGCCATTCAGTTCTTTGGTTTTGATTTATCTTATTTATTGTATCTGCCTGCACTCATTGAATGTGCACAATAAAATGTGAAAGCATACCAAATCCATACCAGAATATAGTTACTGATTTGTTCAATCCAATGATAGTATAGTCATCCAACTTCCTGTAAAACATGACTGCCATTATTTTCAAACAACGTTTACATTGTGAATAATCTCAAACCAATGAACGGTCGGTAGATCTAATCTCCTCCTGATCATGTGATCATGTGGCCAGATGAGAATGGCATGAATTTGCTGCTGTCACTTTTGCAGAAACAGTGACTATAGTTTTCACTATATGAATGATGAAAATATTTTTTTTTATCAACGTATATGTCTATCTACCAACGGCAACACGTTCAAATTGAAAAATGTTGTGCCTTCCGATTGATACATTGACAAAGTGCCACATGGAGAAAAACTCCTTTATTACTACCTTATATGGGAATGTGAATCGGGCACTGGAGAGAAGGACCAGGTTCTAGAGGGAATTACGTCCCATGTTTGCAATGCAGCAGGGTCAGATATGAGTTTAATTTTGATGCACTTTTGTGTCTATCCTGTTGTCCATGTGTTGCTTGACTTAAACATGATCAAATACCTCAGTGGTTGTTTTTGCCTTGCATCAAATGGTCAGGATGCTATTATATTCTGATTGTTTCTAATAATTTATATATTTGTGATTGTGAACTTTTTACTTTTATGCACACTTTCCCTATTAAGTCAAAGCTGGATTTTTCTGCCTTTTTGGCCCTTTTTGCTGTAGCCATTGTCATCTGTATGTTAATGCATTTTATAGACATATATTCTATTTTTGCTTATCTACCAAAGAGCTTTTATTTTCATGTATGTTTTTATAAGCGAGTGAAAAACATTTAGTGTCTGACCAAACAATGTGAAATTTTGAGCTGTAGGTTTTGTTTGCAATAACAATCATCCAATGCAATAAGGATAAGTTATTGAATATGAGAGAAGACAAACCTGTGGTTTTACGTTACTGTATTTATGTGAGACTTTTCTTTTTATAGGATTTGTACTTGTAGTTATATGTACTATTCCAAAGTTCATCAGGCATCCACTGCAACTCTGTTTCATACATCAATCACTATCAACAATATTAGGTGCAGTGCAATGCCAGTCAAACATCCATGTAGTTTTTATGTGATTTCTTCCATAATGAGTCCAATTATAAGTCAAAAGAACAGTGTTATGTCAAAGCACTTTTGTGTTGTGCCAAATAAACTAGTGAAATCCTTTTGTAATTCCTGCTGTTGTTTTGTTTCCCATTTGGTACCTACCGGCAAACATCTGCAATCTTCCTGGTTCTTTTTTTCGAGACTATGGATGAAAAAGAAAATGTTTAACTTACATTTATTGATATGCAAACCAAAGAACAGTACCAAGAAGATTTGATAGACTCAATTAGGCTAGAATAGAGGTTACACTGACCTGAACCCCTCTGTCAGTCTTCCCATTCCCATTTTTTCACATCTGTCAATTCAGATTTAATGTTTAGATGCTACATTTGCAGCTATATGTTAGGGAAATTCTAAGTTAAAAAAAATAAAATAGTGAGATGTTGTTTATAAACACGCAAAGATTACATTTGCAGTTTTCAAACAATATCACACGCTGAGTAAACACAGATGAAGTGCAACCCAAAGGTGAGTCAGCCCATCTGAACTGTGTTAGAGGCTCCAAGGACCACTCCAACTCCATATTAGAATATGAAGTAAGCTCAGAGGAGGAGGAAAACATGAGTTTGCATAGGGGGATGTATGAGGGGGATGTATTTTGGATGGAGATAATAATACTACTGAGGGAAAATCATAATTTTGAGAATCAACCATGTTTGCTCACTGCGGAGCAAAAATCACTCGTTGTATGTTGCTTTGTATTCTCCAGTGACAAGTAGAGTTTGTAAATAAATCCCTGAGGATACATTATTTTTTTATGGGAATGCGTCTGTGAATCGTTGCTGTCTGCCTGTCCTGGCACCACTCATGGAAAATACACGATAAGGCAGTTAAAGACAAAGCCTTTAAACAGGGTTTTATTTGATACTACTGCTTTTATGGGTAGCCATAACTATTTCAACAAACCAACTAGAAGTAGGGAACACTGTGGTATGGCATTTAACTCAAATTGTCTTGTTGAAATCGCAAAAGAGATGTGCTTGTGGGCAGAGCAGTGAAAAAAAGTCAGATATTGTTGTCCTCTTTGCGTCAGCAGTCATCGCCATCAGGTTTCTGCCAAAAGCATTACAGCACTGCATCTCCCGGTTGCTCTGCAGCTAATGGCTCCCTGTTGTCAAACTGTGTCCAGCTGCTCACTGAGCTATAGCCTACTTTTCTCTTTTCAACCAGTAGTTTTAGGGTTTTTTACACTTGCATGAATACGGCGACTTTTAACCTCATTCTATCCTTTACACCTAACTGCAGAACCTATAACTTCAGAGTTTACGCACAAACAGTGGTGTTCTTTAGCGACAGATGCAACTTTGGAAAATGACCTCATGCTGGAGAGTTCTGTTAGGTTTTCTTACAATATATACAAATCAAACTGTAAAAAATAAATAAACCGTATTAATCCACTGACTAAAATAGGATGGAAGTTTGGACAAATAAATCACATTCATCTGAAGCAACATCTTAAAATGATACAACCTTGCTGAACTGATGAAAGGTGACACATCACACATGATTGTTTGTTTGGTGAATTATGGGGTTAAGTAAATGAGAGAAGTAAAATTAGAAGGAGAAAAAGGGACACTACGGGTTTAGAAGATATTATTATCAAGATCAAGTTCAGAGTTTGTTTAGTGCACTCTATTTTGCCCTAGATTACTTCAAATTGGGGTTGTATGGTTACAGAGTTCTCCGATTTCCAGAAACTACGTTTGCAGTTTATTCAATTTCACATGTTATTTTTTTGTTGGAATAACAAATTTGACTTTAGATATGTCAGTTAGTGTTGATCAGTACTGTTGTATTTTCCCAAAATGCACTAAACTCACAGGTCTTTAGCTCATCTTGCCTGGTTTAAGAGACTGGAAAATACGTTAATCTTAATACCTGTCCCTTCTCCCTAATGCCGTCACTGTATAAACTGCTATAAACTTCAAACTGCTTCAAAGGTTTTCCCCTTCCACCACACATTTACCAAGCCCTACATCATCTTTGATCCATCTCTCGCTTCCTTTCACCTTGTCTGGATCATCAAACAGTAATAACCCTCATTCACAGGAGTTAATTGTGATAAAAACTCCCATGTGTTCCTTTAACCTGGGAAATATTTAAAAATTCAAAGAACAAAGGTACATTTGTAAATAGGATACTGGCGCATTCTCCTATACATATATCACGATTGGACACTACTGTGGAGTACACGTAACTTACTTCCTGCTTGTCTGCAGACAGAGGAGCTGGTGGGTGCTGCTGGCTGATCCAGACGTCTGTCGCCCAGGGCCAAATGACTGCCCACCCACAGCTTGGCTTTCCAGGCTGCACAATGTGAAGGATTCTTTGCTTTGACAAAATCATTAGGACTCCAGTTATTCAACTTACAAATGTACAAAATTGTGTTGCAAATTTTGGTTAAAAACTTGAATTCTGTCACATACTAAAGAAAGCAATGGTTCTATTCCCTTGTTTCCGTTAAATTGCACAGAAAGAAACACACATGCTATTTCTAGAGATGCATATTCTCATGTCT
The DNA here is from genome assembly GCF_026437365.1 of Eucyclogobius newberryi. Lineage (NCBI taxonomy): Eukaryota > Metazoa > Chordata > Actinopteri > Gobiiformes > Gobiidae > Eucyclogobius > Eucyclogobius newberryi. The sequence goes on along the minus strand of NW_027315945.1, from coordinate 21,586,816 downwards.
TAATTGTATGGCCATTGCATCATGCAGCCTACTAGCCTTATATTCTCAATAGTATCATAAGAATATTAAACTCATCAATCAGTGTTGAAACAATGAAATGAAACCACAATCATTTGTTTCACTTGTGATCAAACTGATGTAAACCTGAAACTTACACTTATTTATCCATTGTTTTTTATTACAAGTTCCAACCCTACTGAGTCACAAGTCAATTTAATTAAAAGATTAAAGATAATTAAATTTCTAAACCCTGTATCTCACGTAAGGGTCACCTCAATGTTGATTCAAAAACTACATCAATGTAAAGAACATTTAGTAGTATTATTCTAGTTTGGAAGTTGCCTTTACCTTGTCCCTTCAACATGTTTTCAGTTTATTAAAAGCAAATGTTGGGATTTGTGTGCAAACCACTTTCTACAGCAATATGTTTAGAATTAGCCTAACGTTCAAAGTAAAACAATTACGTGCCAATGTCATTGATAATCATGAGCAGTAAGGGTGGGGAGGTTCTATGTGTTTAAACACTGAAATCCCCACTAGGATAAACAACTAAACAATTATTATACCAGAACACAATGGGGAGAGCAGGGAAATCCCATGGATCATGGCTGCTTGGCACGCACATGTTGACAGCAGACAGTCATGATTAGTTTTAGAGGGATACTGGTACTTTATTAGCATCTTTCAATCCATGTAATGTCATAATCTGAAATCAAAACAGTGATAGAAAAACACAATATGGCAAAGCTAAGATTTGGCTAAAGACAGTAAGTAAGACAGTAATATGCCTTACATTTGTGTGACAACAGGTTTAAAAAGCAATAATAAGAGTAAAAGAGGTCATGAAAATATATTCAAACTGAAGTTGTTCCTGAACCTTTGGCGTACAAACAAATGGCTGGACTCTTTGTGAAGTTGTGACTCAGCAGTTTTGGCCTCTGAGGCCTGATTTACTCTAATTATAAGTGATCACAAGCTCTGCACAGATTTTAAATCCTGCCATGATTTTCTTTGGTATATATATATATATAGAGCGATGTAAAGATGTTGTTTGGAGGGATGGTCTGATTGACACTATTGGGCATAAACTGATCCTGATTCATCCCAGAATGGTTGATTTGACTGGAAATGTGATGGTTGTAGCTTTCTTTTTATGTTGAACATGCCTGGCAGCTTGATAGTTTCTTCTAATCAGATGGTGGACAAAAGTGAATAAATTAAGAAAAAAAAGAGAGCCCGTCCCGGGCTCCGCCACCTCAGATGAGGTTAAAAAAAGAATTCCATAAAAGAAACCAAAAAATAAATTCCAGTCTGTTCACAGTGAGGTATAGACGACGTAAAAGGGTCAGGTAATGTGCTCACCATGCTGTAGTGGATTAAAGCGTTGCACATAAGGATCAGAATTACTTTTATTCAATCCCAAGGGGAAATTATTTGCATTACAAACATGCAATTGACCAATAAGGAATACATTTATCAAAAATGATAGCTAAAATTAAATATTAGTATATTAAGAATACTGTAAATCTGACATGTTAATAAATAAAGTTCCAGTAAAACCAGAATAAGTTTACAAGTTTAAGTTAAAAATAGTACTGAGTTCGGTGATCACAGTTTGATGGCAGCAGGAATGATTCCTGTGTCTTTCAGTGGAGCAGCGTGGAAGTAACACTGTGGAGCAGGTGAGAGGGAAAGTCCAGAACAGATTTTGAACAACTACATTTTTATGATCAGCTTGGTGTCGTGGGTTAGCTTACCGGCCTCAACCTCCCGGCCTCAGCCTCTTGTCTATTAAAGACTTTTGGCCAGAAAATTGAAAAAACAAACAAAACCGGGTCATGCAAGAAGGAAGCGGCCAACACTGATTTGGTCTGAATTCTCAGGGTCATGCATGGCTCATTGGGTTCATGCTATTGCACACAAGAGACTGCATGGGAAACTCATACTCATCCTTTACATAATTCTTCATATTCCATTCAATCAACATAGGCACAATATGGATCGCTAAACACAGCTACGAACAGCTTGCAAAGCTAGGTTTATGTACTATACAACACTAAATCCTGTATGATGTATATGTGTTTAACCATTGCTCTGGTTGCTCCACACAGTTATGAGGCAGAGGGCCGGTTATTGATTTACTGTTGCCATGGGAACGGGAGATATAGGGACCAAGCACCAGATGTTTGGTGAAGGGGATGGGAACTTCCTGCATCCTGAAGGACTTGAAGAGAACCTTAACCTTGGGTTATGTGTGTGTGTGTGTCTTAAAGAGAGAGTGAGTGAAGCCTGTTTTAAGCTAGAACGATCAGCATGGCGTGTGACATCAGAGCAAACCTTGTTCAAACCAGACCCTCCACAAGGAATTGGACGTCCCATCGCTGGGGAGTTGTGTCGGTACTTGTGACACACCCAGATCTCTGTGCACAAGATGACCCTATTTTGATTCCAATGGGGCTAATCAAACATACTTTTACTTACGTTCTAGAACCTGATGTTGCAGAAGGGATTGTGCAAAAAAAAAATACTTTTTATGCAGGTTTCAAGTACATTGTATATGTAAAAACTGAACAGGGGATATCACTGCACCAAAAGAGGCATGCTATTCACTATTTGGGTGGATCTACCTTTTATTTTGTCTCAATGAGTCATCGGAACTCAATGCCATGCTGAGATTATTACGTGTACGTGTGAAAAAAAAATGTGTTTTTGAGTTGCTGCCCTTTTTTTGGGTTGAAAATATACCCGCATTACCACTTCAGACCTCCATCGTATATAGGCATCAACTCAAACTGGAATTTTTTGTCAAGGCACACCTGGCAACACCTCAAGGCACACTAGCGTTCCCTGGCACACTGGTTGAAAATTAAGGACCTATTTCAGCATTTGCAAGATAATCTCACCGCATAAAATAACTAATGGGGGAAGTGTGCAGCAAAAAAAAAAATTCAGAATCAGATCAGAATCTGAAAAAGGTTTATTGCATTTGTCAGGGGAAAAGAACAAGATTCACAAATCAGAAGCTTTCTTCGATGATAAGGTACAACATGAAACAACAACATATATATTAGAAAAATAAGATTTTTATAATATGTTTTTAAAAAGAGTTAAGTCAGATAGAGTGCAAAAAATGGAGAAGTTGTTGACATGATTCGTGCTACATTGATGGTCGCTCTGCTCCTCTCATGTATCCGTCAGCCTGCAAAGTCACTTAGAGTACATCCAAGAAAAAAAATAAGATTTAGGAATGAATTTATGAAATTTAAATCCATGCTAAAACTATTCTCAGTGTTTGTTTGTATGTGAGACTATAGAGGAAGAGGGCATGAACATATCTTTTTTTGTTGTTTCATTAACAGGCCAAATGTTGAAATGTTGACAGACAAAAACTTGAAACACTTCCCAGATGTATATAAAACACCTAAAGAACAAAGTGAAAATGTTACTCATGACTCAATGTTAACTCAAATTATTTGCCAACATTGTGCCTGTCTATGTTCACTGTCAAAATGTAAAATCAACAACAATTTGACTGAATGAATTGTCATTATGTCACATTTTTGGTCCAATGCACATTTAATTTCTCTTTGAGGACATTGTGTTCTCTATAAAAACTGAAGATTTCATCATTGCCCATCCAGAAACTGACAATAAAATGTATTTTATTGCATGAAAGGAAGTGAGCACGCATGAACCGCCTAATAGATAAAAAACAGGGCCGTGATCGCTGCATTGCACTGCTGGGAATAGAACAGCCCAACACAAATCAAATTTTAATATACTTATTAGTATATTAACGTAATTTAATCTGAGCTCATCATTCCCTTATCAAAGATTTGAAGTGTTATCTTTTCACTTTAATCCTTTTGGTGATTATTTATATGGACCCTTTTAATTAATCTAAAGACATGTGTAAAGCAACATTCCCCCATAGGAAAAAAGGTTTTTGAGGTTAGGGCATTCTAAAGCCCCGAGTGTTGAGACTTCACTTCACTTAAGGCATGCTTGTGTAGTGATTCCTCAGAAGAGATTTAACTTATAGTCCACGCCCAAGGTCAATGCCTATACTCCCTGTGGATGACCCATGACTAGGATATAAAATCTCAGAAATGTCCAGGAACTATAAAAATAGTTTAAACAGGTGAACCAGGAAAAGATGCATGTGACAACTTTCCCAAAAGCTTTGTAACATTTTGACTGCTGAGCCTTCGAAGCAGCCGACAATACATCAACAGAAATCAAGGCACTAAATAGACATTTTGATTTGTTGGCCCAGCAGTTAAAAACACGTCGTGGGGTGCTGGAGATCCTGGCTTCGACTCCCGCATTTCCCCATTGTGGGACAAATAAAGGCTTATCTTAAATCTGTTTGGGGAAAGCGTCCCCTGTCCTCACCCTCACTGCTTCTACAAGGTGTTTGAAAACCAGGTTTTTAATGCAATTGATTTATTTAAGGTACATCACCACATGCTATGTTAATTGTGTCTTATAGTGTTGACAGAGCATAATAATACACTCAGCATAATCCATTTTATCGTAGTTGAAAATCTCAGTTTGAACAAAACTCACTGTCTGCAAACATTGAAGCTGGCTTTTGTCTCAAAGCAGCTATTCTAGACCAAACACTGAGCCAACCACATTGGACACAAACAGAGTCCCTGTCATGAGGCGGTAACAGTTACATGTAGCAGTGTTACATGCTTGTAGCTCAGCTCTTTACGTAACCTGCATTGTCTTCAACAAATAAACTGATAAGATTAATAGTGAGGAAAAACATGCTGCCTTTATTGATTATTTATTTATGCCGATAACAATAATAATAATAATAATAATAATGATAATGATAATAATGATAATGGCTTACACTTGCATTAGGCTTTACATGCTTGACAATCCTTTCAAAACCTTTCAAAGTCATCATTCATTCCATAGTTGGTGAGATAAGAATGTAGCCACAGCTGCCCAGGGGTAAACTGTTGCAAGCGAGGCTGCCATTCTACACCCTTGGCCCCTCCGACCGCCAATCACACACGTACATTCATGCATGGTATTTGAAGTCTTTGGATATTACAAGTTATTACAATTATAAGTAACAATTTCACTGTCTTGTATACTTAAACACGGTCAGTAAGAGGTTCATACAATATCTGTTTTAATCATTGTCTTGTTCACAATGTAACTGTACCTAACAAAATGTCCGCAGTATATTGAGAAAAAAAATATACCCTATTTTCCGGACTATAAGTCACACCTTTTTTCATAGTTTTGCCCGGGGTGCGACTTATACTCCAGAGCGACTTATATGTGATATTATTTGTTATTTTCACACTGGCAACCGCATGTGCGATGCAGAAGACGAATCTGCACTTCCTCTACCTCCGGAGTTTGTGGAGTTGTTTAGAAGTGACACAGAGGAAGAAGAATTCAATGGATTTAGTGATTTGGGGTAAAACTGATGCTTTGGTAAACTTGTTAGCATGTTCTTTATGCTATAGTTATCTGAATAACTGTTAATATGTTACGTTTACATACCAGACACTTACCACAGTTCATTGTCTGTGCGTCATGTAGCTGATGGTGTTACGTTAGCATACATACACCTTTTCACCATGTTCTCTCATCTGTTATTATTTTAAATTACATTTCAAGATGAAATGTCTGTTCTTGGTCTTGGATTTTATCAAATAAATCTCACCCAAAAAGTGTGACTTATATATATATTTTTCCTTCTCTATTATGCATATTTTGGCTGGTGCAACTTATAGTCTGGAAAATACGGTACACATTTATATGTGTGTTTATTTAGTCCCAATAAGACCCAGGACCTTCTTGCTGTGAGAAGAGTGCCACCATAACCTTTTTTAATTGTATAATACAGGAGCAATAATCATTTTCTCTTTTGTTCGTAGGTGTATCACCCTCTTGATGCAGCTTTTGATACGCCACAGTGTATGTTTCCCTCAGTGCAGTGCTCCTCCCTTATAGGGGATTTGGCATGTTGTCATATTGTTAAATTTATGGGAGAAACCAAATCCATGCTGACCAATGCTGTTTCTAATGGTGTTATTATATTTGACTGCATGTTCTGATTAAGTATATCAAAAAGTTAATGGTAAAGACAAGTAATGACATCAACAGATGACTGGCCAAGAACCGAAACTAGGCCATATAGAATCCACAAACAAATTCTTTATTTTCATAGCCAACTACCCAATGCAATTGTAGCATAAAGTCTAATGAACGAAGCAGCTTGACCAAAGGCTTTTCACATTGCATCCAAATTTCATGTTCCCATGTAGAAATACACACGCAAGGATCATATGGGAGCTATTTCATTGTTAGTTTGACCAATACTGACAGAAGACTTTACAGAGGGTCAACTGAGCAGAAGTGAGGTAACTGGGCCAGTTAATAAGTAAGTAGTGGGTGTACATGGGAAAGGGCATTTTCGGGTTGCAAGTCTGTGCTTTTTAGGGTTGAACAGCTGACGCCATGACATCACAATGTGCCTCTCATACACGTGTACACACACTCCCTGTTATTCTCCATGAGTCCTGAAAAGAAAACAGAACTGAAAATGCTCAAAGAAAGTTATGTTTAGGCTGGATTGGTAAGTTTATAAAACTTTGAACAACATTTTTCAGAATAAGGGTTCTTTTGTCTCTGTAACAGCAACCACAAGTCTTCTAAAAGTTATATTTAGAAAACTTGAATATTGAAGTTTTAAGCAATATCCTTAATGCTATTTAAACAAACAAACAAACAAAAAGCATTTTATAAAAAAAAAAAAAGACTGCAATTGGAATTCTTTATATTTATTTCTAATCAAGTACTAAACACATTTTGGTGTGATGTTCTGAAGGTAATTTTCTCTTCTGAGTAAAAAAGTTTGTTACAATTGTAAAAGTGAATCATTCTTGTATAAAAGCTTACCACAAAATCCATAAACTAGAGAGAGGATAACACAGTGCATTATGAGTGCCGCTGGTCATCTAAACATCCTTGAGGAAAAGGCTCAGGAGAATGTGTGTGTACACCATCAGTCAAACAGCCATGATTCAAGTGTCAGCGCTGGCTGTGGCCCACCCAAAGAGACTGGGTGACAAAACTCTCGTCCCATCTCACTCTGGGTGTGAAGACTGCTTCGGCCCTAATTTAGATCCTTGTGAATGAAGAACATTTTCACCATATCAAGAATGCCTCTATCCTGTTGGCATTTTACATTTCACAGCCCAATTAAATAAACCAAGAAGAGATAAGCTTCTTTTCATCTGTTTATTAAGATGCTGCGCAGAGCTGAGTTTTGCAATGAAGGCCCAGTGAGCTCCACCCAGTGCTGTGTAACATTGAAAGTAGAAACTGTATCTTTTTCCTTTACTCTCCTTTTTACACACATGGATAGAGACACACTTTCATGCATTTCCCAGGTGATACTGCTGGCACAATCCCTCTGCTGACCTCACGCTTCTGGGAAAAGACAAAGCAGGAGGAGAATCTCTGGGTGGGACACGGGCTGACAGAGACCCTAGCATAAGTGTTCCAGCTGTGCAGTGAAGGGGTTTTCCCACAATACCTGAATATTGGTTTGTATCCTAAAATGATTTAAATGCATTATGTGCCATCTTTGCAAGTGGCACAAATGGTAGGAAACTCAGAGCATCAATGTACCTAATAAAATCCAGACTTGGTTTAAGATAAACCTTTTAAGAGTTGGTTGTATTTAGGTGAAGTATTTAGAAGTTGCCATGACTTCATGTGACAGCTGCTGATCCCATAATGAAGGAAACATCTCCAGAAAACATATAAATAGGCTAGAACAGAGAAGAATACAATAAAGTTTATGTAGAAAAGGAATAGTCATAAAGCAGTTGTATGGAAAGTCTGCATTTTGGGAGTGGTGGGTAAACTTTTTATACAATGCTGTTTAAATGTTAAATATGTGGTCCACTTTAAAACATCTACATCTCAAAAATATGACTTGCTGTCATTGCTAAAAATAATTCAGTCTTCTCCGAAGAGCAAAGTAAAGTTCAATTATCAGAAGGCCTATCTCGTTAAATTGACCCTATTTGAGAATAGGAGCCTTTTCGTTTTCTCCTCAGTTTGTGAAATATGTCTCAGGCAGTTGCCATAGTACTACAAAGACACAGAACGCAGCTGTTGCGGAGATCCGCCTGAGGATTCACGTGCAGATTGTGCCCTCTAGCGGCTCTCTGTGAAAATACCAACGCGCAGACTATGTACGGGCTATGATCTTGCCTAGGCCACATGAGCTGCAGGGTGCTGTAGGCAGTTCTAGTTGTAGCGTTGTAAAAGTTCATTTCATTTAATTTTCAAAAAGGCACGCGGAAAGCACAGCAAAAGATGAGGAGGATGAACACACAAGGGCTTTTCGACAAGGGCTAATGGTTGTTTATTTTATGATTGTGCCCTAAAACAGTTATGGTTCGCACTCGGATCATCACAAATGCCCTGGTTTTGGCCGAAAACATACGCAAAAACACCGCGCTCGAGACGCTGCAAACATACTATAGCCCCGCCCCTTCATTGTGACGCAAGGCCAGGGCTCAGGCTACGGTGCGCCATTTGTGTCTAGCAGGAAAACGCGCGGAGACCCCTCAAGTATCATTTCTTGCCAGGTATGTTTTATTTAGCAAATTTAGCATGGTTATATAAACAATCAAAATTGTTTATCTGACAATCCGTTTAAGTTTTAAGGTTTATAAAAGGCTAATTTTGGCAATACAATCAACTCAGATGGAGGTCGACGTTAGCCTCCTTTTTGGGCCAGTGTGCTGCCGTCGTTTCCCAAGCCTGAACCCCATTAAGACCTACCTCCTCTTCGCTCTGATTGGACAAAAAAGTCAAAAACGTTATTTGATTGGTTTTGCTTTACACTGCTCAAAGTATATTTGGGAAACATGTTGCTAGTTAGCAACTTAGCTAAGTTAGGTCTAGCTCCTCTGGCATTGTACAGAATGAAACGCGTCTCTGCTTTGCCTTCGGATCCGTACAATTAAACAATGTTCGTTTCTGATCCGTACTTTCCACACAGGCCATCGCATGTTTCTGTCGTTGCAGTAGTTAAACTGTTTAGCAGTAAAATGTCTGGTGTCAAGTGTCAGCTCAAGCACTCAAGCAAACTATTCATTGTTCAGTAAAGTCTGTACTAGGTTATGTACAGTTCCGGGTTAGTCATGTGTGAGTATACGCATAGTATATTTGTTCCTAGATGTAGTATGTATCTAATTTAACTCTATTCAGTGCTAGTAGTGATCCAGGACATGTATACGAGAAAAACTCAAGAGCTATTAAAGCTACTTTAGGGAACTGACACATGCTTGTCTCCTTTGAGACGTCATTGCTTTATCTGGGATATTCCACAGCATTGCATTAAACTTATTTCCTCTCAATTACAAGTGTTTATTATTGTCCAAAAATCCATGAAATACCTCTCAACAGATCTGAAGTGACCTGGTAGTATGCACTCTTTTTGTCCATTGAGCTCATGGGATTATAATGACATATATATATATATATATATATATATATATATATATATATATATATATATATATATATATATATATATATATATATATATATATATATGTCATTATAATCCCATGAGCTCAATGGACAAAAAGAGTGCATACTACCAGGCCACGCTGCCATATAAACAACATCTCCATGGAAGCACGCAGGTGGAAGACCCCCACAATAAAAGTTACATAGTGCACCTTTTACTATGTCACATTTATTTATTTTGAACCCTGTTTTGAAATATTTGTATGTATTAAACTCATGATCCAGAGGGCCATTGCTAAATGTGAGCAGTGAACATTTCTTGATAGAAGCAAAAAAAAAACACAACCATGCTTTTGCAGCTGTTTTTATGTTTTGTTTTTAATGTGTCATGTGTAAATATATATTAGAATGCTGTAACTTTTTTGTTGTGTGTTATATGTTATATATGTATAATGTTATAATGGGACCCTAGTTCTCTACAATCTCCAATAGATGGCGACATTGCCCTATTTTTTGATTACACGGTGGTGATGACTAAAAGCGGTCTTTCTTATGCATGTATTGTTTGATATGATTATAATTGGCTTTTCTTTTTTTTGTCTTTCTCAGGAGTTAAAACCTTGATGACGTTTGTTTGAGATAAATATGGAAGACACGTCAGAAACTGTAATGTCCCAAGATGGTGAAGCCATTTGTCTTGTGTGTGGCTTTTGTGCCAAGTGCCCCCGGTCCCTAAAAATACATTATGGAAGAAAACATGGGAAGAAGAACGTCTCTGATGACATGGAGGCAGATGCTGAGCTTACGCAAAAGCAACAATGTGACCGTGATCAGCAGAGTTCATCTCAAAATATTAAACAGGGCAACAAGGAGGAGACGCTGCTACAAGAGAGACGTGTAAGCAAGAGAACCCCAAAACCAAAAATAATTCATTCTTGCAATTACTGTGGGCAAGAATTTAGGGACAAGGAACCTTTGGACACTCATATCCAGAGATACCATACCAAAGATGTACCATACTCATGTAAGTAATTTCTGCCCATCAAAACACAATACTGCATGTTTTACAATTTAAATCATTAAAATGTATTCTGTTTTGTTTTTTAACTTTAGTTGAAGTTGAAGATGAAGAAGTGGGAGCGGAAGTAATGATGGCTGAGGAATCTGGCGATCACAATAAGAACTCCCTGCCTCTTGGAACCCCCAACCTGTCCCCAGACAGATTCCAGCTGAAGTGTGAACACTGTGATTTCAGGATGGGAACCCCGACTTCCCTGGAAAACCACAGCCGAGAGGCACACCCGGACCATGACTGGTACCGTTGTAAAACATGCAACTTTTTTTCAGCTACAACCCATTGGATGGAAAGTCATCTTGAATCTGAAAGTCACAAGCAGCAACAGAAAAAAGAGATAAGTTCTGAGTCTTCATTTGACAATTGTGTGGAGAAAGTTTGTAAGGATGGAGTCATTTTTGAAGCAATCACTGGGGTTGTTTCCATAGACGAAGACCAGAAAGCTGATGAGACAGTTGGTCCTAAAGTAGTGTTTGTTGAGGAGGATGACACTGATGAGCCTCCTAGGAAAAAAAAGGGTAGACCAAAGCTGGGGGCTTCACCAACCTGTGAGTACTGTGGCCTAGTAGTTTCTAATGCTACTAATCTTAGTGTCCATGTACGCCGTAAACACAGCAAAGAATATGGTTACAGCTGCACCCTCTGCAGCTATAACTGTGTGACCAAAGGCGATATGGACCGCCATTGCATTACAAAGAAACATATCAGACGTGCACAAGACTCTGCAAAAAAAGGGGATAAATCTGTTTTAGCATCTGAGGAGCCTGTATCCACGGAAGAGCAGGAAGAACCTGAAGCCATGCAGACCTCTGCTGCAGACAATGTCATTAAAAGCACAACAAACGTTAGTGGGGAAGAAGAAACCCAGTCCAGCCCAAAAGAAATAAACTACGATTCAGTCACCAATTGCATTTATTGTGATTTTGTGGCTCAATCCCTCCCTTCACTTCATCTTCATGTTAAGCGAAAGCACACCAAAGAGTTTGAATATGTCTGTCTAGCGTGTAGTTACTATGCTGTAAACAGCAAGGAAATGTCTCGGCACGCAAACACTGATAAGCACAAACAGAAAAGTCTGGAATACTTGGAACAACAAGGAACCGAAGAGCAAAAAACTTTACTTGTCATAGAGAAGGATCAAAGTGAGGATATTGAAGATAAACTAAACCCAGATTCAGGTTTAGTTGGTGAAGATTCTCAGTCCAGTTCTGATGACGACGCTGGAGCACAAAACCAGAATACTGAAGCAGTTGCTTCTATTGAAGTTGAGTCAAGTGAGAAGTTAACAACTATTGTTGTTACATCCAACGAGGATCAATCTAATGTGATATCTCATACTCCATCAGATTCTTCCGAACTCAAGACTGAGGTCACAGTGTCTAAAACAGAGTTTTCTCCTGAAGTTCAAACAATGGAGGATCCAGTGGAAGAGACTGGAAATGAGGATGATTGTGACAATCTAGAAAAAGATGAAATTTTAAATTCAGATAATGGATTTGATGTACAGCTGACCAGGGTTGTCTTTGATTCATCCATTGTTTCCTATAAGGCCCTTGTGGAGCAAGAGCAGGTCCAGGAAGGGGAGGCTGCTGTCATATGTTTGACTACAGGAGAACCAATACCTCCACTTTACAAGTCTGCAGGTGGTGCCTTTGTGAAGAAGTTAAAAACCAAGGAAACAAGGCAGGAGTCTGGGGGCCGTATCCGCTGTGAAGACTGTGGTTTCCTGGCGGATGGTATGAGCGGTCTCAATGTCCACATCTCAATGAAACACCCAACCAAAGAAAAGCACTTTCACTGTTTGGTGTGTGGGAAGTCATTTTACACTGACAGTAATCTTCACCAGCATCTGACAAGCGCTGCTCATCTCCGCAATGAGCAGAACAGTGTGGAGGAGCTTCCAGAAGGAGGCGCTAGTTTTAAATGTGTAAAGTGCACTGAGCGATTTGAGAACGAACAAGAGCTCTTTCTACACATCAAAGAGAAACATGAGGATCTTCTGAGAGAGGTCAACAAGTATGTACTGGAAGACACCGAGCAGATCAACCGCGAGAGAGAGGAGAACAAAGGCAACGTGTGCAAATACTGTGGAAAAGTCTGCAAGAGCAGCAACTCCATGGCGTTCCTAGCCCACATACGAACACACACAGGTGAGGAAACTTTTCATATTACGTCAATACAAATCAATACAAAAATACATCATGTTTTTTCTATCTGAATAATAATGTTGCTAGTGTTTGGTGGGGATTTTAATTAAGGAATTATTAAATTATAGCATACAGGGCTCAGATTAAGGATTTTCTCTTGTATAGCAGTGCTGCGAAACAATCTATTTTTTTTCAAATTTATGAATAGTAAATATATTAATAGTTGCATAGCAAAACACAAAAAATACTAACAATCAATATTTTCCATTGATGTAACAAGATTATTTCAAATGTATTTGTAAATATTCTATTTAAAAAAACTCTTTAACAAATTAACTTTTACACACTTAAAATGTTTCAAAATAAAACTCTTTGTCAATGATAATTTTTGTGATGTCTAAAAGCCTACCCATTAGTTTGTCGTCCTTTTCATTAGATTTTACAAAGCCCCGACCGATTGGTGTTCTGTAGATATCAGCTGCTGCTGTTTCTGTTTGTCGAGATCCAACTGTTCAGCCTTGATGTGCGTCGCGCTTTTGCCATGCTTTACACAGTTGTCCTTTTTCAACCCAGAGCCTTTGATCCCGTCGATGAAGTGAGAGCTATAGTTGCATGTATGGCGTATGATGTTCTTATGTTTACGACAAATGTCACAGAAGAGTCCATCATCGCTTTTTTGGAGCCACAGGAGATCTTTTTTCCACCTCTCAATCGTGGTGGTGGACACTGTCAACGCGGTCATGTTGTCTTCACCGCGCATTGCATTCTGGGAGGATCAGTACACTGGTTCCCTGCCAGCACCCTACATTGTGTCATGCCGTTGTTGACGATCAATTGATGAGTGATCAGTGCTTTTTTAGGCGCTTTGGTATCGCAAAAGCTGCTAATCAACAATACTTTTTTCTGACAAATTCATCGCATTTGAGAGAAATTGCGTCTTATTTGCGATGCGATACCGCTTATTCTGAGCCCTGGCAAACGTAGATCATTATACATTTTGTTTGTTGTAAACTGCAATATTGATCTGAATCTGCTTAACTGGACTTCCCATTCAAAACTGCTGCTCAAGCTCTCCAGTGGGGAATGTCACTGAAACAAGCAGCAGATAATATTTTTTTTTCAGCGCAGGGAATTTTAAAATGCATCTCTCTTTGATTTTTGTCTTGTCAACATTCGTTTGCAATTTATTTCCCACAATTTTCCTTGTCAAAACCTGCACAGCTATGAACAATCAGAAATGGATCATATTCTTTATATCAGATGTAACTTTTACATGACATTTCAATAATTTGACAACTATAGAAATGACTCAATGATCAGATTTTTGGTGTGCATGTTAACAGCTACTGTGAGTGTACAACTTTGAGTAAACTAACTAATGATGTGGGATCACTATTATATCATTTTTAAAACCTTAAACAAGTTGCCTTTCATATTTCAGAATTAGAAAAGGTTTATTGACATTGCCAGCGAACAAAATTCACAGGCTAGGAAGCTTTGGTGATTCCGTACAACAATGAACAATAATACAAGCAAGATATATCAAAAAGAAAAGCATGCATTAAAGAAAAACAATTAAAATTTACCATAATATAAATACGGTATATCACAAATAAAAAAAATAAAAACTAATTTACATTATACTAATGTTGTATCACCAGTAGCGTGCGGTGCCTTTTATTGATGGTCAAGCAGATGTGGGGTGTTCATCAATATTTAGTGGATAACATTTGCACGCAAAAGTGGCATGAAGGGCGAACGCCATCCTACTGAGCTACATGCCCGTACCTATATGGTATGAAGTGCTGAATGGAGAAAATAGTCTCATTTGTGTAAATTCATTACACAAATGAATGCTCTTTGTTGTTAAAAATACTGCCTGGATTTTGTAACTAACATCTGATAATTAGAAACAGAGCCTTAGTTACAAAAAAGTATCAAAAAGATAGTTGTATTTTTTTATTTTTTTTTCAAGTCAGTTTGTTTGTTGTTGCACTGCTGTTGCTTCGCTTCTACTCTGAACATGCTCAGTTTGGGCAAAACCTGCAAACATCCAAGATTCTCACACAGGTTTATTCAGCGTGGCTTGAGCATAGATCCATAATATAATACATCCATGTACATCCTGTGTGGTCCTCAGAGCGCATGCACAGACTTCTAAAACAAGCTGCTCTCTGCTCTTGTTCTAAAAGCTCATGTTAGAGAGCGGAGCATGAACGGGCCTCTGAACACGGCCACAGACTGAGCCCCTGTGGGAAAAGAAGAATCATGCTTTTGGGGGGAAATTTATTTGATAAAATCCAAGACCAAGAACAGACATTTCATCTTGAAATGTAATTTAAAATAACAACAGATTAAAGAACCTGGTGAATAGGTGTACGTATGCTAACGTAACACCATCAGCTACATGACGCATAGACAATGAACTGTGGTAAGTATCTGGTATGTAAACGTAACATATTAACAGTTATTCAGATAACTATAGCATAAATAACATGCTAACAAGTTTACCAAAGCATCAGTATTACCCCAAATCACTAAATCCATTGAATTCTTCTGTGTCACTTCTAAACAACTCCACAAACTCCGGAGGAAGAGGAAGTGCAGATTCTTCTTCTGCGTCGCTTAGAGCCTAGAGCGCCCTCTTGTGGTTGTCAGTGTGAAAATAACAAATAATATCACATATAAGTTGCTCCGGAGTATAAATCTGGAAAGTACGGTATACACAGAATGTACAGTTAAATTTACAGAGGTAGTGCAGAAAGTGAACAGTGCAATGAGTGGTTGTTTTAAAGTGTTCATGAATCCAACGGCAGAGGGAAAGAAACTGTTCTTGTGGCTGGAGGTTTACTAGTATTGCTATTAGTCCAAATACTTCTTACTTCTAATTTTGTTTATTTGGCCAGTACAGTGCATGTTAATTAACATGCCATACATTCTGGAAACATGTTTATTTCCGCTCGTTGTCTCGTATTCACTCTCAAAACACACTCAGTCATACACCAGCATACATGGACACTGGAGGCAATGTGGGTACCTTGCCGAAGCGTCTTGCCGAAGGACACAATGACATGATGCACTTCCGCCCCACTGTGTCACCTGGCATTCCAGTGGTCTCCCATCCAAGTACTAACCAAGCATAAGCCTGCTTAGCCTCTGAGATCTGAAGAGATCAGCTGATATAACATGTTGTTATATCCAAACACTCCCAGTCCTTGGCGCTAAGTTCAAAGGATGATTTATAAGAAGCAAGCAGAAGAACTTTAACATTATGCACAACATGTATATCATGCATAATGTTGATGTTGTTAATGTTGCATATTCCATTAATCCATTGAAAGTTCTGAATTAGCTGAGACACCTTATGGTCTTTAAATGTCAGGGCCGAAACTATTTTCATCTGAATTTCTTCAATCAATTTTATTTGTTGCTAAGTGAAGTTTTCATGGCTCTTTTGAATCCAATTAAACCAGTTTAAAATCCAAACCAATTCTTAAAATTGAAGATGAATCCATATTCAGAGCACAGAACATGCTTGTGGTAGAGACGTGGTTGTAAAACCCCTCCAAAGGTAAATAAACCTCCAAAAAGGTTGTGGTGAGCAACAAAAAGTGGGGTTTCTGGGGTTCCTGTCACCATGGCAAAGCTTGGAATGTATTATTATTTTATTTTTTCAGATTTAGTTTTGCGTTGATTAGCTTTTACGTTTTACATTTATAGGTTTAAACTTGTAATGTGCTTATTGTTTAAGCCCACTGTGACATGGCTTTAATGTTAAGGCCCTATGTACTTGGGCCAGGTAATGGCTGTTTCTGTAGAGGTGAAGGTGAAGACTGATTGAGCTTCAGACCAGCGAGAGAGACGCTAATGGACCCCAGATTGGGATTCCCTGAGCAACGCCTGGTCGGAGACATGTGCGACTCATAATTGATGTGTCCATTACTAAGACTCAGTTGTAATTATAGTCAATAAGTCTCTGTAAATGTGTTAAAGCTTAGGCTAAAAGCATTGGAGGTCCAAAGAGAGGTGGGCTAATAATTTAAAATAATCAATGCAGACGTATTCAAAGCCCTTAATTTCCCCAGTGTCTGTACGTCCGTGTTTGTGTATATGTGTGTGAGCCGCTCTATGTGTAGTCACTGTGTGTATATGTCAGCCTTCATGGCCAGCTGATTATCCTCAATCCATTAAGATTTATCTTGTCATTTATAATGCAAAGCAGGGCTCTGTTGGTCAGGGCTTTGGCTGGGAGATGTCCGGCAGGTTAAGAACATAGGGCGCTCCATTACTCTTCGCCTGACCATGTGTATTAATTGCTTTTAAAATCAACTTAATGCAGGAACGAGATGTGAGGGCGCCATCAATAAATGCCCTTCCTTACCTCCCATGGTCCATCCCCTTTTCAGCCCAAACTTTAATGGGACATTAATTGAAGTCCTTGTTCTTGGCTTTTCATGTGTGCGTGTAAGTGCTGGTGTCTTGGTGTGTTCTGGTGTCGGCTGAGTGGGAGATGCAATAGGATTAGGCAAGCAAAATGGCACACAAGACCAGTAAATCTCACGGGTGCTACACAAAATACATAAATTAGTAAAAAGAAGAGAAATAGTGCGACTTGGACAAGCTGTATTTCTTCCCCTTGCACATGCATGCCAGTCACCTTCCGTGCCAAACTAAGATTGCTTACAGCTAAAGTAAGATGTATAAATCTGTACGATTTAGAGGTTAAATTCTTGATGATGAATGTCCAGTCTTACTTCTTTTTTATTAACAGTCTATATGTATTCATAATTTTTCCTTGTGCCATAATTTTTGAGTTTTAAGGTCAGGAAAGTCTTACTTAAGAAAATGAAGCTTTGACACTGAGGTTTCAATGGATGACTTGAAGTCAAGGGCACTTTGTAACACTTGGTGTGATATATGTGTTGTTTCTCTTACTCAGTTGTATGTTTTATTAAGCAGAGTTATGTTGTTTGTTGCATCCTCACTTGTATTTGCACAGTTCTTATTTGCAGAAAGGGGCGTTTTTTATCATCTTGACAACATATGCCAGTGGTTATTATTGCTAAGTTCCCTCATTACTGTGAATTATTCATCTTTTATGTTGTGGTCATTTATTCTGAAGTTTGTTTGTGAGGCTGAGGTGCGGCATGGTGGGGGTCTGCCAGCATCTTCACTGGGAGCATGTCCAGATTCTTTTAATTAAGACCTAGTTTTGTCCATGTGATTAATCAGTTAAATCAGGAGAAGGCAGGGGGAGGCTGTGCTCAGATTTGTCATGTTTTCTTTTAAGGGGCATATACACATAAGTGTGTTTTGCCAATGAGACCTCAGCTGGGATTTGCATTTTGAGCCAAATTGGTCAGTTTTTCACAGGATGAGCTGCTGACCTCAGGCTGAGCTTTCAAACTAATGGCCAATACCTCAAGTGTGTTTAAACGCAGGGTGCATTGCAGAATGTGCTGCATCATTTATATGAATGCTGACCTGCTACGTTTGTTACCACAAATAACGAAGAAAGAATCACTGCATCAAAAATGTTATGTCTTTTCCGTTGGCACTTTTTGTCATTAAGAGCAAGATGGTTAGGTGGCAGGAGTGAATAAACAAACCCATTTTAATGCTTTATCAACATTTGAATGCAAATAAATAACATTATTATTTGTATCTATGGTCATATTTGATTCGCTCATATTCAAATTCCAAGAGTGTGTGTGCGATGTGCAAAGCTGAAATGTGTGTCTAGTGAAATGTTGCATGAGGTTCCTCTCTCCTCTCAGGAAATGAATTAGTCATTCCCTGTCTCATCTAGGCTGTGAGGGAGCCGCATCACCCCTGTGTGGATGGCAATATTAATTTAACATGACACCACATTGATGGTCAATTTCAGTTTCACGGAGGCTGTTTAAGTAGAGTGGTGGAGTATTAATGTGATAAGATGTGAGAACTGAGGGACGTAACATCTCCCTCCTCTCTGCCATGTCTCATCCTCAGCCAGCCATCTGGACAGATCGCCTGCCCGCGCACCCCTCTCTCTCCGACTACAGGTTATGTGCGGTGCGACTGGGGGGGACCATTGTCTCGGCCAAGCTTCGTCCCTGTTGAGTCTCAGAAATGCCACGCACATTTTAAAGTGTGACATCAGGCCCTGAATAGAGATGTTTGTAGGTGTCATAGCAGGTGTTGTATGTCTTGACTTTTAGTTTGAGTAAAAGTTTTAAAGATTGTGTTTTTTAAACTTGAGTGTGAAATTATCCGTACATTTAGGTGTGAATGTAGGCAAAGTGTGGTGCTATTATCTGTTATGCCATTATATTTTGCTTATGTGGCTTTCTGACTTGTGTTGCAAGCTGTTTGTGCGGGCAGTATTCAACGGGGACATGTGAAATGAAAGGGGCTTGCTCTGCTGTTGCCCACATGTGTCTCCCCCTCCGCAACACCTTGCCCCCTGTGTTTATGGGCCTTGTTAGCACAGGCTTGCCTTTCAATCTTCGTTACTGGCTTAAAATTCGATATGTCGTACTAGCAGCTCACAGCAAGTGAACCGTGTATGAACAAATTAGTAATCTACACAAAGTGCTTAATCAAATCAGTGGCTGCCCCTGGAATAAATATTGTAGAATGTCTTGGGATATCTGCTTGGAGTGGGTGAAGGTTTCTTGAATGTTTGTGTGGATATCATAGGATGCCACTTATATGTCATACTGATGCCATCCTTCCTGTTGAAGTTTACTAAATCCATATACTGTGAGGGATTATTTGACTCTTGCTTTTGTTAATAGTTGCCTATGATTACTTCAGCCATCTACTTTTGAGAGATTAGGAATAGATTGTGAAATATCTACCATCGGTGTATATCAGCAGCAATTTAAAGAGGCACAGCAACCAATTACACACAATATTTATTGTAGACACAGATCCAAACCAGTAGATATCCAATTATTATTATATATATATTTTAAATTTAGGCACATATAAACCAAGACCAAAGTCCCATTTTGGGACCAGTTTGTCGATTTTCAAATCAAGTCTGAAAGTATTTTTTTTCCATTTTGTGAATATAATGTTGGTGCAATTTGCGTCATTCATTTTTTTTGGGGGGGGGGGGGGGGGGGGGGCTTTTTTGCTGCTACCAGGTGAATTACCCAAAGGTAACCATTTATTGTGTGCATAGCAGGAGTCCTGAGGCCCAAATACAAAGTAATATTTTATATTTTTAGGACACAGTAGATCATATAAATGACATCAATATGTACTTCATCATATTTGTAAATTTGGCTTCTTTGCAGAAAATGAAAACCAAAAACACAGACATCAGCATTTGCAGCTCTGCTCTTAAGTGACAAATAGGAAGCAGAGGTTTTACCACTCCCTCAAACGCCACGCCACCCTCAGGTCTTATTAATGACAATAATTAGGGAGGACCGTCCTGGCGAGGCCCAACCGAGTGATTAGTGCTTTAATGATGGAATGTGAGGTACTGAGCACACGCAGAATTGATTTACGTATTTGCCCTGACCTTTGAAATTCAATTTACGCATCCACAAGCAAAGTGGCCTATGAAGCAGAGTGACAAGAATAAACCGAACAAAAAGTATTATTTTCTGTGAAGACAATAAGAAAGCCAACTGCTTTTATAATTCTGAAATAATTTTGTGTGAAGCCTTACCAAAGAAACCAATCTTACGCGCTCATTTTATCTGGAACTGACTTGTAACACTCTAATGTAAAATTAAATTTCCGTCCCGCTGTTATGCAGTCGTGTTTGATAAAAATACAGTTGTAACATATGAACTCTCAACACTTTGTTCTTCAGGATCCAAGCCCTTCATGTGCAAGATCTGCAACTTTGCCACGGCTCAGCTGGGCGACGCCAGGAACCACGTGAAGCGGCACCTCGGCATGAGGGAGTACAAGTGTGACATCTGTGGGTGAGTTCAGAGCCCGACATCTTAGAAACATTTATTTTTACATCAAGTGCCTGATTTCAGACTCTGGCAAGTTGCATCTGATTTATGTAGACACTGGATGGTTTTAACAGTTTAACAATAGGAGACTCAGTGATGCTTGAAGCGTTTTTTATTTTTATAGGCTAAAAAATTCATCAGCAAAACTGTGCTGGGTCTTACTATTAAGATGTCAAAACTACATTTCTGAAATAGTGGTGGTGGAAACTAACAAGGTTTTTGAACTGTACTGAAAAGGAAAATGTACTTTCTGTATGGTGTGAGGAGTTATTTTTAGTACATTCAAAATGACTAGAAAAATGTTTGCCAAAATTTGCCAAATTCATTTCAGTTGTTTCTGTGAACCCAAAATGAGCACAATCCTTTGTCAACATCTATACATTTGAGACTTTATTGGTTCTGGAAATGTTTTTACTTAGTATATTTTTAATTTCTTTAATATGTAAACTTATTTTTATTTTTTAAAATGTTATACTTTTTTTTTATTTTTTAAATAGTATTTTGCATCTGTATCTACACATTTCCTTAAGTAACAAAATAGTGTACTTCTTCCACCACTGCTTCTAGTATGTCATTTGGCCTTGTTGTCTTGCCCAGAGCCTCCTGCTGGAGAATCTTGTGAATTGAAAGGTTTAAAAAGGCGGTGATCTTCTACACTCACAATTTTAGCAGCGCAAATAATCCTTATTGGAAGTTTAAGTAGGTAACACAAAGCTATAAATATCCAATGGAGCGTAGCCTAGAGTTTGTACGGCAGGATCTGGAACCCCCGACTTGGGCACCATATGTTGTGCTGCGCTTGCTGGGCTCCCGAGGTAGAACTCCTCTCTGGTGCTATGTTCAAATAGATGTGTTAAGCTGTTTTACATGCAATAGGGGAATACAGTAAACTGTAGGATTTCCAGTCTTCTACCATTGAGCTTCTGCGGCTCCACACGCCCCAAGATGAAGACATATGTAGTATTATTAGTTTCTCCCTCTGTAATTCTACGTAAACCGTTCAATTTAGTTCAGTCGTGGAACGATTTTTTTCCTCCAAAGCGGAGCAAAGTGAATGTGTTTATTTGCTCCCGCTGATGTACACAAACATTACAGTAGGAGCAAACAAGCTTTGGTTTAAACACAGCTTTTCTCTTAATGAGAAGAAAGACTCACAGACCCTCCAGCTAAAAGCCCCCTTTTCCCCAGTGAAGCAAATGTGTTGGTCTCTGTCCAACTGTACACACACGCAGCACTTCTCCAATATATACCTTTAAATGGGACTACTAAATACAAAGCCCAGTTTCACAAATCATGTGAAAGGAGGAGCTGTGTGCTGGTGACAAATCGTCCCGGTGTGTGCCTCAGTCCTGACTGATCACCCGGCCATCGCTCTCCGTGACTAAAGAGCAGCAAACACAAAGAAAGCCCCAGAAACAGTCATTAAGGCCAGAGCTATACATATAACCCAGTCCCTTTGCTAAACTTTTCAAGTTTGACGATGTGTCCTTAATCTGAATCTAAAGCACGTTTGTAATGGAGGGCCATGTTTCAGGTGTAATGTGATTACCTGTTTTATTTTGCATGACCTAGAAAAGTGAGATTATGGTGCGATTAAGGTGTGCGTTCTCTTGTGGTTACTAATGGCAGGGCGACATTTCACTTAACAAAAGAAAGTTTTAGCCTTGCATGTAATCACCATTTATCATAGCAATTAACTGAAGACAATGTTAGCCTGGCTTTTTATTGTTATAAAATGTAATTTTTATACATTGTTAAACACCTTTTGACTTGTACCATTTTGTTAAAAAAATTGTGTTTACTATTATTTATGTTACATGTTTTGTTTCCTCTCTGCGTGCTACCTTTGCCTTGTTAACAATACCTAACTGTGTTTTAAGCCGGCTCCTGGACTGCCCGCCTCACTTAAGCTTCATCCTGTTTCAGTTTGTCCCCCCACAGTTGATTGTTCAAGATCATATTGTTGTGGCATTTAATTAAGAAATGCAAATGCGGGGCCAGCGCAGATTAGAACCCCTGACCATGCTGCCAATCAAAGCTGAGTGTAGTGGTCAGCTCCTCGCTCATCCTCGCTAACTCTTTATAGGCTTTCTGTCTCTGCCTTTCTACCCTCTCCCACTCCCTCTGTTGTTTCAGTCCCACCTATGTCTCACTTTAAAGTAGATTGATGCATCTTAATTTGCTTATATATAAAAATCTCTTAAGGCCCCGAAACTGCAAAGAAACACAAATTGGCTGTTAGCATGCAAGATAAGATTCTTCATATTTAATTGGTTGAAAAAATCCTCCAGCATTCGAGACGGCAGGTTCTTTGCATCTCCTTCTGGCGTGATTCGTCCACAATGGGGGCCCGGGCCACTTAATGAGCATCCTCCTCGCCTCCTCAATCATGTTCGGTGGGAGATAGCCACAGATTCAGCAATTCGCGCACACACTCCCCGCTCCTCCCCAAAGATACAGTGGACATCCAGTTGCTGTTGTAGATGTTAAATTATGCATAAACACTCTAAATGTTTTGAGGCATTGGTTTAATATCTCAGCCCGGGCCCTTCGACGCATTAACACTATCATGATGTGGATTGTCCTCTTGTGAAATGGCGTTTTATGATTATGGGTCATAAGCTGGTCTTTTTGCAGTCAGGATTTTGAGCAAAACTTTACAACAATTTGTCAAAGTTTGACTGAAGTTCTCCATGGAGGATGCTGCATTGTGCACTATCACTGTACCTTTTTCTGACCAGTCGTATGAAGTGAGCTCACATAAATAACATTTGCACGCTTATTGACATAGTAAAGTAGGGCTGCATTGTTAAAAAGATTCGATTTCAAAATACATTCAAAATGTATTATTGGAGCACAATTAATAGGGCATGTCACTGCGGCGCCCACTGCTGCTGACAGACCGGTTGCCCCAACGGCACTGGCTGAAGAATGAGTCAAATGCAGATTTTCCCTTGGGGGACAATAAAGGCTAACCTTAACCTTAATCCAAAGTACTGAACATAATCAAGCAGAGCAGTAAAAATAAACACATATATATAACACTCAAACACGTCCGGGACAATTGGAATATTTGCCAGAATTTTTGTATCGTCTAAAAACTAAATGGTTAGCAGTTTTCTTTTCAACAGCAGAGTGCCTGTGAACAATCAAAATTTCCTGAGATAAATAACTGCAATCTTTGCGATTTTAATAAGTGGACCAATTCAAATTCCGATTTTGATCCGATTGCAATATAGTGTGCAACCCTAATAGTAAATTCAAATAGTTTAAATTTTTTTGACATTTCTACTCAAACTGGGTTGGAGTCCATGCTTAAAGGAGACTTATGCAAAATTGATTTTAGCCATGTTATCAAAGTTGTATTTATAAGTGTTTCATGCATATTTGAGTATGGTAATATTTATTCTACTGAATTTGAGATGCCATTAGTTCTAAAATTCACATTTTCCCCTACCCCCAATACACTCCCCCCTTAACTTGGTGTTCAGATTTCAAAATTGGTGATACACATAAGATTCAGCAGCAATCAACAGCTCATTACTGTGGACTGCAGCGTTCCATAGGTCTGCATGGTCTGACAACAGGGCGCTTTGTTTCGATGTTTATGCTTTTTATCCACTGTAAAGGGTCATCCAGAAATCAGCTTTACAGTTTTGATCCGGAAATCAGCTTTTCTTTTTATTAAGTTGTTTTACATCAATCTTGCAAAAATATTAAACAATAATCCACGCTTATATTATCTCTTATATGGCAAAAAAGCATTATATATTTCCTCAAAAGAGACAAGATTGTACACTATTTGACCAAAACAAGAATACTATTCATAAAATATATGGTGTGTCTGGTTGAATGTGGATTCAGTTATAATAGCACTACAATGATTTGCCTGGGCAATCTTTGATTGTGTCAGTTATATGATAGTTAGTATGTAGTTTTTCACTATGTGGACATTGCAAATACTGTGATCAATTTGACGCCCTTCTTAGCTTAACTCTTAAGAACACATTGTCAAAAGTTTGTCTAAAGTTCTCCGTCGGAAGCAGCATTGTGCTCGCCTTCTCGCCCTCTGCACTTGTGTCTTCTCTTCTTGACTTAGGAGGGAGTGTATATATATATATAGTCAAGGCTTCATCTTGTGTGTTGTGTATGTGATTTGACTGTTAACAGGGTTTTATGTCCCCCCTGTCTTGTGAGAATGTCGGGCCCGTTCCCAGAATAGCCCATCAGTTCCGCCCTGTGTGGCTCATCCCCTGTAATGTGCCTTAATGCTCGGGCCTGTATGAGTAGTGTGAGGCCTGCCACTGACACAGCATAGCATCATGTTAGCTCTGCTGCTTATCCAGAGAACGCCGTCACTTAACTCACTACCCTGCTATTGTCTGTCCACACCCCCGACATGATTCTCTATAATCCTCCAGCAGATTGTGGCTAGAACTTACTGAGAACTATTTTTATGTTTTTTTCTTTCTTCCCATTTAAACATTAATGGTTGTTGCAGATGAAGAGAAGGATCCCTATGAAGATGATTATAATGTCACTCTGCTGATCTTCTGCCGCCCCGAAATAATTGTACATCATCGCTTCATAACGTGTCACAGCGACACTTTGGTGGCGTGCAATTAAAACCGCAGAATATAATACACCAAATTACTGCCTGTCAGGCCTACGAACAACACACTCTGTATTTGAGTTACACTTAATCATTACGTACATTAGCGATTTTGCTAAGATCCTTCGTCCCTGCCCCCTCTGCGCGAGTGTGAGATGTGCTGCTGCTTAGAGGCTTAAGGATTGTCTGTGTAAAAATATTGTAGAAACATATTTTTAAATGTTATGAAATTCCCTCCTAGTTTTCAAAAAGGTTGTGCTATATTAAAAACAGGAAAATGTAATTAATGTGTGACTGGTAATGGAGTTAAAAAGACTAGAACTAATTCAAAGTGAAAGTAGGATGTATTATTTGTTTAAAACTTATATTGCTCATTAGTTTGATTAGATAATTTCATTGACATACAGATAATAAGTCTTTATTATTGTGATAATGACAGATGTATTCCTGTTCTGATCCTTTGCTCCGTTTCCTGTAGTTGGCCATATAAAGCAGCATATTTCTTCCCAGCAGGATAATCTTTTAATGTTTACTGGTTTGGACACTTTTACTACCTCTGCTCGGGAACACGGTCCTTGTCAGTCAGTCTAGTCCCCTTCACCAAAATAAACACGTTTCACTCTGATGCATTTAACAAAATTTAGTGTGCCATTATCGGAAATGAAATAAGTAACGCTAAAGGTCATTGTGAAAATAATGCAGAAAGGCTGGTCTGTAAAGGTTAAGTATGTGGTGGAGCGGCTCTGATGATAACGAGGATGTGGACCACTTGGAGGAGAGCTGGGTGTTTGGGCTGGACTCGGCACTCTGCGATCGCTCTTTATGACCGCGACAGCTTTACAGCCCGTTACCCCCCATAACACGATAAAGCGCAGCATAATGGATTGGATGTGTTTAGTAGCCTTGGGCTGATGTTTGTAAAATTAATGTTTTTTGCAATAGAAACACTCAGAGAAAGAAGATGGGAGAGGAAAACTGGAGGAGAGGGGAATCAATTCTAAGTCCCGTCAATATATCAATATAAATCTACCGCTATGCTGTTTTATAGTTTGTCTACGACAAATTTGTCAAACTTTATCTTCTCAAATGCTCTCGGACATCTCTCCTCTAAAGAGATGACAAGAAACGTATGACTTCATTAGTCCAGTTTGGCTTAGAGTCCTAAAACTCCGCAAAAAAGATGAGGATTCTGAACAGCAGTCACACTACTATTAAATTTGTGTATCAAATGACACTGCAGTAATACTTGAGGGAGAGTGTGTAGACCATGATAGTCTGGTGAAGAAAGCTTAGTTTTTAAATGGAGCTTCTCAACCGCTCCGAGCGCCAAAAACTAAGAGAGGAATCTTTGTCAGCATATCAGTCCTATTAGGTTTTAATAACAATCTCATATTCTTTTGTGGCTTCAGAGGAGGCCTGGGGGGTTCATAATCAAAGCATTTTCCTTTAATCACATGCAAACACAAACAAAATAAAGGGCCTATACAGGAACAGAATCGAGGCTAGGGAGCCAGCGCTGCACAACAGCTTACAACAAGATATACCACTCCCGAGAAACATGTACTAAGATAGATCTACTAAACTTCAAAAACTTTTTTTTTTTTTTTTTTACTCATTCACTTTTTGTCAGCTTAATCTCTGACGCTTTCAGCAGGTAACTTGTAAAGAGCTAGAATTATCTCAACGTCGCCAGAACAATCCATTCTATAGAGCTAATCATGTCGTATGTATAGGCGCGGCAAGGGGAGAAGTTAATGAGTGATTAACAACAGCAATTAAAAGATGAAGAGGACGGCAGATGAAATAAGGGGATGTAATTAAAATATCAGTCCTCTCATTGTCATGAGTGCGAGTGTCATCCATTGTGCACTCATTAAAAAACTGGGTGGAGGGGTGGAGGAGGAGAGCTTACATTTCCACCAGCCCAAAGTGTCGGGTAATCTCCCCATAGACGGAGAAGGGAGAGGCCGTAACTCATGTTTAAGTGTTGGGGCCGTGTCATTGCAGGTTCACAGTCATGCATT
The DNA here is from genome assembly GCF_026437365.1 of Eucyclogobius newberryi. Taxonomy (NCBI): domain Eukaryota; kingdom Metazoa; phylum Chordata; class Actinopteri; order Gobiiformes; family Gobiidae; genus Eucyclogobius; species Eucyclogobius newberryi. Next base: position 21,559,466 of record NW_027315945.1, on the reverse strand, counting down.
TCCGTGTTGACACCCATCGGGGCAGCGGATATTTGGCAGTCAGGAGTAATTTAACTTAATTAATGGGATGCATATTTGATGGAGGAATAAAATATCCCCGGCTCAGCAAAGTGGAAAAGGGGAAGATTTAGAGGGAGTTAAAGGTGGAGGGGAGAGTAATTTGTGCGTTGAGTTATCAGCGACTTGAGAGACGGAGAGAGAAAGAGGAGAAGGAGAGGGAAGTAAGAGATGGATGGTTGACACAGAGCGGGGCCAATGTGGAGAGGGGAATGTGCTGTCCTGCCATTGAGAGCCCATCACACTGACAAACCTTGATTTAATTAATATCAGGATTGAACCTTTACCCAGCACAAACAGACACATTACAGCAGTTTGTAAACTTGCAGTGCTGCTGCCTTCTGCCAAGGGCCGTTTTAATATTCATAAGGGGGCTTTTAAGAGGTTTTGTCGGCCGTCTCGTCTCTCTGTCGCTGCCACCTGCTTCACACACACACACCTTTTACTTCACAGACTCCAGACAAACCCATGGCCTGACGAAAAGCTGTCACACCACTCTTAATCTCCCAGGGCACTTTTTAATTGACTTCCTGTAGGTATAGATTATTTTCATGGTGAGTCTGCCACAGAGATGTTTGATACCATGGAACAGACTGGCATCTGGAATGATGTAGCTCACTGTAGCTGATGCCGCCGCCTCGATCACTGTCCCTCGCTCCTCTCCTGTCGCGCCTCTGTTTGTGTGATGGCCAGACTTATTAGGGGAGCGGGGGGCCAAGTTAAATGTAATCAGTCATTGCCATCATCATAATTGAGCTGATGTACCTGCTGGGAGTGTTGGGCAAATGTTGGCTAGGCTGCGAGAAAGGCTCTTTGTGTCTGCCTGGAGCTGTTAGGAGCATCAGGCCGGTAAGAAAGGCAGGCAGTGGCCTTCTGTTAAAAACTGGACTCTGGCCAGTTTATCCATCAAATGTCCATCTTACAACATTAATATAAATATGATATAAACAGACTTTTGTAATGTTCTCATAAAGCGGTAGAACTTGGTCACGCATGAAGGACAGGTTGTGTCAAAATAACAAATTGGTGGATTCTATATCTTACACTATAGGTTATATACACTCTACTTGTATCATCTCCTTTATAATCCATGTTATTGTTGAATAAACCAATTCTAATGAGTCAAATTCACAGTGCTCTACAGAACATTTGGAAGTAAAATTATTGGCGCTCAAAGTTGACATTTATAAAGTTATAAAATACTTTCTCAAACTGTCAGCTGCTCATGGCTTGTGTCCAGAAATATAGTTGTACAAGTGTTCCGATCGTTTGTTGTGCCAAAGCACATGTGGTGTGGCCCACACACAATCATCGCAGGACCAAAGACAGCAGCCCTTCTCCCACACAAGCCCCTCACAGAACCACACAGTCCCATTATGGCCCAACACACACGCACACAATCCCACACACAGTCATCACATGTTGTAAATGTTCTTTTTTTATTTATTTACATTATAGTGAATGGAATTAAAGGATTCTTTGGCTCAAAGGCTTTATTAGACAAGACAGTTGGCTTAAAATGGGGATGAGAGAACATGCAGCAAACTGTTACAGCCGTGATTCAAACTCGCAACGCTGTGGCCGGCTGCGCGTGGAGCCTGTATGTGTGCTGCCGCATTAACCACTCCACAAACGGGCAGCTCGCAATCAAATTCCAAAACAAATATCACAAATAGTAAAATTGTAGAGCAAGTTTCCGATTAAGAGTATTACTACTATGTTAAAAAGGGATGCAATTAATGAGCTCAAAGTATTATTGATGCTGAGAGTGTATAGAAAGATCACTATAGTTCGCCAGATCACCATTAAGTAGGTCCTCAAAAAGAAGAGCGGCTGCTTGCTGCAGCTAAAGGGGCTCAGAATAATTAAACAAAAATAAACAAATAAACACAGACGGACACAGTGCCAACACAGTCTCTACTAGGGTTACAAAATTCCACACATTTTCAAAGTTGGAACATTTCCATAGGTCATTCAGCGAAAATATCTGCTCAACATATTGTTGTTTTTGACATTTTATTGTTTTAAAGTCCATATTTCCTGTGCTCAAATAATTTATTGGATTTTTTGTAAATTGTCTGGGAATTTTCCACCCCTGTGCTACCCTTGTCCCAACGCTGTCCAACAGGGTCCATCGTGTCTATCGCTGTCGCATACAGATGTATACACTTTGATTCTCTCCATGAATATTGTTTTGTGACACAATGGTTCAGTGTTAAAAGCTAGAAAGAGGAATGTTCAAAGTTGTTTTTTTCCTATACATGGATGTAGATATGTATTTATATATCTATACCAATACATATACATAGTTTGGATGGACTGAGTGTATTTTTCCCCTGCAGTCTATCTTTGGGTCAGAGTAATCAGATGTAATATGATACAATCTCAATGATTTTCAGATTTATGAAGTGATATTGACCATTTTCTAAGGGAGATAGATAATAGGCTGTGATAAATGGCTGACATTAGTGATGAAATTACATCAAGCTTAATAGGCTATTGTCTTAACACACCTAGCCGATTCCCCTCTCGCCCGCTGCCCGTTTAATTGATTAATTGCTGACATGGATGGATGAGGACTTGTGGGCTCTGAATCGGTGGCTGATTGCTAGTCAACCATAAACAGTAGCAGCCACACCGGGCCCTCAAGGGCTATATTCATGCTCCCCAACCTCATGGTGATTCCTTAGCCGGCTCTGTCAAGAGGAAAAATATTCGTCCATAAAACTGCTGGTATCACTGAGCTGACATATAACGTGCTCTGTCATTCCCTCTCTTTCTTGTTCTGCAGCTCCTTTAGCTTTGCGACGTTCAGCACACCCGTCGGGCCCAGAAATCACCCTGCCTCCTTTTGCATGTATAGCTACAATCCCTCAGTTAGGCCCAGGCCTCTCAGTGTTAAATATGAGCGAATAATGGTGGAGTGAGTGATGCTGCACATGTCCTTGACTGGGATCCTCTGTGTGCTGTAGCCACTGCTCACTCTCTGCAGCCCCACGGGACGCGTAAACCTCCACAGAACCACTCCCAAGGCTTTGCAGTGCCATCTCTGGATGTATGCAGAGCTGCACAATGGTCTACTGCTCTCTCTGTTTATGAACGAGTGGCGAGCAGTATTAATGTTTGCACAACAGTGTGTTTAATGAGAGAGGAGCTGTGTCCACTTTATGTGTTTGCATTTCAGATGTGCTGCAACAAAGTTATAAAAATGCTTCACTGTATATCACATTACTTTATAGATTAATGTTTTCCAGGAGCAGTGCGGGTTGGGTTCAGTGGAGGAAGAGGTTGTGGCCAGACTCGGTTGCTGCTGCCACTAAAATCTCCTCATCAGCACGCTGGCCACTAAATGGTTGCAAATCTTTTGACAAGGGCATCTGGGGCTAAAATGTGAGCATAGTAGGATGAAGGGTAGTTTGCTGCCCTCCAGTCAGACATCCACAAGTGTCAGATCTTTAGGAAAGAGGAGCGGACATGTAGCCAAAAAGGACGGGACCCCATTGTCAGCTGTGCTTTATTTGTTAACTCTTAAAGCTGCACCGCGTTAACCCTTCAGCCGCTGAGCCCTCGCAGCCGCCCGTAAAAACGCTGACACATTTTAGTACCCTCAGGAGAAGGAGTTGAGCGCGATGAGGAGAAGTGTGCATGTGAAGAGGAAGAATTTATTAATTTATTCTGTTTATTCAGCAAAACAAACATGGGTCATGCTGCAGCTCTGATACCTCGGTGTCTATTACAGTTAAATTTCAAATTAAGGGTTCACTCTGCCCACTTTTATGGTCATTTCAAAGCCTGCTCGCTGCCTTAATTTGCCCCACAGCAGAATTTGATTACTTGGACTTTTATTAGATTCTAAGCTTCAAGAAGAACCATATACTAATATGTTACTTTGACTTTATGTTATAGCTCGAACAAACAGATGCATGTTACCATCCAGTGGTGTTTTTACTGACCAGTAGATGGCGCCACACAACTTGTTAGAAAACCCACAGTCATTTGTAAATATGACTGGCCGGTGTGTGGTACCTTTGACTATATCCTATGATTGAAAAGTAGCAGTGCTTTTATTTGTTGCTACTTTATTATATGAGTGTTTTTAATTTATAAATTAAATTCCTATTGAAAAACTTAGTTTTGAACTCGATGTTCTTGGTCAATAGCACTCGTAGATATAATTAAGAAGAATTCTTTATAAGTTTCAATTGTAAATTTAATTTATTTGTACAAATACAGTGGCCTTGATTATTTGTTAACGGATTTAATGTCCAAAAAAATAAAATATATCCATTTGCTCTGTGGTGGTGGACTTGCACAGTGGGTGTTTTTACACTTTTAAATGAGCCGAGTTGGAGGCAGGGCTTGTGCTGGGCTTGTGTTGGGCTTGTGTTGGGCTTGTGCTGGGCTTGTGCTGGGCTTGTGCTGGGATTGTGCTGGGCTGACTGTGAGAGGGCTGTCCCTGCCGGTACTGCTTTAACTAGGACAAGGCTCTCTATCGTAGCGGACCTCAGGGGCCGATCAGCAGGTCTCAGGAGAGGCCCCGCTCTCCGTGGCACCAGGCCTGTCACAAGGGGCTGAGTCTGGTGTGGGGCGGCCGGCTGCGATGGGAATGTGGCGAGGAGGCTGCAGGGGCTGACATGCCGAGAGGGCAATTACAGCAAGGACAAAGACTACCCAGTGATAAGTCCCCACAGCAGCCTAATGAAGAGCAGGTTAGCCTGTTAAGAGGAGCCGGGGAGCCGGCATGGCCTGGGTGTGTGTTTATTTGCATGTGTTTTTCGGTTTAACCTACCCGAGGAGGATACATTTTCTGAGGTCATGTTGCTACCACGCTCGCTAACCTCTCTGACTGATGCTCTCCTAAGCTGCTGTGTTAACCCTCATAGAGCAAAAGCAAACAACAGCATAAAACTGGAGGCCAGTGTGTCTATAGGGATTTGCTTTGCTGCTTTGTACGGTGTGAAAAAAAAAAACATTAATGTAATGAAATCCTTTCTACATTTTGTTTTAAAAACAAATTCAAAATTAGTTTTTTCCTCTTCTACAAACTGAAGCATTTTAATCCAGTCTCGAAACATTCAGTACATTATAGGTGTATTATACATTTAGAACAAAGTGTGGATCAGTCGTGGCAAAAGAGGAGCTGAAGAAAACAAAGAAAGAAATTGAAACAATATTGTTAAATTGTTTTCAGTGAAAAATTGTGCTTTTCTCTTTTGACCACATTTGCATACATCACCGGGTGTGATTAGATTGTGTTATCAGGAGCACTTCCACTTCTTGCGCTTTTTACTCTTTCTTCTCTTCTAACCTCTTTGTTTTTATTTATATATTTTGGGGGCGGGGAAGAGAGATGGTTTGTACCTGATACTGCTGTGTTGGCACAGCCGTCTGGGATCTGATAAGAAGCCTCTGGAGCGGCGCTTATTCAAATCAGTGCATGTTCACATTGAATAGGTGCAGGTAAAGGCAATAAGATACAATGCGATAACCTTTGTGGAGGGAGAGAGAAGAGTTTCTCAGTCCTGCTACACCACATCAGCCATTCCACTACAGTAATTGATTTGCCTTATCCTAAAAGAAAAAAGTTTAAACGTTATCTTGAGTGAAACTGGGAGACTTTTTTTTTTTACTGTTTATAAAACGGCAATAATTTTATTGTTTAACTTGTTTAAAATTCGCTTTGTAAATTGATTATCCCTCAGGCTCCTCATTTAGTTGTTTTGCTTTTGCACTTGTAGAAGGCTCTCTAAACAAGTGTTTGTTTGGATTTATCAGTTCCATATATTTCTTAAAGTTATTTTTAAATTTTACAAAAATAATTCCGTTTTTAGACATCACCTTCTTTAAAACTGACTTGATAAAACTGGTTTGGTGTGTATCTGTGTCTGCTCAAACATAAACATCATATTAAATCAATTAAATGTATGCATTTAGATCATATTGAAGCCTGTGCAGCGACGGGAGCGAGGCTTAGAGCTTAATTGCAGAGCGCGGGGTGGTGTGCCGGAGTCTCGAGGGCTGGGACTCTAACATATGTTGCATGCACTCGGCCCAGGACTCCGCAGCAGCCATAGTTAAAACATGGTGGTGAAGCGCATCCTCCAGGGTCTCAGTGTTAATGTGTTTGGCTTGTTCTGAACTCTCACTACATCCCTGCCTTTAACAGCACTGTTGTAAAACCACACTCGTTTTTTAATGATACAAATTGGAATAGATATTACAAAATTATTACAAACATTATTTTGTAAACAATTCATATATTTTTAGAAAACCCATATTTTTGTATTTAAAAGGGAAGGAGTTGGGCAGTGAATGGATGACACTGCTTTATTTATTCATTTATGAACCTTTATTTAATCAGTTAAGAACTCAATTATGAATCAGTTCTATTCTACATTTTATTTTCATGTGTGCAGCCCCTTTCACTTTGCAACCAAACGCCACTAATCTACTGTAATGTATTAGTCAGCCTTCACTTGTATATGAGAGCGCAATTATTGTAAAAAGTTTCCACGCCATGCTGAGGTGACAAAGGGGATATGAGCGAGGAGCAGCCCGACACGTTTGACGGCTGCTCGCTGATGCTGATAGGCCAAACGGTGGTGGGAACCCGCCACTTTTAATCATGCGTCGCCTGATGCCTTTCATAAGAGCATGCAGCGACTCTGACAACTCTAATAAGGAGAGGTGACAGAGAAAGTTTTGGAGTTAGCGGCAAAACAGAGGGGGAAGGTCTGCTTGTTTTTATGAGTGAGATTTTTTTTTCCTTTGGTTTTGGTCTTCGTATACAAGAGGAATTTCACAATCGGAGACAGTATTTGTGCTGAAAGAATGTCAACATTAATAAAAGGCTTAGGGGACAAGGTCACCCGGGTTTGTGTACCGCGGAGCACCCCCAGTCTGTTTGTGACTCTGAGATGGGGAAAGATGCTAAGATGTCTATTGTGCATAAGGTAACTGACCATAGAGTTTGCCTTGACAGTGTTCTCCTCACAATCTAATTTATGATTTCTCAGCTCATTTCTTTTCTCACTCAAAGACAATTTCAGGTCCGTGCGAAAAAGCAGAAAGGAATGATGCTTTGAGGATATAATTAAAGATCTCGTTCAAAGAACAACTTTTTGCATATTTGAATTATTACTGTCGTTAAAAACCACACAAAATATGGAAATATGATTGCCGGAAGCACATAAATCAATGATCAGCAAGGCCTCAGAGCCCAATAAATATGGGGAGTTAAATACTTTAAAATGCAAATCACATCTTAGAATTTGCATATGGGTGAATTTAAAGGAAGTGTGCTTCTTTAAGACCCTCTGAGGTAGAACAGATCGGAGCTGGGAGGGGGCAGACCCAGACAGGCAGCCAGTATTCTTTTGTTTCACTTTGTCATTGGTCAAGTTGTCTGATCGCTCCAAATGATAGAGCTGAAGTGGGCTGACAGAGACAGCCGCGTCTCTTTTGTGGATCCAAAAAGTGCCTTAAGTGATCTGAATAATTAGGAGTTAATTATTCTTCATCCATCTAAATCAGAAAAGGGACAGATATGGGAATGGAATTTATAATTTTAGCCCAACGTCCTGTCTCGTACTAATGTGGTAAACTAAAGTGACTGTGAATAATACCTACTGACCTTCGAGTAATTACGCCTCGCCTGGCAATTTACTTGGTGTTGCTAATTGAGGGTATTGATTCAGTGAGATTCATATTAAAAATACATATGTTTTATGGCCAGGCTTTTTTTCTCCTGGTTGGGTTTAATGTATTATTAATCCTTATTATTTTATTTTTTTGAGCAATAATTAGCAGACAGGATGTGCTGCACCGGAGGGCTGCTGGCTTCTTTATCTAATTCCAAACACATGTAGTTTATATTGGTCCAAGCCTTTTGCTGAAGCTAAATTTGTTTTTGTTATTGTTGGACTATACATTTTAAGAAACAGAAGAATTAAATATTTTTGATGATTATAAAGAAAAAGAAAAACCAAACCCTGAGGTCATACATTTTATTGGTGCATAGCAGTAGATGAATATCAGCCTTAGTTTGGTATAACATCATGTGTTGCCCACCCCCCACTCACACATTTAAAGACACTCCGGTGGCGGCACAGCTGGATCAATGGACAGATGTCTCGTTGTGCATTAACACTTAGGTTAGAGTGTTAGGTTAAAAACCTGTCCAGCTCCTCCCTGCCAAGAGACAAGGAGGAGAGAAAAATCAATGTCCCATGTGGAGTCAGGAGGTGTTGGTTCTGAAGGCATCCCTTTACCAAATGTACATGTGTGTGTGTGCGCTGGTTTATGGTGGGGGTGGTCTGCTCTGTCACTGCTGAGAGTTTGCATGTGTGAATGCCCTTCCTGTGGCGCCTGTAGGTATTGACCAGTGCTGAGGACAGAGATACTTCTCCACTTCCACTTAAGCCTCTAATATTTTAAGCCTTTTCGACCCAGCACAGCTCACACTGGCAGCTCATAGCCTCATAATAACCCAGATAGGAATAGATGGTGGTGGATTTAGGCACTTACCCCTGCTAAAACTGATAAACTTATTTGTCTTTCCCGAGCAGCGGCCTTTCTGTTGTTTAAGGAGACACTTAAAAGAATCTCCAGAATTAGGATAATGTGACTGTTGTGTGTGTGGTCAGGCAGACTCAGCTGAACGGACAAGCTGCTTTAGCTATTTTATTAGCTTTCTGTTTAAGGGGCCATACATGTTTTGACGGAGTCCAACGCTCTTTATTTTATTTCTGTCATGGCGATTAGAGTGCCAGGGAACACCCGCTCTGTGGCTGCCCCCTCCCCACAGCCGCGCGTGTGTGTGACAGAGACTGTGTTAAGTATGCCCGCTCTAAATGAGATGGACCAAAGTGTGATGGCCTCGCTGCTTCTCGGGCTGCAGCCTACATGGACGGCAAGACGCAAATTTCTGCTGAAAGACTCAATGGATGCCGTGAAATTGTATTTGCTGTACAGCTAATGGCGAAGGACTGGTTTTGCAAAAATGTTCCTTTGAGCAAAATATGTCATTTGGCTCTAATGCACCCTGACCATGCTTTCTCTGCCACGCAAAGACTATTATGTTTGTGTTGAAACATATTTATACTGAGGCATTTTCATGGAGATAGTTTTGTTTTCATAATGTAATTGTTACTGCTAGAAGAGGTGGACAATCTATCGGAATTTAGATGATATTTTCAATGTTGTTTTGAAGATATGCAAAATTTGAAAATCAAGAAAAGCGATTTGAGTATATTTTGAGGAAAAACACCATGATTTAACAATTATTCACCTTCACTGAGACCATGTCCGGACAACAGTGAAATCTTTAACTTTTTTATTCTCATTGTCTTAGCGTGTTACTACGTTTGAATAAATTCTTCACATTTTGATATATTTTTTGGACAATAAATTTGATTTAAAAATACCGTACGATAATATTTTTTTTAGTTCTTATGATTGTATTATGTCATGAATAATCACTATCTCCTTAATCGTTGAGTATATTGTTTATACTAAAAAAAGCAACAACAAAAAAAATTATTTAAAAAAAGTTTCGAGTAAGTTAGTATTTTTTCAGATTTTTCATATTCATCTGGTAATTAAACCTCAACTCATACGTTTAAAGATTATTTGAGCACATTTCTTTTGGATTGACATAATATCCTATGATATCCTATCGCAAAAATCGAGATATTCATTTTAGCCTTATCGTTCAACTCTAATTGCTAGATTTTAATCCCTGAGAAAAGAACCAGGTCAAGTGCCAGGAAAGCGACTCCTGAAAAAGGTAAAATCTAAACTTCATCTTTTTCTTTTTTACCGCACCTTCCGACATTCCCACAGCACAGCCCTTTTGGCATCACGCGGCCGTCTCTTCCTCCCCCTTCTTCACCCCCGCGCGTGTCTGCAACTACAAAGGGACGTGGCGGGTCCGAGCAGTGCCGCGGGTGCTGCCGGGTGCTGGTGGTAATTAGGCGTCACAACACTTAAGAGCGGGTGTCTTGCTGCCGCCCAATGCCTTCTGACGTGACGGAGGGACGCAAGACTTATTCTAGTGCACGGGTTCTTCTGCTCTGTTGGTCAACTGTCCTCTTCAGGGCCCATCAGGCTAAACAGCATTGCATCAGCCTCAACGATCACGCACACACACACGCACATGACGCACACACACACACACACACATACACACATACACACACACACACACACCGCAGGCAGTGTGTTGCACAGGGAGATATCAAAGCCCTCAGGGGGTGGGTAAAGGGCTATGGGATACTATGGGATTTGTGTGTGTGTGTGTGTGTGTGTGCGCGTGTGTGGCAAAAGGGGTGTTAGTCAATACTCAGACCTCTGCATCACTAACTGTACAGGCAATATGATCGATAAGAAGTGAAGGCACATATATTTTACTAATTACGGGAATAATTAAAAGGGTCTGTTGTGATTAAAATGGAATCAGTGGGTGGTCAATTTTCAGGTAAGTGGATTCAGGCACAGTGGACTAATTCTGTTATGGCCTCTTGCCTCCCTTGTCATAAAATCATTTGAGAAAACAGCATTAGTTTAAGTGAAGTTTTCTCTTTCCATTTGAATAACTTTGCGGTGATGCACATAAAGCTGGTGCTTACAATGTATGATGTCAAATCCCAAAGACTTTTGTTGTTCAAGACCTGATCATTTGTCTTTTGAAGATTTATTACAATATACTACCAATTATGTTATGATATTTAATGTAACTATTTCTCAACTCAAAATGAGATCAATTCAAATTTTGTTTAAAATAGTCGTGTTCTCATCTTCTGCATTGTTGTCCCCCCATTTTAAATGTTTTGTTATCTAGGGACATTCTATATTCTATCTTATAAATTAACCCTTAAGTTGAGTATTTTTTTAGTGGCCACGGTAAAATGTTTGATAGATTATTAAAGCTGCGTTTACTTTAATGTTGACAGAAATGTGCTGTAGCTGTGAATCTGAAGTTTGTGTATCGTGCAGAACAGGGACTGCAAAAGGAAAGCTGCTTTTATGTCCTGAAGCCACATTCATGTCCACTAAAGACTCAAGTTTATACACAGGTAGGCAGTTTGGGGACTATTTCTGTTGGAAGATGGGGCAAAATTAAAAAAAAAAAAGGACGACGAAAGGAATCAAAGGATGTTCCCTTTTTAATAATGTAACAAATATTCTAATTTCTAAAAATAAAACCTCCTCTTCATCCTTCCTGCTAATCTGAGCGGTAATTTATTCCAACCCAAGGCCAAATTAGTATGCTAGCCAAGGGCATAGTGGTTATGACAAGACCAAGTTCTTTCAAAAAACGTAGACGCTGAGAAAAGTGAAGGTTCAGTAGCAACTTGTAGCATTACTTGACTTTATCATTATTATTTTTTTAATTGAACTTTGATAGATTTGACTATATCTACACATTTTATTCCTGAATAAGACTCCATTGTTTCAAAATAATTAATCAGCATAAAAACTTAGACAAAAGGCCTATTGAGAGCTAGAAAAATACAGTGTTGTGGTTGGGTCGGCTCACTCCAGCCATTCTTATGATTAATTGCACCAAAACTGTAAGTTTCCATATTCAGTTGCATTTATTAGCATAAGGTTGCTTTTGTGTCCACGTGGATATATATTGATGTCATTTTATGATAAGCAATTGAGCAATAGGACTTTGTTGCAACCATCAAACAGACACTTCATTATGGGAGCGGTGATAACAAATACATTGTGTTGGATAATGATGGCAGTAGTTCATATTGTTCATTATACGTCTGGGTGTCACACTGCTCGGCAAATTTATATGCATGTGTGTGTGTCTTTGTTTTTGTCATTTTACAACATCATGTTTCAGCAAATTAACGTCTGAACCATTGGGAAGAAAAATATACCATCATTTGGCATCGATGACAAACTATATATTTTGGATAATGATTGCTTCTATTGGTTTGTGCATTTGCAAATGTGAGGTAATGAATTTCCTTTGTGGGCTATGAAAGCAAACAGAGATATTATGTCACTTTGCTTGAATAGGCCTAGTGTTTTCATTATTTACTGTCACTTTATGATAAACTGTATCTGTAAAGTAGAAATAAATATCCTTTATAAAATGGGCACACTGACTTGACTCCAAGTGCTGCATAAATATTTCCATAGATCGCACTCCTGCAGAAGTGGGTGGTGTGATGTGGAGACTGACTGCTCACGGCCTCCAGCGCCTTGGCTTTTTCAGACTCTGGGCCCGTAAAAGGTTTTGGGGCACTGGACTGAGTCGATGTCTGCCACACACGTGTCATGGCTCTCCTCCCTGATGTGCCCTGCAGTTAAGCAATCAACAGTATTATTGCTTAGAAATGTATATATTTAAATTATGAAACAATGACAGTTTCGCTTGATTTATGGTGCAAGGCAAGGTTTAATTAATTGAAAAATGCATATTACCCTGTGACTTAATTATTAGCTAATTAATCATAGAGTACTTGTTCAGTGTTCCCCCTCCTGTTTCCACTCTTTTCGGGCATATTTCTCTGTGTCTGACACTTGAATTTCCTCTCAGGGTCATTTTTATGTGAGGTCATGCTTTTTCTTCCCGAGTAGTTGCTGAGATGGAGAACATGCGTTCTCTACGGTTAAATGCTACAAACTTTAATGGAAATATACCCAAGTATGCCACTTTTTTGCTACTTTAGTTACAAATATTCTGAAACTGGGATGTTTGTAATAATTGCATTAAATTCAAATGTATCCACATCCCTAGATCACACTATACCAGTTTTTCTAGCTAAAAGTTGATGGGAAGTTGATACAATAGTTTTCACCTGTAATATTGCAAGTAAACATGTCAGTATTTCAGCTGTCATGGAACACGGGAGTCTGAATGATAGTGTTTTTGTCCATCATTTATTTTTATGGAACAAGTTCAGGTTGACCGGAAAATCAAGGATTTCTGTTCTGACCAGAAAGCTGCAGTTAGTAAATGATAGGGAATGGACACTTTGGTTGTGAGCTTCCATAAAAGAGAAGGTGTGGCACTCACTTCAGGCGGCCTGCCAAAACACCTTTCCCTTAGCAGCCGTCCATTGCTGTGTGGCCCCTGTGTGTCTGTGCCCGCCCGGTAATGGTAAGCGTTTTAAACTATTAGAGGTGCTGTGAAAAAGGCCCGTCTTGAGTGCAGAGCTGTCAGTCTGCAATGAGCCAATTGGGGGTGGGGGGCTGTCACGGCTGTCACTCAAGTGGAGGATGAGAACTGTTTGGCCCTAATGGATTCCTCCAGGCGGACGGCTTACACGCTGTCTCGAAGTAAAATCAATGCGTTGTCATGAGCGAGTGAGGCATCATCAAACGGCCAGGTGGACGCAGAGGCAAGGAAGGAAGGGAGGTCTGCCTGCCCAGGTAGTTATGTCTATATCTAGTGAAATGTGTCTGTGTGTGTGTGTGTGTGTGCACCGTTTGGAAGAGAGAGAAGAGACAGACAGATGCTCAGCTTGGCTTTACACGCCCAATGGGGCCTCCGTTATGATTGTAAGCATGAAAGAGGGCTCTGACCTCTATCATCTCTGTTGCTTTTATTTTCCGGTTCTCTTGAAATCGGACACAGATCCACACAGACATACCAGCACACATTCAGGGAACTAAATGTGAAGCTTGTAGGAAGGGGCATAGTGCCTTGACAAAAATCAAACACCATCTCGTAGGCAGAATCACTTTTCATAGTGCACTTTCTATCACATGATTCAAGGTTTTGACTAGCACCTGCGGAGACTGTGACAAAAGGGCTGGGAGGGCAAACATGTGGTGACAGAATATCACATCTGCACATCCTTCATGCATAACATTAACACAAGCAAATGAAACAGCCTGGAAACTGTGGCTGTAAAAACTATAGTTATATATGCAGTATACATGATGTTTAAAAAGGACACATCCAGACAGCTATTAGCAGAGTGAGCTAATAGCCACACTGTTCTGAGTCTCTGAGCTTCTCCATTGGTGGACACAGGCCTCCAGGAGTGTGATACCCTCTGGCCCCAGCCATGGTTCCTGAGAGAGGCCCCGAGTGTGTGATTGACAGCTGGAGCTGGAGGAGATTGTTCAAAGCTGGTGGTGCTGATGCAGAGCAGGGATGGTGGTGTACGACTTCCTCACTTGGCCTCGCTGCCTGTGCTCAGTCAGCCTCCAAATGCTCCTGTCAGTCTGCTTCCCTCTGGGTACGCTTTAGTCTGCTCTACAGCGCACAGGAATGCTCTTTTCTTTTGATACAGCCTCTATGGTAATAATGTACAAGTTTTGTTGTATGTCTTATATATTTGGAGACATCTTGGACTCACTATAAAGAAATCAATAAAAACAAATGTAATTCTTGATTGCATTTTATCTGTTCCACGGAGACCAGGCTTTTGGATTTTTAACTCTTAAGAACTTCATATTCAAGAGACTTTGAATGTCTAGTCTTAACCTTTGCAAGATGAGGCCATGATATGACTTAGCTTATAATGTGATTTCGCCATTTCTGAAATATTCTGGAAATATTGTATGTATTTGGTTTATCATTAACATTCATATTTCCCTCACCTTGAGCAATTATTCTTCTGTGCCTGTTCATTAAGCAATCAGTAATAGCTTGTTCCACAAGCATAGCACAACGTCGTTGTTTGTAATTATGAATTCTCCTAAACAAACTTTAAAATATAATTCAAGTCAACATTGCCAAGTGTAGTCAAGATATTCTCAGCCTTTGGAAACAAGATTTATTTTTTTCTTTATTGCTGAACACATGAAAGAGTTGGTGTTGATTAAGGAGCCCTTTTAAGCCGTGAAAGCTCTAAATTTGCTGTGTCCTTAGTAAGATGAAAAGGAGTCCAAGTTCGCTGGAGTTGTTTCTTACCTTAACTCTTCCAATGGGAGCTGCTCTGGGAGGACGCCTCAGAGAGCAAGAAACTCCAAGCCCGTACTCCTTATGCAAATGTCTCTGTGTTTTACTTGTAATTATGCCCCGGCATCCTCCTTCCTCTCCTCTCATTCTCCTCTATTCTTCACTAATGGCGCCCTCCCTTTTGCTCTTATTGCTGATGAAATGCTTTCCTGCTTACTCCATCATCATCACCATTTTCAAACAGCAACATCTCTCAGACCTTCCTCTGTTCAACAAAGACTTTTTGATTATTTCCATCTTTTATAAGAGTAGTTGTTCCAGGATGAAACAAAATAAAAATGTTACTTACTTTATTGGTGCAGGGTGAATTGAAACAACATGTGCTTAATCGATGCTCTGCACTGTAATGTCACAAGCCAAAGTGTTTTGTGGTGACGTTTGTCCCCCTTCTCCTTCTAGCATGTCACTTCTCCTCCATCTCCACTTTGCCATTGCCCATATTTATTTTATCTCACTAATGTGGGTCACCCCTGTATGGCGGCCATCAGCGATGCATGGTCAAATAACTGTCTGAAAACTACCTTTGGCATGATTTATGGGCCGCTGTGACGCGGAGCTCTCAGAAGGACCGCCATTGTCCTGCTACAGCTCTCAACTCTCGACGTAGGGGCGCTTTGTCTGCGCTGAGGCAAACCAGACCCCCGTCTTTAAAAAGAATCAAATTATTTCATCATGTTGGAAATGAAAAGGCTGTAATTACTCCTAATTAGAGTCTGACTTTTTTCTTTCTCCTTTCTTTCTCTTCTTCTCCTCCTTATGCCTCTCTCCTTTCTCACAGTTTCAGAGGTGAATTCTTTTGCGGAGGGTTTGCTATTGCTCTCAATCAGAGCTGTTATGGGTGGAGAGAAGGAAACAATTTTCAGTTCAGTTTGAATTTGATTACTATAGGCTTTTGACAGCTCTTCTGGCTTTAATATTCAGTATGAGGAGAGTTCTGAAGTGGTGTGATGACACTGTAATGTTTGCTTTGAAGACATACCTTAATGGGTCTTTGGCTCATGAAACATCAAGACTTTGTGGAGCAAATGAAAATGAGAAGCTAAGCACCACGTTTTGAAGCACACATGATGCCATGTTGGAATGTCTACTTTGTTGCACGGTTTATGTGATTCTGCTGTCGTGTTTGGTTCCCTTCTAATAATACCATCTATGCTGGAGAGCACCAGCCTAATAGTTTCCTATCACGGAAAATAATTTTCTTCCCACCAACCCTTTACACGTATCTTTACCACACAAGTCTTGTCGTTTTAGTCGGCTTAACAATTTGTTAAGCAAATCCTCTCACCATTTATCTATCAGTGTGTATGTCTGGAGAAACTCTGTGTCAGTATTTAGAAGAAGTGGGGGAGTGCAAAGAGAAGCAAATATTTTTTCTGGCTCGTAACAGCACAGGGAAAACACACTCCTGATGCTGATATGTATTAGAAGTGAGTCGGGCAAATATTAGCATTGCTTTACAGTGGCAGAGGAGTGGTATATAGAGAATGATGTGTGTGGTGGGAGGGGCTTTTGGCCTGCTGCATTTTGTAAAGAGCTGCCACTAAAATATGTTTCGTTCCAAACAAGTTTGTGTAATCCCTCATTTGTCCAGGAGTGTTCCTTTGTAGAAAAAGCTTCACTTGTTGTCATCTGGACACTGTTTTTTGAAAAACAAGATTT